>NW_019154093.1:15877225-15908259 GCF_002288905.1 Enhydra lutris kenyoni
CAGCAGGGAGCCTGCTTCCTCCTCTCTCTCTACCTGCATCTCTGCCTGCTTGTGATCTCTCTCTGTCAAATAAATAAATAAAATCTTTATTTTTTTAAAGATTTTATTTATTTATTTGACAGAGAGAGATCACAAGCAGGCAGAGATGCAGGTAGAGAGAGAGGAGGAAGCAGGCTCCCTGCTGAGCAGAGAGCCCGATGCGGGGCTCGATCCCAGGACCCTGAGATCATGACCTGAGCTGAAGGCAGCGGCTTAACCCACTGAGCCACCCAGGCGCCCCATGAGGGCCATTTTAGAGTCTTTGTGCCACATTGACTTTCGTAGTCCCTATACCGGAAGGTGAAAAGTTAGAATGGATTTCTGGTCCCTAAATTACCAAGGCTGAGTCAGTGGATTCTCCTGCCAGAGACTGTGAATCTGGAATGGTGATGTAATTATGAAGAGATTAGAGTCCTTTTACAGAGGTGCATGGCAGCAGCATAGTACATTGTCTGGTGGTGTGTGTGGGAGTGGTGGTGACAGCAGTGTCCTGACATTGTTCCTGATTTTCAGTTTGCAGAACTTCTTGTTTCCTGTCAGTTTCATAAGCCTGCTTCTCCAGTCTCTGTTCAATTTGTGAGCCCCTCTATATCGCCTTCAAATAAATTCTCCCTTAGGTCTAGGATACTCAGAGGTTGTTTCTAATGTTTGTAACCAAGAATGTGGCAGCTCCCGTACATGCAGGTAACTATAGACAGCTGGTGTAACTGTAAATAGTTGGTACAGCAGGAATTAATAGGAGAAGGAGAGGTAGACAGAGATTAGATCTTGGATGGTCTTGTCAAATATAATAAGTGAACATTTCATCTTGGAGGTCATGGAAATCCATTTGTTTTAAATAAAGGCATAACATCATCTTATATGAAGATTCTTTTAATGGCTTTTTGGAGGATGGGTTTGAAGAGAAAAGGAGTGTATGTAGGTGAACCAGTTTAGAAGGTTTCTTTTTTTACTGAAGATTTTGTTTATTTATTTGTCAGAGAGAATGAGAGAGAGAGAGAGAGAGAGCGAGAGAGAGCGAGAGAGAGCGAGAGCACGCAAGCAGGAGGAGCAGCAAGCAGAGGGAGAAGCAGGCTCCCACAGAACAAGGAGCCCAACACGGGACTTGATCCCAGGACCCTGGGATCATGACCTGAGCTGAAGAGAGATGCCCAACCAACTGAGCTACCTGGGGGTTCCAAGTTTTGAAAGTTTCTAAGTCAGGTAGGTGAGAGAAGGTAAGACTTGAGCTGAGGTGGTGTCAGTGGAATGGAAAGAGGAGACAGTGGAGAGAAAGTAAGGTTACAGAAGTAACAAGGACTTGTTAATTGGACATGGGGGCAGAAGGTAAGGAGACCATCTAGGATGACAATGAAATTTCTGGTTGAGACAAATGGATGGATGGTGGTGAGGAACTGAAACAGGGTATACAGCAGCAGACTGGTGATAGGCAGTATACTTGATTGTGTGTGTAGGACCTGGTATCTGACAGACCTTGGTTTGAGTCCTGGCTTTGCACTTATAAACTATGTCATATTGAGCATGTTAGGCAACTTGAGCCTCAGTTTCCTCAACTATAAACTAGAAATAATATAACTTAACTCTTGTTTTGTGCGTATGAATTGAATGCACAGTGTCTGGTTTCCAGTAGGCACTCTATAATGCTGGTTATTATTACTTCTCTAAGAAGGTTCAGGGAGAAGGCCTAGGAAAAGTGGGTGAAAGTGGGTGAAGAAAATCTTTGGGAAAGGTTTCTAGGAGGAAACCGTGTTCAAGACTAAAGAGGAAAAATACAAGGTTGTGGCAGACCAGCTGAAGCCAGAAGGAGGCCAGACAGGGCTGAGCTACAGCCACGTTGCTGTGAAGATGAGTCACTGCAAGTGCAGGCAGGGCTGCCCAGGCCACAGCTGGACTGGCTGTGGCCAGGCTGGACTGGGCTATAACATGACTTCATTGTCAGTGGGGAGTCATGAGGATTGTTCCAGAACAATCCTTTTTGTCCTTCCCTTCCTCCCAGAAGGAAGGGAATCCATCATTTCTTCCTTGTTTATAGGACTTTCCATAGCCTGTCTTACTTTCTGGAAGCAGCAGAAAACTGGAAAGGGACAAAAAGCAAGATTTTGAGTCCTGTCCGGTTTGGTCACTGGTTGGCTGAGTGACCTGGTGCATGTCACTTCACCTTGGTCTTCTTATTTTAACAGGAGAATGAGCAGACCCGCATCCAAAGTGTGATGTGAAAACAGCTGGTGAGTGCTCAATAAAAGGGCACACATTAGTATTCCATTCATTAATTGTATATTTTGTTTCCTACTTGTTCCTGGTCCCTCTTCCCCTAGATCCTTGAAGACACTAATCAGTTCTAACTCATTTTCAGATCCCTAGCGCTTCGCTTGGCGGGGCACACGATTTCATGAATGGATGAATGAAAGAATCAATGAGCGCCCTCAGCCGCAGTAGCGGCGCCAAGAGCCCCGCCCCCTTCCGTGCTACTCACCGCGCTGGGAGGCCACGGGCGGGTCTGTCGCGACCGTTCTTTGGCGCGTGCGCGGGAGGCCGCGCGCGACTAGAGGCGGCGGGCGGGCTCCCCGTGCGCGCGCGCGCGCGCGCGGGACGGGGAGGGAAGGGGCGGGGCAGGGCCAGAGGCGGGCGGGCCGGCTGGCTGCTGGCTGTAGAGCCGGCGGCGGGTGGCCGGCCGAGCGTGTGCCGGGTGGGAGAAGACGAGGCGGCGGGGATGCTGCCGCCTCTCTAAGGAGCGCCGAGGAGGTTGCGGCGCTTGAGGCCCCAGAAAGCGCGGAGGAGCGGCGAGCTGGGGTCGGTGGCTTCGGGCGCCCGCCCGGCCATGGTGGCCGCGGGCGGTGGTTGGCGCGGCAGCGCTGCGGCCCGGGGCCGTACGGGGCTGGGACAGTCGCAGTGCTGACGCCCGCGGGGCCCAGCCACAGATATGAAGCGGAGCCGCTGCCGCGACCGACCGCAGCCGGCGCCGCCGCCGGCCGGCCGCCGGGAGGATGGGGCTCAGCGGGCGGTGGAACTGCCCCAACCCCAGCCCCTGCCGCCGCGCCGACGGGCGCCTCCCGGGAGGCAGCTACTGGAGGAGCGGACCGGGCTCTCGGGGCCCGAGGTCAGGGAGCAGGTACGGGGGCCAGACGGCGTCCGGGAGGGAAAGGATGGGGAGCGGGAGCCTGAATGGGAACAGTGGGGGAGGGGATCTCAGGCGGGAAGACTTGGGCCAGGGCATTTGAGGGGTGGGGACTGTGTAGTTCGTGGGGAGAAAAGGAAGGTCTGGAAAGGCAGAAAAATGGGGAGTGGAGAAATGGAAGTCGTGGCCTGGGGTTGAATGGGAAATGGGGGAATTGGGGTTTGGAAAAGTGGTCCTGTGGGCGTTTGTAGTCAGGGATTCTGGATGTGAAGAAGGGACGCTGGAATGTAGCCTGGGAGTAAATGAACTTCAAAGAATAGGCTTACTCAAGGGATTCTGAGGAGTTAGCCAGAGGGGTAAATAGTGTAAAGTAGGGAAAATCAATATGAAATAGTAAATGTTACCCTATTTCCTAGAGGTTGTCTTGTCAGTTATAAAAACCGATGTCATTTCTAAGCATTCTCTGATTTGGCTATGATTGTATAGTCTGGTAGGAAAGTGTTCAAATCTTGAAGATTCTCTTTGGTAACGATCTATTTCATGAGAACGCACTTATAAAAACACTTGCATATGTGCAATTCCAAATCCGGCGCCGTAAGCCCTGAATTTATGTGGATAGGCTCTGTCTTCTGGGAGTTTACCACTGGAAATATCTTCATGGGAAAACAGAGCTAGAAAGCAGTGTAAAAGAATTTATGGAGTTTCTGAATGGACAGGATGTGTTTGTATAATTCATTCATCAGGCTTAGGTGTATTTAGAAATAGGGGATAAAGGTCAGTTTTATCAGGGAGAAGTTGCCACCAGTAGCTGTAGGAAGTGTGGTGAAAGGAGAATGTGTTACTGACCTTGTAGGATTTGCAGAAAAAATATTCTGTAGTAAAAACTGTAGTGACAGCTTTCCTTTTGCAGAGCCCTACTTGAGATCCTAGTAACTTCATCCTTGACGTTTTCAAGACTTTTATTAGACCTTCCTCTTTCCCCTCACTTAAATAAGTATTTTACTTAGACATTATTTTTCATTATATATAGATAGATAGATAGAAATACAGAGAGAGAGTGAGCACAAGCAGCAGGCAGCAGGCAGAGGGAGAAGCAGGCGCCCCACCAAGCAAGAAGCCCCATGCAGGGTGCAACCCCAGGACCTTGGGATCATGACCTGAGCCAACTGAGCCACCAGGGCACCCACCTCTTTGAAACTTTTAAAATGTATTTAAAGCTCTGATCCTTTCCTGACTCAGTTTACTTGATTCAATTGACCTTATTGCATGCTTCACCAGAGAGTTCAAGGTTACTTGATTTTCCCTTCTTTTCTATCTTACAGTTTTTTATTTGTTTATTTAGCCAGCCAGCCAGCAAGCTCTCAGCGCAATGTGGGACTTGAACTCATGACCCCTAGATCAGGAGTCACATGTTCTACCAACTGAGCCAGCCAGGTCCTTCTCTATCTCAAAATTTCTGTGTTTACTCGTCCTTTGCTTCAATCCTAGAAAAAGAAGTATTCATCCTCCATTCTGAAGCTCATCCCTGTACTTAGGTCCTTGATTTCATCCCCTCTCATCTGAGGTAGGCCCTTGTTATGTATATAATTTTCTTTTTGTCCTATACCTCAGATAAAAACAAAACAACACAATTACCCTGAATTGTGTAACCCACCCAAGTTACTTTGTTATCTCTTCTTTCCTTCATTAGCAACCTTCTTGGAAAATGAGTTTGTATTCACTGTCTCAGCTTACTCACCTGTATACATTCCTCATATTACAGTTTGGCTTTTTTTTTTTTTTTTTAAAGTTTGTTTATTTAAGTAATCTCTACACCCAACATGATGCTCCAACCCATGACCCCGAGATCAAGAGTCGCATGCTGTTCCAACTGAGCCAGCCAAGGCACTCCTTACAGTTTGAGTTCTACTCTTAAACTATTCCAAAACGCTTGTCTTCAAGGTCACCAATAACTTTGTATATTTTTAATTTTGTATGTTATTTACTTTTTTTTTTTGAGCTATGACTTAAATATGATGCATAAGTCCAAAGTTCATTCAGCCTGTGAATTTTTATAGAATGAATACACCCATGTGACCACTACTCAGATCGAGATGTAAAACATTTCCAGGACCCTACAGTGCCTCTTTGTGTTTTCTCCTAGTTACTACCCTTCCCCAAAGGTAACCACTTTCCCAGCCCTGTCACCATGGATTAGTTTTGTCTCTTCTTGAACTTGTTATAAAGGGAACCATGCAGTTTGTACTCTTCTGACTAGATTCTTTCATTAAATCATGTCTGTGAGATTTATCTATGTTGTTGCTTGTAGAAATAGTTCTTTTTCATTGCTGCGTAGTTTTCCACTGTGTGAATGTCCACAATGGACACTAAAACTTCTTTTTCAAATGAAAAAATAATGCAGTTTTTCATAATGAAGCTTTCATTGTGAAAGAATTATGCAGAGAGATATGTAACAGGGAATTTTAATGACTAAATTAGTTAGACTTCACCCCAGTCCTCATTCTGTCTGACTTCTATGAACTATTTGTCACTGTTGCCCATGTGTTCCTTCTTGGTATTTTCATTTCTTTTGTCATAAATGTCCATTACAGTCCTATCTCTCCGACTGCTTCCCGTGTGTCTTTTTTGTTTTCTCTTCTTTCCTTCTAAATGTTTCTTGAGGATATGTCCTCTCTTCTTGGCTCCCTCCTTTATTGTACTGTTTTTTTGGCATGTCTACCCTATTCATGGCAAGTACTTAGGATGTGGAACAGGGTCTCTGGTCTTTTATTCATGGCCTTGTGTCACAGAACCTCCTTGTAGAGCGATCTGAGTTTCCAGGTTTGACCTCTTTCCTTAGCTCTACATTTCCATTTTTGTGCTTAATGTTTTCACTATAGACTCAGCCTTCGTGATCTTAATATTGTGATTTTTATAATTTGATAGTGTCCTTGAAAGCCCATAACTTGTAATTATTTGATTTTGAAAAGATAAAGATTTCACGTGTGTTATGAGGTCAGATGCATTACCTTCATTCAGGGAGTAAGCTTAGCTAATCAATAAATCTCAAATTCTCACAGACGACTTTGTTTTTCTCTTCTCATGACATGAAGTAATGCTTGTTATACTTCATACTATACTGGTATTTAGGAATAAGTTCTGAACAGGATGCCGGACTTGGATCTATGAATCAGTGGCTTGCTATATCCTTAAAACAGAATCCATTATTTTTCCTTTGAAATGTGCTTTTACCTGTCCTTCCTTTTTCTTGTCATCCACATTGAAGTTGTATCCATGGTCTTTGACTTCTCCTTTTCCTTGACCCCCTTATCCGGGTTTTTGCTGATTCTACCTTCATGACACCTTTAAATCTTTATTCTCACAGTCATCACCCTAATTCACCATTTATAAATTTGTATTGGTTGTTGTAATACCTTAACTGTATTTACTCTGCTTTTAGTTTTAACCTCTAGTTTATTCTGCATTCTAGTAAAAAAAAAAAATTATATTCACTACCTGCCTGAGTTCCTGTAGTAGATAAATATTTGTTAAATGATCACTTCATTTTTCTTTCTTTCTTTTTTTTTTTTAAAGATTTTATTTAATTGAGAGAGATAGAGAGCACACATGCATGAGGTGGGGTGGGAAAGGGGAGGGAGAGGGAGAGGCGAGCTTCCCACTGAGTGGAGCTTGGGGCTGGATCCTAGGACCCTGTGATCATGACATGGGCTGAAGGCAGACACAACCTACTGAGCCACTCTGGTGCCCCTCTTTTCCTTTATCTTCAGAAACCTTCGTTAGCTTATTCTCTATAGAATAAACTCTGGAGATCTTGGCGTTTAAAGTCTACTTGATACTTACCACTATTTATTAGAAGAATTGAAGTTAGATTCCCCTTCTCTTGGTTCCCAAGATTTGGCTTTATAAATTCTCTGAGGCCCACATTGTTTCATTTACTGTTGTACAACTAAGGCCCACTATGGTATTTGAAACATACTTATTAGTCTGAATGATTATTAGAAACATAGATATGTGGTAGTGCTTGAAACAGATACTTGCTCAATGAATATGCTAATTGTCTTTAAGTGTCTCTTCAGAGAAGAAACTTCTCAGAGATTGTCTTATTCATCATTGTATCCCCTTAGTGTTTTAACTGGTACAGTAATGGGCAGTCAGTAAGTATTTGTTTACTAATGGGTATTTTCGTATACTTATTTTAATTTGTCATCCATCTGAAAAACTCTTCTCTGCTTCTTCCCATTGAAATTCTATTCAAGCTTCCAGGTCTAACTCAAATGCCTCAGAAACTGTTCTTTGAAGTTGTTTTCCATGTGAGGTCCACCTAAGAGGATCCTTGATTGTGCTTAATAAATCTTTAAATCTCCTGAAATTTCAGTTCTCAAATTTCTGTGATTCAGAAGGTGAAAGCTTGGGTTCTATGAGATTAAAGGAAAAAACGATGAGAAGCACATAGTAGATAGGTACCTAATTTAAATACTAATTCTTATCTCACCTTGTTTCTATATTACATTGTTTTGCCCATTACATGGTATATAGTAGTATCTGAATAAAAATATTTGCTCAATGAACAGATGAATGAATCAGTGTTTTAGCACTTTTATTCTTCCATATTTTGTATTTCTCATTTTTGTTTTTAAGTCATAAATGATTTTTTTTTTCCTAAAGATTTTATTTATTTGACAGATAGAGATCACAAGCAGGCAGAGAGACAGGCAGAGAGAGAGGAGGAAGCAGGCTCCCCGCCGAGCAGAGAGCCTGATGTGGGGCTCGATCCCAGGACCCTGGGATCATGACCCAAGCCGAAGGCAGAGGCTTTAACCCACTGAGCCACCTAGGTGCCCCTTAAGTCATAAATGATTAAAGGTAGGAACTATATCATCATTTTTTCTGCCATAATGCGTAGTCAATGGCTTTGCTCACAGCAGGTGCTAATAATTATTTATGAATAGAAAAATGATTCAAATATTTTGAATTTAGGTGATTTGAGTAATAATGGTAGTATGATAGAAATAGCCAACTAAAGGAAATGAGACATTTTTGAGGATGAAGGAAGGTGGAATTTAATTTTGGTTCCTAGAATTCCCTCAGCACCATTGAGAAATTTTCAAAATTATTTTCATGGGAAGCAGCACCATCTCTTTCCTCTGTGCTATAATGTTAGTACGTTGGCAAAAGCACAGAAAAGAAAGTAGACAGAGGGGAAGCTGCATATTATGTGTAGGGAACTAAAATCAGTTTGGTTTTGTAGGAGCTTCAAGTTTAAAGCATAGGTGGTGAGTTAAGACACTGAAGGAGCCTGGATTGTAGAAGGTCTTTAATACTATGTAAAAGGGTAATAAGTATGGGAGCAGGATGGTCTTGTGTTTTAGTTGAATTACTTTGGCAACTGTGTGGGGGATAGAATGTTCAACATGGTGATTGAGACATGGACATTTGAGAATTCTGAGTTTTCAGTGTAGAAAATTTTTTAGCCCTTCTTCCTGTCTTATCTACAAGTAAAATGGGTAAAGGCCTAGCTCCTAAAAACCTGTTAGCTTTGGAAGATTTGATTTCATCAAAGGTGGGGAGGTGGGCGGTAGAGAGCCTGGGATGATTGAAGCAGGTGAGACAGTGTTCCCTGATTTTCCTTTCTTTGGCTTTAGGCTAAGATGCCCCTTAGCCTAAAGATCGGCCTAAAGGCTTTCACCCCAGTTAATGATGGTGACCCACAGACATGAGTATCAGAAGCAGCTAAATATTGCAGTCAGTATATTTCCTTCATTGCTGGTCTTAGCTGCCATGACTCTCTGCTAAATTTGTCAACTAACTTTATATTTTCTTTTTATTTATTTATTTAAAATGTATCTGACAGACAGAGATCACAAATAGGCAGAGAGGCAGGCAGAGAGAGAGAGAGAGAGGAGGAAGCAGGCTCCCCGCTGAGCAGAGAGCCCAATGTGGGGCTCGATCCCAGGATCCCGGGATCATGACCTGAGCCGAAGGCAGAGGCTTTAACCCACTGAGCCACCCAGGTGCCCCAAACTTTGTGTTTTCTTGATGAAATCCCTATGGTACTTTGGTAATTATTACTTTTCATCAGCAGGTGTTAACTGTTTTTCATCATTAATACACATACTTGGGATCCCAAAGGGGTTTGAAAACTGGGTTTGTTGGATCAAGGCTTAGCCTTGGTGAAGAAGAAAAAGTCCTTGAGGGAGAACAGAGGCTAGACATTATTGGGAATAAGGGTTTCCACAAAATGCATCATTAGTGAGACATAGTTGACAACATTTTCTTTTAGTTTTGAACCTCATTGTTAACTCCCAAAGGTTCTTTCCTCATCTCTGTACTAGAGCCGTGTAAACAGTGAATATATAGTAAATATTTGATGTAAAAAATTGAAATCAACCTGAACCTTCTACTTCAGTGTTCATTAGGTATATTTCGTTTTTACCAGTAATTGTCCCACCTCTAAAATCTTAGTTTTGAGCTTGCTATACTCTGACATTCACATCATCTCTATTTTTCTATTTCATACTTCTTTTATTTTTTTATTTTATTTATATATTTATTTTTAAAGGATTTTATTTATTTATGTGACAGAGAGGCACAGTGAGAGAAGGAACACAAGCAGCGGTAGTGGAAGAGGGAGGAGTCTTCCTGCAGAGCAAGGAGCCCCTTGCGGGGCTTGATCCCAGGCCCTAGCTAGGATCATGACCCGAGCTGAACGTAGATGCCTAACGACTGAGCCACCCAGGCACCCCTCACACTCCTTTTAGAATTTCCTCTTCAAAAATTGTTCAAGGTCTTTGGAACTTCTAGCCATTTTTTTTTTTTTTTAAACCATCTTTTCATTGTCAGTCACCTAATGCTTATACTTTCCTTCTTTGTCAACTTAACATTTCATGGACTATCATGATCTTTCCTGTGTGTGTACCTTCAGTTTCTTTGCCATTTTCCCTTTCTGTCATATGTGACTTATCCACAAGTAAATTCCAGCTATCCTTGCACCAACTCTGAGACTTGACTGAATTCCAAACATCATTATACCAGCTTTGCCTATTTTGTACCTATGTTTAAGTAACTGAATATGGTTGGAGAAAAAAATGACCATATTAACTTCTTAGTTTGTGATCAAGAACCTCAAAGAGTCTATCAGGACTGCCACTCCTCAGTCCTATGACATTTTCCTAGTCCATTCACTGTTTTTGTTGTTGTTGTTGTTGTTATTGTTGTTTTAGAGGGGTGGGGAGGGGCAGAGGGGGAGAGAGAGAGAGAGAGAGAGAAAGAAAGAGAGAAAGAGAATCTTAAGAAGGCTCCACACCCAGCACTGAGCTGAAGCAATTTTGGGCTGATTTCATAATCCTGAGATCACGACCTGAGCTAAAATCAAGAGTTGGAGGCTTTAATTGGCTGAGCCACCCAGGCATCCCTTCCCTAGTCCATTCACTCCCCCAACTTTTTAAAAAGATTTATTTATTTATTTTAGGGAGAGAGTGTGAGTGGCGGGAGGGGCAGAGGGAAAGAATCTTCAAACAGACTCCCCACTGAGGAGGGAGCCCCACTTGGGCTCGATCCCACAACCGGTGAGATCATGACCTGAGAGGAAACCAAGAGTTGGCTGCTTAACCAACTGAGCCTCCCGGGTGCCCTGAGTCCTTTCACTCTTAAATGATAGTTTAATTTTTCTCCACAAACCTCCAACACTCTGTCCTCTTTACTGTCTGTTGATGTCCTTATTTACTATTTAACTGAGGGGGAAAAAATAATCAGAAGAGAACTTCCACAAGCTCCCATTATAACTTACCCAACCTACCTCTATCTGTACCCACATTCTTTGCCTTCTGTCCTATTGCTGTGGATAATCTCTTTCTACTCCTATCAAGGCCAACCTCTACATCAATTAAGAGTTTTATTCTTGAAATTAATCATTAGTTTTCCTTTTCTGTTGCATGTTGTGTATGTTCTGTTGTCATCAATATACAAACATGGCTATAATATTTTCCATTCTAAGAAAAATTTATTAATCTTACACTGCTGCTTCTTTCATTCATTTCTTTTAAAAAAATTATTTATTTGGGGCGCCTGGGTGGCTCAATGGTTAAAGCCTCTGCCTTCGGCTCAGGTCATGATCTCGGGGTCATGGGATCGAGTCCCGCATCGGGCTCTCTGCTCAGCAGGGAGCCTGCCTCCTCCTCCTGTCTCTCTCTGCCTGCCTCTCTGCCTACTTGTGATCTGTCAAATTAAAAAAAAAAAATTATTTATTTGAGAGAGAGAGAGAGAGAGCGTGTGTGAGCGCGCCCACAAGGTGGGGGGAGGGGTGGGGCAGAGGGAGAAGGAAAATCAGATTCCTATTGAGCAGGGAGCCTGACATGGGGCTGGATTCCAGGACCCTGAGATCATGACCAGAGCTGCAGGCAGAAGCTTAACCCACTGAGCCACCCAGGTGCCCCTTTCATTCATTCTTTGATTCAACAATTTTTGTCTGTTTTGTGTACTCTTGGATTACAGGAGTGGAAAAGGCAGACCACAGACCCTGCTTTCATGAAGTTTCTATTCTAGTAGAGGGAATGTCACACTTGATCTTAGCCAAAGGCCGAGAAGTGATAGTAGAGGGAATATCAGATAATAAAATAAAATATGTTGTATGTTATATGGAGATAAATACTATGAAAAAATAAAGTAGGGAAGGGGGATAAAGAATGATGGAGGATTATGGTCTTATTTATTTTTTGAGAGAGAGAGAGAGCGTGAGCACGAGAGAGTGGGGGTGGGGCAGAGGGAAAAGGAGAGAAAGAATCTTAAGCAGGCTTCATGCCCACTGCAGAGCTTAGTGTGGCTCCTTCTCATGACCCTGAGATCGATCATGCTTGAGCTGAAATCAGGAGTTGGATGGTTAATCCACTGAGCCATCCAGGTGTCCCTGTTTTTAATTTTTTAAAAGATTCATTCATTTATTTGAGAGAGAGAGAGACAGTATGCAAGTGAGTAGGAAGAAGGGCACAGGGATAGAGATAATCCTGAAGCAGGGGCGCCTGGGTGGCTCAGTGGGTTAAGCCGCTGCCTTCAGCTCAGGTCATGATCTCAGGGTCCTGGGATCGAGCCCCGCATCGGGCTCTCTGCTCAGCGGGGAGCCTGCTTCCTCCTCTCTCTCTGCCTGCCTCTCTGCCTGCTTGTGATCTCTGTCTGTCAAATAAATAAATAAAAAAATCTTAAAAAAAAAAAAAAAAAAAAAGAGAGATAATCCTGAAGCAGACTTCCCATTGAGCATGGAGCCTGACTTGGGGCTCGATCCCAGTACCCTGAGCTCATGACCTGAGCTGAAATCAAGAGCTGCTTTTATATCATGGCTATTGTAAATAACACTGCAGTAAACATAACGGTGCGTACATCTTTTCAAGTTAGCGTTTTCCGTTTCTTTGGGTAAGTACCCAATAGTGGAGTGACGGAGTTGTGTGGTATTTCTATTTTTAATTTTTTGAGGAACCTCCATGCTGTTTTCCACAGTGGTTATACCAATTTACATTCACATTAACAATGTGTGAGGGTTCCCTTTTCTCTACATCTTCGCCAAAAATTGTTATTTCTTGGGGCACCTGGGTGGCTCAGTGGGTTAAAGCCTCTGCCTTCGGCTCAGGTCATGATCCCAGGGTCCTGGGATCGAGTCCCGCATCGGGCTCTCTGCTGAGCGGGGAGCCTGCTAACCCCACCTCTCTCTCTGCCTATCTGCCTACTTGTGATCTCTGTCTGTCAAGTAAATAAATAAAATCTTTAAAAAAAATTGTTATTTCTTGTCTTTTTTGGTACTAGCCATTTGTATTGGTGTAAGGTGATATCTCATTGTGGTTTTGATATGCATTTCTTTGATGATTAGTGATGTTGAGCATCTTCTCATGTGTCTTTGGTCGGTCATCTGTATGTCTAATTTGGAAAAATGCCTATTCAAGTTCTTTGCCCATTTTTTTTTTTCAAGTAATCGCTATACCCAGTATGGGGCTTGAACTCACAACCCCAAGATCAAGAGTCATACCCTCCATGTATCGAGCCAGCGAAGCACCCCATCTGACTATTTTTTAATCAGATTGTTTGTTTTTTTTTTTTTGGTTTTGAGTTGTGTAAGTTCTTTATATAGTTTGGATATTAACCTTTTATCAGGTACATAATTTGCAAATATCCTCTCCCATTTAGTAGGTTGCCTTTTTGTTTTGGTTCATGGTTTCCTTTGTTGTACAAAAGCTTTTTATTTTGGTGTAGCCCCAAAAGTTTATTTTTGCTTTTGCCTGAGGGACCTATCCATAAATATATTACTAAGGCAAATGTCCAAGAGATTACTGCTTATGTTTTCTTTTACGGGTTTTATGATTTCAGGTCTCACAGTTAAGCCTATAATCCATTTTGAGTTTATTTTTTGTATTGTGTAAGGAAGTGGTCCAGTTTTATTCTTTCGTAGGTAGCTGTCTAGTTTTCCTGGCACCATTTATTGAAAATACTGTCTTTTCCCTGTTGTATATTCTTGTCTCCTTTGTCTTAGATTAATTGACCATAGAAGCATGGGTTTAGGGCGCCTGGGTGGCTCAGTGGGTTGACCCTCTGCCTTTGGCTTGGATCATGATCCCAGGGTCCTGGGATCGAGTCCCGCATCGGGCCCTCTGCTCAGCGGGGAGCCTGCTTCCCCTCTCTCTCTGCTCTGCCTCTCTATCTGCTTGTGATCTCTCTCCTGTCAAATAAATAAATAAAAATCTTAAAAAAAAAAAAAAAAAGCATGGGTTTATTTCTGTTCCATTGATGTATGTGCCAGTACCACACTGTTTTGATTACTGTAGTTTTATAGCATACCTTGAAATCTGGCATTGTGATACTTCCAGCTTTGTTCTTTCTTAAGACTGCTTTGGTTATTTGGGGTCTTTTGTGATTCTATACGATTTTAGGATTATTTGTTTTAGTTCCATGAAAAATGCTGTTGGTATTTTGATAGGGATTCCATGGGTATTTTAACAATATAAATTCTTCCAATCCATGGGTGTAGTGTATCTTTCCATTTGTTTGTGTTGTCTTCAGTTTCTTTCATCAGAGTCTTATAGTTTTCAGAGTATAGATCTTTCACTTCCTTGGTTAAATATATTTCTAGGTGTTTTATTCTTTTTGGAACAATTATAAATAGGATTATTTTCTTAGTTTCTCTTTCTGCTACTTTGTTATTAGTGTATAAAAAATAACAGGTTTCTGTATATGAATTTTGTATCTTTAACTTTAACTGCATTCATTTATTAGTTCTAATAGTTTTTTTGGTGGAATCTTTAGATTCAGGTCATATAGAGTTTTCTATATACAGTATCATGTCATTTGCAAATAGTAACAATTTTACTTCCTTCTTACTGTTTGGATGCCTTTTATTTCTTTTTGTTGTCTGATTGCTGCAGGTAGGACTTCCAGTACTATGTTAAATAAAAGTGGCTAGGGTGGTCATGTTTATCTTGTTCCTGATCTTAAAGGAAATGCTTTCAGTTTTTTACCATTGAGTATGATGTTCACTACTGGTTTTTCATAAATGGGCTTTATTATGTTAAGGTATGTTCCCTCTACATTCATTTTGTTGAGGGGTTATGGTTTTAAATAGCATCAGGAAAGGCATCCCGTTGGAATGGGATATTTGAGTAAGACCTGAAGGTTGTAAAAGACAGAGGCATTTAGATAATCTGAGGAAAGGCATACTTGGTAGAGAGAATAGGAAGTACCCTCGGCCAGAAGCGTGGCTCCACTTTTAAAATTTGTATTTGAGGAGCAGGAGGAGGCCAGTGTGGCTGGAGTGGAGTGAGTAGTAGATGAGCTCAGAGGGGAAAGGTGGAGAGAAGTGCTGGATTGTGGAGAGTTTGCAGTTTGTGAAGGGTCTTGCAGGCAGTTACAAGGATTTCAGCTTTTACATTCAATGAGATGGGAAGCCATTGGAAAGTTTTGAGTAGAGGAATCATGTGAACTAACATTAATTTTAATCCAGTCTATTTGGCTACAGTACTGGGACTGAATTGGTCTGTGGAAACAAAGACCAGTTAGGAGGCTTTTTGCAGTAATTCAGGCAAAGAGCAAGTGATATGAAATAATTGACCACAAGTAGGAGAGTGCTCCTCCTTATAACTACTTGAAGAGTTGTCTGTATCTTTGTTTTTATTTCCTCTCTCCTCATTCTTTTTTTTTTTTTTTTTTAAGAATTTATTTATTTGACAGAGAGAGACACAGCGAGAGAGAGAACACAAGCAGAGGGAGTGGGAGAGGGAGAAGCAGGCTTCCTGCTGAGCAGGGAGCCCAATGCGTGGCTCGATCCCAGGACCCTGGGATCATGACCTGAGCCGAAGGCAGATCCTCAATGACTGAGCCACCCAGGCACCCCTCTTTCCTCATTCTTTATTGAACCGACTCCAGTCAGACTTTTGGCTCCATTATTCCACTGAAATACTTATGTCAAGGTCATCGTGGCTAAACCCAGTGGCCAATTTGCAGTCTTCATCTCACTCAACCTGTTTGCATTTGACACTCTTGATCACTCTATCATTTGGCTTCTGGGACCTTGCTCTCTTGGTTTTCTTCCTATCTCAGCCGTGCTTCGGAAGGTTCAGTCTGCTTTTACAGTCTGTTCTCCCTTCTGATATGATCTCATCAGATTGTACTGCTTAAAATTCCATCTGTGTGCTGATGATTCCCACATTTATTTACCTAATCATGACCTTTTTTTTTTAAGATTTTATTTATTTATTTCACAGAGATCACAAGGAGGAAGAGAGGCAGGCAGAGAGAGAGGGGGGAAGCAAGCTCCCTGCTGAGCAGAGAGCCCGATGCGGGGCTCGATCCCAGGACCCTGAGATCATGACCTGAGCTGAAAGCAGAGGCTTTAACCCTCTGAGCCACCCAGGTGCTCCATGACCTTTCTTTTGAGCTCTAGACTCTTAATTTCAATAGTCTGTGCCTATGTCTGTTTTCATTTGGATAGTCAATAGATCTCAAATTTAATGTGTATAAAACTGTATTCTTGATTTTTTTACTCCCATTCTGCTTCTTTCCAGTCTTTCCCATGTCAATAAATGGCACTACCATTCTCTCATTTACTCAGATCAGAACTTGGAAGTTGTCTTTGATTCTTTTCTTAACCTCATATTCCACATTCAGTCCATCAGGTCTGGTTGGTGCTACCTTAAAATCGCATGAGACTTTTCCCCATTAGCTTTGCTGCTACCCTAATCTTAGCCTCTATTATCATTCATTTGGATTACTGTAAAAGTCTCCTCACTGGTCTGATAATGTTCCTACTTCTCCCCACCCCATGATATTTTGTATACAGAAAGATTGGTATTGTCCTGTTAAAGCTTAAATCAGAGTTTGTCACCCCCTAATTCAAAACCCTGTGGTGGCGTTCCATTATAATGGAAAGCTTGCTTTGTCCTATAAGATTGTACATGATCTGACTCTTGGCCTTCACTAATTTACTTCCACTCTTCCTCTTGTTCAAGAGGTAGTCATACTGGCTGCTTTGATGGTCTCTGAACATATTAAGCATGCTCATGCCTGAGGATGTTTTAAAAATTATTATTTGAAGAATTCTACACTTGGTAGTTTTCTTTACCTGAGATGTTCTTTTTCCAGATGTATCTGTCTATTGGCTATAATTCATTCAGGTTTCTGTTCACATATCACCTCCTCAAAGAGCCCTTTCTTGACTAGTCTTTTTAAAGTAACACTTAGTCATTCCCTTTACCTCTTTTTTTTTTTTTCATTTATTTTATTTACCTGGCATTGTCAGATATTTGTTGTTTATTATCATTCTTCCACATTAGAATATATGGTTCCTGAGGGCAGGAATTTGTATCTACTACACTGTATCTACTACACTGCTGTATCTCTAGCTTCTAGAATTGTATGTAGAAGATACTCAATAAATATTTCTGAATGAATTTGTAATGATTAAGATTGAGTCATTTTCTGGCTTGAAATCCCAGCTCTGTGACATGAGATAAGTTATTTAAGTTCTCTAAGCCTTAATTACCCCTTATATATAGCAGATGATATTATTATCTATTTCATAGTGTTATTGTGAGGATTTTTTTTTTTTTTAAGATTTTTTATTTATTCGGGTGCCTGGGTGGCTCAGTGGGTTACAGCCTCTGCCTTCGGCTCAGGTCATGATCTCAGGGTCCTGGGATCAAGCCCCGCATCAGGCTCTCTGCTCAGCGGGGAGCCTGCTTCCCCCTCTCTCTTTCTCTGCCTGCCTCTCTTCCTCCTTGTGATCTCTCTCTGTCAAATAAATAAATAAAATCTTAAAAAAAAAAAGATTATTTATTTATTTATTTGACAGAGTTCACAAGTAGGCAGAGAGGCAGGCAGAGAGAGAGGGAGGAAGGGAAGCAGGTTCCCCGCTGAGCAGAGAACCCGATGCGGGGCTTGATCCCAGGACCCTAGGATCATGACCTGAGCCGAAGGCAGAGGCTTTAACCCACTGAGCCACCCAGGCACCCCTTATTGTGAGGATTTAAGAAATTAATCCACATAAAACACTTATTAAAAGCCTGATACCAAGAAACTATCATCATATATATATATATATATTTATTTTAAGGTTTTATTTATTTATTTGACAGAGAGAGAGAGAGAGATCCCAAGTAGGCAGAGAGACAGGCAGAGAGAGAGGGGGAAGCTGGCTCCCTGCTGAGCAGAGAGACCGATGCAGGGCTCGATTCCAGGACCTTGAGGTCATGACTGAGCTGAAGGCAGAGGCTTAACACACTGAGCCACCCAGGCGCCGCACTATCATCATATTTTTAAGGTTCACACACAGAATGTGTGAATATAGAAGTTATATTTTTTCAGTGTTCTCATCTGGTTTTAGAAAGAAATATAATAGAAAAAGATGTGTCTTGACCTTTGATTTGTTGGTTTTATTGAACTGTTCTTTCACTTTGTTCAGCTTGAAAAGGAGGCTTTAATTTGTGCGTTTTTCCCTTTAGGGAACCTTTTATGAATTTTTTGTTAAGTAACTGGCTTAGGAGATAGTGTAATCTCCCTAGGTTTTGGAATGTAATTAAGAACAAATTCAGGCCAATGTAACCACATTTAAAAATTCTGTGATACCATTTAGGTATGCTAACTTTAATGTAGCAATACTTCCTAAGGGTGATCCTGAGTAGTAGATGCACAAATTTTTTAACCCTTAATATGCTGGAGATTAACAAGTCACATAGTTTCTCTGCGTATATTTCAGTAAAGCAGAGGTTATATAGACTTGTCAGGCCTTCTAATTTGCACAACTCTTTGAGTCTTTCAGGAATGTTTTAAAAAGCAGAGAATAGAAATAGTTGGTATTAATTTTTAAAAAGTCCGTAAACTAGGGGCGCCTGGGTGGCTCAGCGGGTTAAAGCCTCTGCCTTCGGCTCAGGTCGTGATCCCAGGGTCCTGTGATCGAGCCTAGCATCAGGCTCTCTGCTCAGCAGGGAGCCTGCTTCCCTTCCTCTCTCTGCCTGCCTCTCTGCCTGCCTGTCATCTTTGTCAAATAAATAAATAAAATCTTTAAAAAAAAAAAAGTCCATAAACTATTTCAAACGTATTTTAATTTTATTTTATTTTATTTGACAGAGAGAGATCACAAGTAGGCAGAGAGGCCAGCAGAGAGAGAGGGGGAGGCAGGCTCCCCGCTGAGTAGAGAGCCCGATGCGGGGCTCCATCCCAGGACCCTGAGATCATGACCTGAGCGGAAGGCAGAGGCTTAACCCACTGAGCCACCCAGGCGCCCCTGCTTTTTCAAACGTGTTTTGTTCAAGATGGTTTCAAGATGGTTTTGTTCAGGTGACCCAGGAACGTCTGAGTCCTGCCTTTGACCAATAAGAGAAGGGGACATTTTATTAGTAACTCTCATGTTAGTAGTCTTTTATATTCAAGAACACTAGTTGCTGGAACAGATACACTCAAAAGAATCTAAACTCTACCATTTCCTGCACATCACTTCCAAGGTCATCTGGAGCAGGTAGGGGAATCTTGTGGGAGGCTTTGATGGGCCTTGTCTGGAAATGATTAATTACTTCCACCCATCTTGCATTGCCAGAATTCAATCACAGGGCCGTGCCTAACTGCTAAAGGGTTGGGAAATAATCTAGTTGTGCCCAAGAGGAAGGTGGATCATGTTTGGTCAACAAGTAGCTAGTCCCTGCTCCAAGCTTCAAACCACAATATAGTCCTCACCTAGAACTATATAGAAATCCTCTTATTTTGGGTATAGATAGCCTAGGACTATAGTCTCCTTTCATTTCTTGTAGGTCCACAGAGTTTTGGGTAATAACCATTTTGAATGCAAGTAAAGGCCTTTTTCTAAGAACATCTAGGAGATCTGGAAAAGCTTGTTTTCCTCAGCCTCTGGCAGGACTAGTCACTGCCAACCTCTGTACTCCTTCAGTCTTGGTGGCTAGAGAAGGCTGTCCTCAGGCATTTTTCACTTTGTCGGTGGGCCATGGGGAAGAGGGAAAAAGCCAGAAGAAGCCAAAGAGATGCCAGAGAGAAAAGTGACTGGGTTTCAGCTGTTCTCACTATAATAGGCTCCTGGAAGGAAGCATGGTCCTAGAGAGCCCACTTCCACATGTTCTTTGACTTTTTAAGTTACAGTAACATATGCTTAACATAAAATTAGTGACATTTACTACATTAAAATGTTGTGGAACCATTATCACTGTCTAATTCCAAAACATTTTTTTTAAAAGATTTTATTTATTTTATTTATTTATTTGAGAGAGCGCATTAGCAGCGGGCAGAGGGAGAGTGACAGGCAGACTCCCTGCTGAGCAGGGAGCCCAACACTGGCTCAATCCTAGGACCCTGGGATCATGACCTGAGGCGAAGGCAGAAGCTTAACTGACTGAACCACCAGGTGCCCCTAATTGCAGCACATTTTCATAACCCCGGAAGGAAATATATCTATTAAGTTTGTTACTCCCTGTTTCTTCCTCCTCCCAGTCTTTGGCAACCACTAATCCATTTTCTGTTACTGTGGACTCTGGACATTTCATATAAATGGAATCATACAATACATGCCTTTTTATGTCTCGCTTCTTTCACTCAGCATAATGTTTTTGAGATTTAGCCATACAGTAGCATGGATCAGTACCTCATTTCTATTTATGGCTGAGTATATTTCATTGTGTGGATGTGCCACATTTTGTTTGTCATCAACTGGTGGACATTTGGGTTGTTTCTACCTTTTGGTGATCGAGGTGAACTACTAGGAAGCTACTATGAACGTTTGTGTATAAGTTTTTGTTTGAATACCTGTTTTTCCAGTTTTTTTGTGATATGGACAGGAGTGGAATGGTTGGAGCATATGGTAGTTTTATGTTTAAGTTTATGAGAAATTGCCAAACTGTTTTTCATGGTGGCTGTACCATTTTAACATTGCCACGGGCAATGTACAGGGATTCCAGTTTGGTCATGACCTTTCTAACACTTGTTATTTTCACATTCTAACAAAATTTTTAGCCATCCTTGTGGATTAAGTGATATCTCATTGTGCTTTTAAATAATGTTTAAATTGAAATTTTTAAAAAAAATTTTAAAGATTTTATGTTAAGTAATCTCTATACCCAACATAGGCTTAAATTTACAACTCTGAGATCAAGAACCTCACGTTCCACCTACCGAGCCAGCCAGGTGCCCTCATTGTGCTTGCTTATGTATGTATGTATGTAATTTCTACACCCAGTGTGGGGCTCAAACCCATGACTCCGAGATCAAGAATCTCATACTCTTCTGACTGAGCCTGGCAGGCACCCCTCATTGTGCTTTTTGATTTTCATCTCCCTATAGGTCAATGATGTTGAACATCTTTTTATATGCTTAATCTTTGTTATAGAAATGTTTACTCAGTTCTTTGCCCATTTTTATTTTATTTATTTGCCCATTTTTAAACTCGGTTGTTTGTTGTTGAGATGTTGAGAGTTCTATATTTATTCTGGATACTAGACTCTTATCAGATATATGATTTGAAGGTATTTTCTCCCCTTTGGCAGACTGTTTTTCACTTTTTTAAAAAGGTTTTATTTATTTGAGAGAATGCAAGAGAGCGAGAGCGTGTGGACGAGTGTGGGTGGAAGGGCAGAAGGAGAGGGAGAAGCAGACTCCCTGCTGAGCAGGGTACCCAACATGGGGCCCAATCCCAGGACCCTCCAGAATCACAACCCAAAATGAAGGCAGACACTAAACCAACTGAGCTAGTGAGGAACCCCTTTTATTTTATTTATTTTTAATTTTACTTTTAAGTCATCTTTCCACTCAATGTGGATCTCAAACTCACAACCCTGAGATCAAGAGTTGCATGCTCCACTGACAGAGCCAGCCAGGTGCCCTGTTTTAGATTTTAAAGAAGTAAATACAGTTACTGTTAGCATCCCTTCCCTCCTCTAGGAGGAAACCACAATCCTGAAAGTGGTGTGTATTTGATGCTGCACAAGTGGGGGAAAAATTCATTATGAAAGACATTTATAAGTAAGATGTAGCAGTATTTGTTTTTAAATTTTATATAAATTATGTGTTACTGTATCTATCCTTTCACTCTTACTTTTTTTCACTCATCATTGTTTTTGAAAATTATGTATATCGTGGATCAACAAACTTTTTCCCTATAGGGCCAGATAATAAATATTTTAGCCTTTGTTATACTGTCTCTTTCTTAAGTACTCATTTCTTTTGTAGCATGACAGCATCTATATGATAATAGGTAAATATATGATAATAGGTAAATAGGTAACTGCACTATGTTCCTATAATATAGACATTGAAATTGGAATTTTATATAACTTTCATATTCTTCATATTGAAAATATTTAATGAAATATTCTTCTTTGATTTGTTTTCCAACCATTTACAGATATAAAACTACTTTTAACTTCTTTTTTTTTTTTTTTTGAAGATTTTTTAAATTTATTTGACAGAGAGAGAGATCACAAGTAGGCAGAGGCAGGCAGAGAGAGAGGGGGAAGCAGGCTCCCTCTTGAGTAGAGGGCCCGATGTGGGGCTTGATCCCAGGACCCTGAGATCATGACCTGAGCCGAAGGCAGAGGCTTAACCCGCTAAGCCACCTAGGCCGCCCCTACTTTTAACTTCTTGGCTGGACATAAATAGGCTCTGGTTAGGATTTGGCCTGGCAGCTGAAGTTTGCTAACCTTGATCTATGTTAATATATTTAAATCCATTTCATTATTTTTTTTTTTTTTAAGATTTTACTTATTTATTTGACAGAGACACAGCGAGAGAGGGAACTCAAGCAGGGGGAGTAAGAGAGAGAGAAGCAAGCTTCCCACTGAGCAGGCAGCCTGATGTGGGGCTCGATCCTAGGACCCTGGGATCATGACCTGAGCTGAAAGCAGATGCTTAACGACTGAGCCACCCAGATGCCCCCAGTTTCATTAATGTTTAATGAATAAATGAGTTTATTCATCCTTATAATAATGGACCCTTAGGTCATTTTCATTTTCCCTATTACAGTGCTGCAGTAAATATCCTTGTCCTTATTTGCTTGTGCATATATGTAGGAGTTTTTCTTACTGGATATTTTTGCCAAATTACTTTCTACAGTGATTGTACCAATTTGCACTTTGGCCACTGATGTTTCTCTATGTTTTCGCCAACTCTTGGTGTTACCAGGTTATTACTTTTTTTGTAATTTGTTAGGTTTATTTGGCATGTCAGTGTTTTAAATATATTTCCCTAATTGCTAGTGAATTATATATGTTATTTAGATTTTTCCCTTATATCTACTATTTGGATTTTTTGTCTTGTGACTTCCTTATCCACGTACTTTCTTGTTTTTCTATAGACTTTCTTTTTATTTTTCTTATTGATTGTTATGAATTCTTTATTAGTGTCATTTAAATATAACATGGAGAAAAAGCATGCTTTGGACTAAGTTTGAATTCTCCCAGTAGCTTAGTAAGTTTGAATATGAAATAAGAATAAGAGTGTCTATTGTGTAGTGTTGTTTTCATTGTTAAATCAAGATTTAGAATTTCTCGTTTGTATTGGATCTCATTAAATGTTTCTGTGTTTTTTATAGTGCTTGTTTTTTGTCACTGCTCTTAACTTCATGTGTAGCAGAATATACCCTTACTTTTGTAGCAGGCTACTTGTTTTGTGATTATTTTTCTTCTTTCCTTTTTTCTTTTTAACCTTTTTATTGTAAAAGATAACAAGTACAGAAAAGCATCCAAAACAAATGTATAGCTTAATGAAAAATTATGAAATGAGCACCCTTACAACCACTCCACTACGCAAGTTAAGAAAAATGATTTTGGGGGCACCTGGGTGGCTCAGTCATTAAGTGTCTGCTTTGAGCTCAGGTCATGATCCCAGGGTCTTGGGTTCGAGCCCCTGCTCAGTGGGAAGCCTTCTTCTCTCTCTCTCCCATTGCCCCTGCTTGTGTTCCCTCTCTCGCTGTGTCTCTGTCAAATAAATTAAAAAAAAAATCTTAAAAAAAAAAAAAACGAAAAACGATTTTTGCCAGCCATTCTAGAAATTCCTCTCCCTGTGTCCCACCTCAATCACAGCCCCACCTTACCTCCAAAAGTAATCACTGTTCTGACTTAAAAAGTAATAATTTCCTTCTAAGTTTGCATCTCAAACATTACAATTTAGTTTTGCCCATTTAAAAAATCTAGATATGGTAAAATCTTTTTTAATCTGTTGGTTTCCTTTCCATCTCTTCCTTTTCCTTAAAATTTATATGTTGAAAACCCCCGAGGTGTTTGACACACAGAGTTTCCCACAGTGTAGCTTTGCATACTTAGGTGTATTTTAGAACATTTCTTTGTCCTTTGTATTTCTTGCAGTTTGCAGCTGGATACAATTCCTTTGGCAAGATTATGGATGGTTGTGTGGTCTTTCAACAGGAGGCATATGTAATAATATCTGCTGTTTGCTCTTTGATTTTAGCAGTTGTTGATGCTCATTGCCAATATTCAGTAGTTGGGAGTTGCAAAATGGTGATGCAATTCTATCATTTCGTTTTCGATGACTATATGGAATAACATTTTAAGGAGATGCTTCCCTTCGTGTATTATTTAGTTCTCAGTGGTATCGTACGTCTAAGAAAGACTTGATTCTTTCTTTTAAAATTACCTGTTTTTAGGATAACAGATTGGTTCCCTGTCATCTTCAGAAGGTGACCAGTTAATTAGTTTCTTATTATCAGTGTGGTTATACACTTAAATATATTTGTGTTTCAACCCATATATAAAGTGTTCTTGTACTAACTGAAGCTCAGATTGTCTTGTTGTCTAGAAAAGAGCATTGTTCATTCCTTAGGCTTTTGGACCCGATCCTAATAGGCTTTTTTTTTTTTAGGACTTGCATATTTATTTGAGGGGGAGGGGCAGAGAGAGAGGGATAGAAGCAGAATACCCTCTGAGTGCGTAGCCAGACACAGGGCAGGTCTCCATCTCAGGACCCTGCTATTATGTTGGTCATTGTTTCTACAAATTTTCAGTAGGTGCAGTTAAGAAATACATAACTACGTTGTCAGTTAATAGTATATTTGCAAAGAACTACAGAGATTTCTTTTTTTTAAACTTAATCTCCTGTATATTACATTAGTATTTCTTCTCCTCTGTACCAAGAATCATATTTCCAAAGATTCAGGGGGTGAAAGAATTGAGTATTGGGGAATGTCATCAAAAAGATGTGACTGGTTGACCTGTGAGCTGGACCTGGGTTCTGGGAGGTTCCTTACACACAACCTTCTGTCCTTAGGATATGGGTTCCACTTGCCTTTCTTGGTCCCACAGGCAGCTCCAAGGACATAGCCTTGAGATAGTGATGTAGTGTTGAAAACACCAGCATGGTACACGTGACAGCACCTAGTTAAAGCTTCTATAAACCAAGATCTGGCGGGCTGGTGTCTGGATCCATTTTTCTTGTTGTTCCCAAGACAAGCCTCGTATGTAAGTTCCCTTGCTTAATAACGCTGCCACCTACCAACCTGGAGTTCTCTGTCTTTCTTCTGCCTCTCCCTGCCCTCTGAGTACAGGGGTCAGTTTCAGATTATACCCCAGAAGCTCCTGAGAGGGTTTTGAATCAGCAATTAGAATATCCAGGAATTATTCATTTACTTTGTCATATGTTAAATATATGTCTCTAATGGCATTACTAATATACTATCACCAATGATGATTAATGAGAACTCTTAAGTTATTTTGAATAAGCTGTCTCTACCTTCCCCTTTCCATTTTGTGGTTGACCTATATCTACCCTTTCAAATTATATAGTCATTATGTACTGTACTCTCCCTTTTAATGTACATTTATTTATTCTACAAATGACTGTATATTTAATGCTAATCACCATAGTAATATCACTTTAGTTATTTTGATTGTATGAATCTTCTTCTCTAGTAGATTCCTTAGGAAGGGCTTATTGGAAGAATATTCAGAGTTATTTTATATTGATAACAGTTTGCCTGTGCCTTTTACGTTGAAGGTTAGTTATCCTGGATATAAAATCCTTGGCTCACATTGTCTTTCCTTGAGTGTCTTATAAATGCAACCTTGTTTTTCTTTCATGCACTGTTTTTTGGATTTTCATTTGTACAATTTGAGCATATTTAAGACAGGCATTTAAAGTTTACTATTAGGTCTAATGCTGGGCTTCTTCAGGCATGGTTTCTGTTAATTTATTTTGATTGTTTGAATGGGGCATACTTCTTCATTTCTTTGTATGTCTTGTGCTTTTGTTGTTGTTGCTGAAAATGGACATTTGAATGTTGGTAACTCTGGAAATCACCTTCTCGCCTTTCTTTAAGTTTGTCGTTTTTTGATTGTTGAAGGCTGTAGTTGTGCATTTATCTAGTGAGTTTTCCCAACTTTTTTTTTCCCCCTAGAAATTGAATTCCTTGCTCTGTGTGGTGCTGAAGTCTCTGTTTTTAGCTTGTGTTTTGATGGAGACTTCCTTGATCACCAGTAGCTAAACAAACATACCTCCTCCAGGGTTTTTGCAGATGGACTCTGCTTCGCCAGACTAGAGATCAGGCTGAGATGAAAGCTTAAAATCTTTTCAGGTCTTCCCTGAGCATTCATTTTGCCCAGGGCTTGCTTCCTCCCCCGCCCCCAACTTTATTTATTTAATCTTTACACCTAACATGGGGCTCAAACTCAGGATCCTGAGCTCAAAAGCCCATGCTCTTCCTGCTGAGCCAGCCAGGTGTCCCTGCCTTGGGTTTTCTGAATTAGCCTATACACACAGGTATTTTTAATTGCCCTAATTTCCTAAAGAAATTCTTCTCTTTTCCTTCCAGATTTTAGGCAGCTTATTTTGTCTCATTTATAATCTTTTGGCCCAGGTCGCTGTGGGTGGTTGGATCTTTTCACAGTGTTTTTGAGCAATACCTTCTGCTTTTCTATCATGAACAGATTCAGAGTTAGGTGAAATCAAGGTATGCCTTGTGTCAGTCCTTCAGGTAGCCCCAGACAAGTTGGAATAGATATAAACAATAATTTGCAAGAAAGGTCTGTTGTGTTCCTTTTGGAACCAGGGGTCAGGTTCCTGCACTGGAAACACCAGTTGACATCTGCAGACCATATCTAGGAGTGGGTGGGCAAGGGCAAGTGAAAATGCCGCAAAGCTGTCCTATTATCAAAATAATAGTTTATTTTTTTTTAAAGATTTATTGATTTATTTTAGAGAGAGAGTGAGCGCATGTGTGTGCAGGAGCGGGGTAGAGGGAGACAGAAAGGGAGAGAGAATCTATAGCAGGCTCCCTGGTGAGTGCAGAGCCCAAAGTGGGACTGGATCCTTCAACCTTGAGATCATGACCTGAGCTGAAACCAAGAGTCCCAACACCCAACCAGTGGAGCCAACCAGGTGCCCCGCTTTCCTGCTATTTTCAAGTTGACTTCTTGTTTCAGCATTTTCTTGGCTGTAAACCTTTGACTATTTCCCAGAATTCTGACAAAGGTGGTTCTGACATTTTCTTCGTGCTTTTTCAGTTGTTTCTGTGGGGAGATGTTAGCTTGCAGCTGTGGGGTTTTGTTTTTGTTTTTGCCTCTCATTTGATTTTTTTTTTAACCTCTCATTTGATTTTAATTTTTGTTTCCCTAATGATAAATGATGTTGAGGATGGTTTTGTGTGTTCATTTGCCATAGTTGCCTCTTGTTTAAGTGTCTTTTCAGTCTTTCGTTCATGTTTTTTATTGGCTTGTGTTTTCTTATTGAATTTTGAAAGATCTCTCTATATACTGAATGCCAGTCCTTTCTCACATGTGTTTTGCAAGTAATTTTTCCTTGTGTGTGATTTGTTTTCATTTTTTAACAGTATCTTTTTAAGAGTAGTAGTTTTTAAATTTGATAAAGTCTAATTTATAAATTTGTTCTTTTTAAACTTATGTTTTGTATCTTATCTAAGAACTCTCAAAGTAACAAAAATTTACTGTTGTATTTTCTTCTGAAGTTTTATACTTTTAGATTTTATAGTTTGATTCATGATCCATTTAATTTTTGTCTGTTTTTGATATGCTTGAGGTATGGGTCAAAGTTCATGTTTATATATGTGTGTATATATACACATACGAGGATGGACTTTGATTAGTGTGGCACCTGGGTTTGACTCTTGGTAGGGTAGATCAGGAAGAATCTGCCACAAGGTACAGAATTCTTTTCACCTACCAGTCTTTGGTAGGTGAAGGTAGGTAAGGCAACTCCTAATGTGAGTTAATCCAAGTTTTTAGTCTTTGAGTGTAGACTCCAGGTTTCAGCTGTGAATCCTTTACTTTGAATCCTATCCTTAATAGCACAGGTGCAGTGTAAGCACAACATAGCTTTCTGGGTAAAGTTAACGAGATTTGCTTTGGTATTGTGGAGGAGGGAGATGGTTCTGAGCCAAGACACAGAGAGCGAATCTTTGTGAGGTCTCCCAGGGCAATAGGCAAAATAGCCACAGCTCAGTACTCTGAATTAAAAGAGAAAGCAGTAAGCTACAGAGTGTATGGATGAGCAATTAGTCTTAGTCACAAAAGGATCAACAACCACCACCAACACAGGACTAGATCTCTACCAATTAAGGGAAAGTCTTATCCTTTTCAATCATCCTATTTCCTATCATAACAAAGAAAAAAAAAAGCCAGAATTCTCTCTCTCTCAAAGAAATAAATAAAATCTTTTAAAAATACTAATTTAAAAGTTAAATTTCATATCCAGGGCTGCCTGGATGGCTCAGTGGGTTAAGCCTCTGCCTTCGGCCCAGGTCATGATCTCGGGGTCCTGGGATCGAGTTCCGCATCAGGCTCTCTGCTAAGTGGGGAGCCTGCTTCCTCCTCTCTCTCTCTCTCTCTCTGCTTGCCTCTCTGCCTACTTGTGATCTCTCTCTGTCAAATAAATAAAATCTTAAAAAAAATTTCATATCCAATTTAACTACTATTTTCTTCTCTTTGCAAGGTTTTGACAGGTGAGACTTAGAATAAGAAGGAGCATGATTTTCTTTTACTTTTCTGTTTTCTAGCTTTTTTTCTTTTGGTATGTTATAGGAAATAGGATGATTGAAAAGGATAGGGCTTTCTTTTAATTGATAGTGATCTAGTCCTATATTGGTGGTTGCTCCTTTTCTGGCTAAGACTAATTGCTCATCCATACACGGTAGCAGGCACTCCAGTGCCGGCTCTCTGATGTAGCTCATTTGTAATTTATTTTGAGGATGAGACCTTTCCTTCTCCTTATTGTCTTCATCTGAGATATTATTTCAATGCTTGATATCTTTCAGGGCTTCCTTATTTTCTTCCACCGAAAGCTGGTTGCTGAGGGTGTTGCCTGTGTGAATGGCCAGCCCTTTTTGGTGGGTTATCAGCATTAGTGCCCAAACCTGGCTTCCTTCCATGATTTGTCCTTGATTCATAGGTACAATTTCATTCTTGACACACCAAATGGTGGGAATGTAGACTGCTCTCTTACTGCCTTCTTTCTGTATTAGCTACGCCTTCCAATTCCACCTCCCTGCTCACTCTGTTACCGCTATCTTGACATATCATTTGCTTTAATGATTCAGTGCCTAAATATCCCTCCTTATCATTTTATCCATCTACTACCAATCTATTTATTTATTTATTTTAAAAGATTTTATTTATTTGACAGAGAGATCACAAGTAGGCAGAGAGGCAGGCAGAGAGAGAGGGGGAAGCAGGCTCCCTGCTGAGCAAAGAACCTGATGTGGAGCTTGATCCCTGGACCCTGAGATCATGACCTGAGCTAAAGGCAATTTAGCTCAGCCCACTGAGCTAACCCACTGAGCCACCCAGGTGCCCTCATTTAGTACCAATTTAAAAAATACTGTTTCCTTGTTTCTTCTGTTATTTTTCTTTAACTTTACTTTTCTTTTTCCCCTTGGGCTTATATAAATTATGTTCTGGATAGCCACAACCAACCAATATTGGCACTTTCCCATGTTTTTGAACCCATCAGTCACACCGTATGATCTTAGAGGGTTTTTTGTTTTTTGTTTTTTTTTTTTCCCTTAAATCTTAAGGAGGCTGGCATTTTCCCATTTTTTTCCCCCTGTGGCTTTTACTAGTTACCCAAGTCTTGTTCTTCACACGGCAGGAAACCTAGATTTTAGTTATTTCTTTTTAAGTTTCTCATTTTTGTCTTTGTACTGTCCATATCACTTAGATGTGCAACTTGTCTGTGTTTGTTATAGCTTCCTTCATTGAAATATGAAAAATATGTCTCATTTGCCTTATTTTTTTCAAAATAGTTTAGTCACCAATTAGGTGAGTGTTTGCTTCAAAATGTATGAATTTTTAAAAAAGATTTTATTTATTTGAGAGAGAGAGAAAGAGACAGATAGTGACAGAGATAGCTAGAGAGAGCACAAGCTGGGAGGAGAGGGAGAAGCAGGCTCCCTGGTGTGAGGCTCTATCCCAGGACCCTGGGATCGTGACCTGATCATGATGCTGACTTGAGCCATCCAAGTGCCCCCAGAATGTCTGAATCTTGATGATATGTTGAACATTGCTTAGAGTGAAGAGGAGCAGGCATTGAGATGGATTTGGATGAACTGGATTAAAATAAAGGCAAAAGGGAGACCCTTTCAATGTTTCATATTGTCTGCATTTTCTCCAGAGTACTTCATGCTTTTTCATTGAAATGTATTTAGCTCTTATTATAGACCTATAAAGAAAGCTCTACATTTTATTTTAGCATTAATTGAATGATAGAGGCATTTCTAACTTTGTATAAGAGGTAAAGGAAGTTCTGCCATTTATGATTTTTTAAAAATGAAAATATGCTTTTTTAAACTAGATATAGGAAGAGTGAACAGAAGGAGAAAAGTAAATAAACATAACTAGACATGTACTCTTTATGGAAAAAGACTTATTTTTTACTTTTCTTTTTTGAGGGGGTAAGGGAGGGAGAGGGTGGGGGAGGGTCAGAGGGAAAGGGAGAGAGAATCTCAAACAGATTCTCTGCTGAGTGCGGAGTCTGACTTGGGGCTTGATCCCATGACTCTGAGATCAAGACCTGAGTCAAAACTAAGAGTTGGGGGTGCCTGGGTGGCTCAGTGGGTTAAAGCCTCTGCCTTCGGCTCAGGTCATGATCCCAGGGTCCTGGGATGGAGCCCGGAGTGGGGCTCTCTGCTCAGCAGGGAGTCGGCTTCCCTTCCTCTCTCTCTGCCTGCCTCTGCCTACTTGTGATCTCTGTCTGTCAAATAAATAAATAAAATCTAAAAAGAGAAACTAAGATTTGGATGTTCAACCGACTGAGTCACCAGGTGCCCCTTTGGCATTTTATGATCAATGTCCCACAGCCTTCATAGCATACCCAAAAAGCTTTTACTAAGAGGTATGTTTCTGGCTTTAGCTGTTGAGCAGAAAGTATAAAATGCTGGCACTTTTTTTTTTTTTTT
>NW_019154093.1:15913259-15992640 GCF_002288905.1 Enhydra lutris kenyoni
AGCCCCGCATCGGGCTCTCTGCTCTCTAGGGGAGCCTGCTTCCTCCTCTCTCTCTGCCTCTCTGCCTGCTTGTGATCTCTCTGTCAAATAAATAAATAAAATCTTTAGAAAAAAAAAAGAAAAGAAAAGACATTACAGACTTATATTTTACCTTTTTTTTTCTTTAAAGGATGTGATAGCTGGACTTAGTCCCCTGCTTTTTAGGAAGCTCAGTAATCCTGACATATTTTCATCCACCGGAAAAGCTAAACTCCAACGACAACTTAGTCAGGATGACTGTAAGTTGCGGAGAGGAAGCCTGGCCAGTTCGCTGTCAGGTGAGTATCTAATTTTGTTTTTTAAGAAATGTACAACTGTGTTGTCCACACATTCAAGTATATATCACTTATATTTAAGGGTTTATCAACTGACTTGGCATCTTGACACCTTCTTCTCTGGTGGTAGTCTTGTATAGAACACTTATGGATAAGGCCATCTTCCTCTCTTTACTATTTCCTCATGACATATCTGAATGGTAGCCTCAACCTGCTAGATATTTCATAGTTGACGACTATCACTGGTTTTTCTTTTCGAATTTGACTTTTGCTGTCTTCTTATTCTGTGGACCTCAGATCCTTTGCTTTTTTTGATTTTCTTTTTCCTATTTTCAAAATCTATTCCAAAGCCTACAGTGCCTCCCCACCTTCCCCATAGAAAAGTCTTTAAAAAATTCAAGGGGAAGAAATGATACAAGGAAGTCATCGTCCAAATAGGAAACAATTAAAATGTGACATAATTTTAAGCAATCAGTACACAAAGAATCCACTGGCCTCAGCTAAAAGGATAGTAGAGAAGAAAATAAAATCCTCCTGTATTCCTTTCCAGTTTTAAATTTCTTATTTTTGTCCCTTTTCAGGAGTATTCCCTTGGCTTTATCTTTTCACTCTTTGATTGAAATTGTTATTTTGCCAGGCACTTAATCACATAGAGCCATTTTTTGCTTTCATAGTATTCTGTTCTTCTTTTAAAGAGGTATTATAAGGTAATAACCTTATAAATACTATCTGAGTAAATAGAATTTTGATTTTTGTATTAAAATTTTTTTAAAGTTTTGTTTCTGAATCAACTCTTTTGAGCACCTAATAACCAGAATCCATTGCTTTGCTCTGAGATGCCATATTCCTTCTATCCTTTGAAGTAATTGGCTATTGGCTACTGGGTGGTACAATGTGGGAATGTGGTTGTGTTTGATTCTTTATATATTTTCAGTTAATCTGAGTTCAGCCTTACATCTTAATTTTATGTCCTCTTTGGTAGCTTGCATTTCTGAGTACTGAACTTATCTGAGATTTTGTAGGGTAGCCTACTATCTCATTTAACTGCCATTTAACTGCAGCCTCCTCTATGCTTATTTTACCTTGTGTCTTTCTTTCTTTCCTTTTTTTTTTTTTTTTTTAAGGTTTTATTTATTTATTTGACAGACAGAGATCACAAGTAGGCAGAGAGGCAGGCAAAGAGAGAGAAAGGAGGAAGCAGGCTCCCTGCTGAGCAGAGAGCCCGATGTGGGGCTCAATCCCAGGACCCTGGGATCATGACCTGAGCCGAAGGCAGAGGCTTTAACCCACTGAGCCACCCAGGTGCCCCACCTTGTGTCTTTCTTTGCCCAGTTCCATTGGTTACGATTCATCTGTCTGTTTTAGGTTTTCTCCAAATTTTATTCATCTCCTCAGTTACTTCCCCCTCCCTCATTATAGCCTTTGTTTATTTTACTTCTTTATTTTCACTTACTGTCCTGGGTGACAAAAGATAAAAACGTGTGCTCATTCAGCAATATTTAATAAGGAATATTTTACATATTAACCTCTTGAATCATTGTGAGAATAATTAGAAGTTTTAAGTTTTTTTTTCTGAATTATTTCTCTACTAAAGGGCTAGTTTCTCCATTTGTTCATATTGTTGCTTCTGTTTTATGTTGTTTGTTTTCCTCAAATTCTTGGCAATCCTTCGTACATTTCAAGGCCAGACTAGTATATGTCCAAATGGGTTTCTTTTGCAGGTGCATAAATCTCTTTCCCCAGCAAGCCCTTATTTTGAAGGGAGATAGAAATATGATACTAGCCTTTGTTTATGTGTATAGGGTAAGTCAAGGAGCTAGCTTTCCTTTAGCATATATAGATGAGGATAGGCAGATGATTTGGAGAACTTAGCAACATTTGTAGAAGGAAAGCGGACAGGCTGTCTCTACTCTGGTCTTAATGGAAGTTTTGAGTAGGGAACTATTCTTTGTAGAGGGTTTTGTGGGAAGACTTTCTGGTAAAGCATACATTTACACACAGACTTGGAAGATAACTAGATTTTTAAAAAGCATTGCATTTTTCTGATTAAAAAAAGTAAATATGCCAGTAATAAAAAATTTGAGTTCAAAGACCACAATATGTTAAAGTGAAAAGTTCTTCTTAGGGGCGCCTGGGTGGCTTAGTTGGTTAAGCTGCTGCCTTCAGCTCGGGTCATGATCCCAGGGTCCTGGGATCGAGTCCTGTGTCTAGCTCCTTGCTAGGCAGGGAGCCTGCTTCTCTCTCTGCCTCTGCCTGCCGCTCTGCCTGCTTGTGTGAGCGCGCTCTCTCTCTCTCTCTCTCTGACAAATAATTAAATAAAATCTTAAAAAAAAAGTTCTTAATGTTTACTTCTGTCTCCCTTCCTCCAACCTTTATATATACTTTATATATACCCTTTATATATGTATACTTTTTATATATACTCCATTATTTTTAAATATACATTTAAGAATTTATGTAAATATACACAAACATTTTCTTTAAAATAAAAATTGAGGGGCGTCTGGGTGGCTCAGTGGGTTAAAGCCTCTGCCTTCGGCTCAGGTCTGATCCCAGGGTCCTGGGATCAAGCCCCGCATCGAGCTCTCTGCTCAGCGGGAAGCCTGCTTCTCCCCCTCTCTCTCTCTCTCTGCCTGCCTCTCTGCCTACTTGTGATCTCTGTCTGTCAAATAAATAAATAAAATCTTAAAAAAAAAAATTGATATCATATGCCATACACTTCCTTTCAGCTTTCTTTACTCAACAGGAAATGTTAAACACTTTTCTCTTGACTACATTTTGAGATGCCTCATTATTTTTAATGGGTTCAGTATGTGATTTTGTAGAGATACTGTAATTTCTTTAAATTGTAATAAACGTTTATGTTATTTTTAGTTTTATTCTGGTGAGCATTGCTAGGTGAGCATTCTGATTTGTTTTTTCATTATACTACATTACTACAGGTGGAATGCTGGGTCCGAACATATTCAAATTAAAATTTTAGTCAGTTTTGCTAAATTGCCCTCCAAATAATTTGCATCACATTTTGTTTGCAATAAAAGGGAATGTTGTACCAAAAACAAAACTAAAAACTCCTTTTGCTCACACCTTTATTACAGTGGGTATTTCCATGTTGAATAGGATTTTGCCAGGAAGAGGAAAAGATTTTCTTTCTTTCTTTTTTTTTTTTTTTAAAGATTTTATTTATTTGACAGACAGAGATCACAAGTAGGCAGAGAGGCAGGCAGAGAGAGAGGAGGAAGCAGGCTCCCTCCTGAGCAGAGAGCCCGACGGGGCTGGATCCCAGGACTCTGGGATCATGACCCGAGCCAAAGGCAGAGGCTTTAACCCACTGAGCCACCCAGACGCCCCGAGGAAAAGGTTTTCAAGTGAATTGGGTGATCAAGATAAATCCAGGTGAAAATGCAGGGCATAATATTGAAATTGAGTGAGCAAAGGGGTATGGAAGAGTTGAAGGAGATGACGCCAGGAAGATAATCTGGATTTATGGAGGAGGATCTCTTTAGTTTTTTCTTTTTTAACGTTTGGCTAATTTTGAACAGTAGGGAGTTATAAGAAGTGTTTTTAGGGCAGGGAATGATATCACGTTTGTTTTGGTAAAATCACTAGCAGCAGTGTTGAGGAACATTACGAAGGAAGAGATTAAAATAGGACTTGCACCTCAATTAGAAAGTCATTGCAATTCTAGGTACTCTGTCTTTTGTAAGTGACTCTCTTGTAGTCTTTGGGATTAAGGCAGTCAGTCAACCTGGACTGAACACATGAAGTCTGGCCAGAGCATTATAGATTCCTTGTTCATCTTCTGAAAACCTGAGGGCCAAACTTATCTAGGAGAAACTGCCAACTCCACTCATGTTGCATTGAGTTGGTGAGAAACTTAAGTTGCGTGGAAGGGACTGGAAAAAGCCTGCTAGGTTGGGTGCTGGCATGGTGATGGATATTACAGAGAATTTAAAATAGTTAATTCAATTTCAGTACTCTATTTACAATTCTCCTTTCCACCAAGACAGCTGGAATTTTTTAAATGGCTACAGATTCTAAAATGAATATGGCAGAACTTCATTTTATTTTGGATCACTGTACCTTTTTTTTTTTTTTAAGATTATTTATTTATTTATTTGACAGACAGAGATCACAAGTAGGCAGAGAGGCAGGCAGAGAGAGAGGAGGAAGCAGGCTCCCTGCTGTGCAGAGAGCCCGATGTAGGGCTCTATCCCAGGACCCTGGGATCATGACCTGAGCCGAAGGCAGAGGCTTTAACCCACTGAGCCACCCAGGCGCCCCTATTTTGGATCACTGTACTTTTATCCACTTGATATCATTGTATATTTTCATTCATTCATTAATAAATAATTACAAGTATATTTTCCAAACTTTGTGTTTGAAGGTAAGCAGCTGCTCCCCTTGTCCAGCAGTGTACATAGCAGTGTGGGACAGGTGACTTGGCAGTCTTCAGGAGAAGCATCAAACCTGGTTCGAATGAGGAACCAGTCCCTTGGACAATCTGCTCCTTCTCTTACTGCTGGCTTGGTAAGTGTTGGTAAAGACTGTCCCTTGCTCTGTGAACAAATTCTTGATTGCCATGGCCACATTTATTATTTTTCTTTTTAGGATTTTGATAGTTTAATTTTTCAAAGTAAAGTATAGAAAAAGAATGGATTTAATTGAATATATTCTGATTGCTCTCATGCGGTTACTGTACTGATTAGGTATGGAGAGTTAAGAAAAAGACTTAGTGTGGTTGATTGAACGAATACATTTTCTGGGAAAGAGCTTTCTTCTTTTTTTTTTTTTTTTTTTTAAGATTTTATTTATTTATTTGAGAGAGACCGAGATAGCGAGAGAGCACAAGAGGGGAAGGAGAAGAAGAAGTAGGCTCCTTGCACAGTGAGCCTGATGCAGGGCTTGATCCCAGGACCCTGGGATCATGACCTGAGCCGAAGGCAGATGCTTAACTGACTGAGCCACCCGGGCGCTCTATGGGAAAGAGCTTTGTAATAGATAGGATTCTCAACCTTGTGAAGTTATGTTGCTTCTGTGTATAATTCTGTGATACACATATTTAGTATATGAGGATAAGATAGTGGGCAGTTCGGTATATACTGGATGCAAGAACGAGCCTTTTAGGATTTGTATGATAGACAGAATCTAACAAAGGTTAAGCTGTGTAGTCTTGGCAGGTTGTTTTCTGCCTGTAATTGCATCTTCTACACTTTTATCCTCAATACCTCTGCCTTTCTATTGAAGGTGCCCTTTGACTTCCTGCTTATCTCACATTCTTCCTAAAGGACAAGGCACACAAGTAATTTTCAGGGTACAGTAATAGAAGCTTGTTCCCATTAAAATATAATCTCATCTATTCTTTAGGATTATAAATCTTTTGGGTTGGCATGTATAGATAAGAAAGCTTTGTCCATTTGTCCATTCTGGGAAGTGGGGATAGGTAAAAGAGTCTTCTTTATAGCAGGTGGGAAGTTAATTTTTGGGTCAGAAGATTTCCTTATGATCTGAAGTTTGTGACTCTTAGGCCACAGGAAGAATCAGGAATTTTCCCACTCTTTAACCTTTTATGTTGAAAATTTCAAATACAGTGAATATCCACATAAATTTACTTAAATGGGTCAATTTGGTTGTAACTCACATTTTGCCACATTTGCTTTATCTGTGTGTATATATGTATTTTTTTTCCTCTTATGATACTTCACCCTTAATTATTTTTTGTAAGACCAAGGACAATCTCTTAACCATAGTATATTATCACATCCAAGAAATTTAAGATCAATTTAATAATAGTATCTTACTTTTCACTCTAAAGTCTTATATTTATATTTTTATGGGATTTTTTATATTCAGATCTCCTTACTTGTTCTCAGCATGTCCATTAAAACCCCACATCTTCTTCCTTTTAACCTCTGGAATATAAAAATATATATATAGATCTATGTACCCTATCATAGAGATTGATTAATTTAGATTTTAAAGTAATCTCTTGGGGCTCCTGGGTGACTCAATCAGTTAAGCATCTGCATTTGGTTCAGGTCATGATCCCAGAGTTCTGGGGTTGAGTCCTGTGTCGGGGAGTCTGCTTCTCCCTCTGCCCCTCCCCCTGTTCGTGCTCTCTCTTTCTCTCTCAAATAAATAAAACCTTAAAAAAAAAAGTAATCTCTACACCCATACTGGGGCTCAAATTCACAACCCCTGAGATCAAGAGTTACATTCTACTAAATGAGCCAGCCAGGCTCCCTGCATCATAGAGATTTTGATCCAATGGGACTGGAGTGGTCCTAGGGATCTGTATTTTCTTTAAAACATTATAACTAGTTCTAACATGCACCCTTTTGAGAATTAATTGCCACTAAAATAAAGCTGAATGTTTTATTTTTAAGATGTTGTTTCAGAGGGAATTCCTGGACTGAGGTTGCTGGAGTCCTAGCATAGGCCAACCAAAGTAGAATATTCTTGAATTCCTTTTTCTTTTTAAAAGTTTATTGAGGTATAATTTATGTAAGACACAATTTACCCAGTTACTGTACTATTAAATGATTTTTAGTATATTCACAGATATATGGAGCTGTCACTATAGTCAATTTTAAGGATTTTATTTGTTTGTTTATTTACTTGATAGAGGGAGAAAGATAATGAGAGAGGGAACACAAGCAGGGGGAGTGGGAGGGGGAGAAGCAGGCTTCCCGTCGAGCAAGGAGCCTGATGTTGGGCTCAATCCCAGGACTCTGGGATCATGACCTGAGCTGAAGACAGACATTTAATGACTGAACTATCCAGGTGCCCCAGTACAGTCAGTTTTAGAACATTTTTATCACTTCAGAAAGGATCCCTATACCTTTTTGCTGTCACTCTTTATCCTCCCATCCCTCCAGCCCTATGTAACCATTAATCTCCTTTCTGCCTCTGTGCATTTGCGTATTCTGTACATTTCATATAAGTTGACTCATAGAATATGTGGCATTTTGTGACTGGCTTCTTTCAGTTAGCATGATGTTTTTCAGGTCTGTCTACACTGTAGCATGAAAGTACTTCCTTCCTTTTTATCATTGAATAAAATAATATTCCATTGTATGGGTATACCACATTTTGTCTGTCAGCTGATGGATATTTGGGTTGTTGCTACCTTTTGACGGTGATGAATAATGCGTCTATGAACATTTGTTTAAAGATTCTTCTGTGGACATGTTTTCATTTTTCTTGGGTATATACTTAGGAGTAGGATTGTTGGGTTGTATGGTAACTCTGTGTTTAACATTTTGAGGAGTCACCAGACTGTTTTCCAAAGTGGCTGTGCCATTTTACATTCCTACCAGCAGTGTCTGAGGGTTTTGATTTCTTTACATCCTCACTAATATTTACTATTGTCTGTCTTTGATTTTAGCAATCATACTGGGTCTGAAGTGGTATCTTGTGGTTTTGACTCACATTTTCCTAATGACTAATGACATTGAGTATCTTTTAATGTGATTATTGGCTGTTTGCAAACTTTCTTGAAGAAATGTCTTCCTGTTTTTTGCCCATTTAAAAAGTTGATTTATTTATCTATTTATTTATCTATTTTGTATATGGATTTGCAAAAGAATTATTTCTTTAGACTTGTATTTAGTTTTCTACTCCCAAGTTTCTGCCTTTTGTTTTCTCCTGTGCCTTTCTTTCCTGAGCTTTTCACTTATCTATGGTAACTTTAGGCTAGTTCCTCCCTTTCCATTCTCCTTTCCAGGGATTTTTTATGTGGCACATTTGCTGGTTAGTATTGAATATATTTTCCTGCTTTGAGTTATCCCCACACTGGAATATACCTGGGTGCTGCCATCCCAGCTTCTGGCTGTGACATACCTGAAGAATCTCTCCTACCATGTATTCTCTCTCTCTCTCTCTTTGTTTTTTTTTTTTGTTTTTTGTATCTTCATTCTTAATAGACTTATTGCTACATAGACCCAGCCTCCAAGGAATTTCTGGGTCAACAGGAGTCATATGTAACAACTAATTTTAACATTTAATGAACTGTCGATTATGACTTAAAACATAACTAAAAGGGGACAAGAATAATTATTCTTGGGTGTAATTATTAGGGAGATAAGTTTGCTGGAGGTTAGACTTGACCAGAATCTGGAGAATGGATAACCAAAAGCTTAATGTAGCAAATATTTTTTCTTTCTTTCTTTCTTTCTTTCTTTTTTTTTTAAAGATCTTATTTATTTTATTTTATTTTATTTTATTTATTCATTTGAGAGCCTGTGTGCATGAGGGGTGGGCATGAGTAGTGCGGGGTGGGAAGCGAAGGAGAGGGAGAGAGAATCCAAAGCAGACTCCATGCTGAGGTGGAGCCTGACATGGGGCTCCATCTCACTGCTGAGAGATCATCGCTTGAGCTGAAAGCAAGAGTCAGTTGCTTAACCGATTGAACCACCCAGGCACCCCTATTTATTTATTTTTTAAAAGGGGGTACAGAGGGAAAGGGAGAGAGTATCTTAAGAAGCCCCATGGTGCTGACAATGGAGCCTCATACAGGACTCCATCTAATGACCCTGAGATCAGGACCTGCATCCAAACCAAGAGTCAGCACTTAACCAACTACACTATACAGGCCCCCTGTAAATATTTTCATTTTGAGGCCATCCAAGTGGTAGGTGTTTATGAGAGATTTTTAGACTTATCCCTCATTTCTTAGTATCTGGTGAGAGGATTTCTCTGAAGACCTATTTCCCCCATATATATAGAAACCATGATTCTAATTAGTGGCTTCCGGTGCATGTTCTTATAAAAAGGATTATACAGTCATTATATTGTATGCTCCCAGGTGGGAAAAAACTTAGATGACATCTTGTCCGAGATAACTTTGTCTTTAAAAAAAACTCATATGCAATTCATATGCAGTTGAAAATCTAGTGTTAAAAGTGGCACGGGAGAAACACCTTTGGATTAGAACTTGGAAGACCAGGATGTATCTGATACTTAGCTGTCTAAATTTGAGTAAAGACTAGACTTATTTGAGCCTTTTTTTTTCCACATCTTTCAAATAAACTTAATTTCTGCTTTGCTTTCTCATGAATATGTTAAGTAATATCTAAAACTTTGATCTTTGTCTCATTATTTTTTTTTTGTCTCTTGTTATTTCTGACATGAATCCACTGAACTATATCATCATGTCTAAGACTCCATCTGTTTTAGCTTTTTACACTTGTTAACTTTGTTTTTAAAAAATCTTTTTTATCTATTTGAGAGAGAGAGAGAGTGTGAGTCAGTGCACAGACAGAGGGAGGGGGAGAGGGAGAGGCAGTTTCCCCACTGAGCAGAGAGCCCGACTTGGGGCTCCATCCCAGGATCCCAGGATCATGACTTGAGCCCAAGGCAGACGCTTAACCAACTGAGCCGCCCAGGTGCCCCAAGACTTCATTTGCTTATTCTGCCTTTATGTTCCCCTAAACCAGTTCTTCCTTGGCTGTTCCCTGCCTTGTTAATTAGCACTATTATCCACCCAGTAGCTGAAAGCCAGAGACCTGGAACTCTTTTTTTTCTTTTTTAAAGATGTTTAAAATTTATTTGACAGACAGAGATCACAAGTAGGCAGAGAGGCAAGCAGAGAGGGAGAAAGGAGGAAGCAGGCTCCCTGCCGAGCAGAGAGCCTGATGCAGGGCTCGATCCCAGGACCCCGAGATCATGACCCAAGCTGAAGGCAGAGGCTTTAGCCCACTGAGTCACCCAGGTGCCCCGACACCTGGAACTCTTTGACTCCTCCTCTATCCTTCCTCCCCTCCCCACCCAGTCACCCAGAAAGTATTAGTGCGCAACATCTCCAGGTGTCTACATTTTTTTCACCATAGTTGTAGCCCATTCTAAGCCATAATTACAGTCTTTTTGCTGAGATCATTGTAGCGTCCTTTTTATGTGAACACCGTATTCAGTCTTCTTCCTTTCCAGGCCGTTTTTCACTCTAAAGTCTTATTTCAAAGACAAATTGATCACGTCTATTCTTTCTTTAGTTTTTTTTTTTTTTTAATTGAAGTATAGTTGACACACAATGTTATGTTAGTTTCAGGTGTATAACATAGTGATTCCACAAGTCTGTATGTTGTGCTGTGTTCACCTTAAGCGCAGCTCCCATCTGTTACCACACAGTGCTACTACAATACCTTTAACTGAGTAACCTTCTTTTAGCTTTGTCTTCCAGTTTTTTCATTTGGCTAATATTTATGCAGCACCAATGTTTAACCATCCTATAATGGTTATTATAATGTATAATAATTAATAATTATTGAGTGGATGAGTTTTCATTGAGATTAACAAATAGGTAATGAGAAACTAGACACAGAGATTGCAGTTGGAAGGATTAGGCTTGGATGCTTTTTCTTGGAAATCAGAATGTTGGATTCAAGTAATGTATGTCTCAGTATAAAAGGTGACCTAAGCAGTGAATAGTACTGAATATTGGCATTTTAGGAGGAGGACTGTGAATCCCAAGAATCTTTTAACTGGTAGGGTTTGACTGATTCTCCACATGTACAGTACTCATACAGTATTTGTCTTTCTCTGATTGACTTATTTTGCTTATTTTTGCTTTTGAGATTTTTTTTTAAACTTTTTTTTAAGATTTTATTTATTTATTTGACAGAGATCACAAGTAGGCAGAGAGGCAAGCAAAGAGAGAGAGAGGAGGAAGCAGGCTACCCGCTGAGCAGAGAGCCCGACCCGGGGCTCGATCCCAGGCCCCTGGGATCATGACCTGAGCCGAAGGCAGAGGCTTTAACCCACTGAGCCACCCAGGCGCCCCTGAGATTCTTTTTTTACTTTGTTGGCAGACATTGCCTTTATAGGAATGATGCCTTTACAGTGTTAAAAACAAAACAAAAATCAACCTGACTAAATTTGAAGATCTAATTAGCTTTATTAAATGATTTATGAATCAGACAACATCCCATCTAGCAAGTAGAAGGGAGCTCCAAGGAGTTAAGCAAGAAAAAGGTTTTTAAAGGAAGGAAGAGGGCATACAAAGAAAAAAGGAAGGATTATTATTATTAGCAGGGAATGCATTATTATTATTTTTTAAAGATTTTATTTATTTATTTGACAGGCAGAGATCACAAGTAGGTGAAGAGGCAGGCAGAGAGAGAGGAAGGGAAGCAGGCTCCCTGCCATGCAGAGAGCCCGATGTGGGGCTCCATCCCAGGACCCTGAGATCATGACCTGAGCCGAAGGCAGAGGCTTTAACCCACTGAGCCACCCAGGCGCCCCTTAATAATCATTTTCATCAACTTCTTTAATAAACACATAGAAGGAATGCTTATCACATATGCTGATGGCACATTTTCCATGTTGAATACATTCAGTCAGAACCTCCAAAACAGAAATGATGGCTCAAGAAGAACCAGCAAATGAGATTTAAGAGAAAAAAGTAAGATTTAAAGAACTAGAGCTCAACACCAGATTGAACTTTGGAGTTAAGTTTGAAGACATTATATACCCTAAGAGAAAAACCTCTAACCATTAAGCAGTCACTGTCCATTCCACCTTCATCCCATCCTTGGCACCTACCAATCTGCATTCTGTCTCTATGGATTACCTAATCTGGATAGTTCATATAAAGGGAATCATGTAATTTGTGGTCTGTTTCATTTAGCATAATGTTTTTGAGGTTTATCTACCTTGTAGTTGAGTTCTCGGTTTAAATTCTTTTGGATATATAACTAGGAGTGGAATTGCTGAATCATGGTAATTCTGTGTTTAACTTTTTGAGGCACCACTAACCTGTTTTCCACAATGGCTGCATTGAAAATCATTTTGTATTCCCACCAGCAATGTATGAGAGTTCCTGTTTCTCTACATCTTCACTAAGATTGTTATTTTTAAAAAAATTAAAGTCATTCTAGTGGGTGTTTAATGACTTTGATTATTTAAAGTTTTCATTATTATTATATTTTAAAAAATTATTTTAAGATTTATTTATTTGAGAGAGAGAGAGAGAGAGGGGAGGGGAAGGACAGCAGGAGAGGGAGAGAATCTCAAACAGACTTGGTGCTGAGCATGGAGCCCAATGCAGAGGCTCAGTCATGACTCAAGCTGGAACCAAGAGTCTGATGCCCTTGGGGCACCTGGGTGGTTCAGTTGGTTAGACGTGTGCCTTTGGATTGGGTCATGATCTCAGAGTCCTGGGATCGAGTCCCACATCAGTGCCCTGCTCAGCTCTCTCTGCTTCTCCTTCTCCCTCTGTGGTTCTCTCTCAAATAAATAAATAAAATCTTAAAAAAAAGTCAAATGCCCAAATGACTGAACCACCTAGGCACAACTATTATTGTATTTTTAATTTAATAATAGCTCAGAACTTTCTTGAGGTGGGCATATATGGGCTACACTTTTAAAGGAATTAAAAATCCATGATACTACTTAGAACCTTCTCATAACATTCTTTTTATCTTAAGCATTTGAAATATGCTTAAGCTTTATTCATTTTTAGATCTTTGTGATTAAAAAAATTTTTAATGTAAATTTAATTAACATATAGTGTATTATTAGTTTCAAGGGTAGAATTTAGTGATTGATCAGTTGCATATAACACCCAGTGCTCATTACATCAAGTGCCCTCCTTAGTGTCCATCCCACTTACACTCCCCCAACCTCCCCTCCAGCATCCCTCAGTTTGTTTCCTGTAAAGAGTCTCTTACGGTTTGTCTCCCTCTCTGTTTTCATCTTATTTTATTTTTCCTTCCCTTCCCCATGCTCATCTGTTTTGTTTCTTAAATTCCACATGTGAGTAAAATCATATGGTATTTGTCTTTCTCTGATTGACTTATTTTGCTTAGCATAACACCCTCTAATTCCATCCACATTGTTGCATACGGCAAGATTTCATTCTTTTTGATGGCTGAGTAATATTCCATTGTATCTATACACTACATCTCTTTTATCCATTCATCTTTTGATGGACATGATTATTCTTCAATTATCATATAATAACTTCAAAGAGCAATACCCACAAATTTTTGTTTTACCCACTTTTATGTGACAGAGAGATTCTAAACTCAGCAACTTCCCCTTTTAGTCATGCCATTCTGTAGCTGTAGCTTTGCATTTTCTGCTGTGAGACTTGAAGATCTCTGTATCTGTATTGTAATCAGTTGTATTGAGGTATCATTTACCTCAGGATAAAGTTCACCCATTTTAAGTGTACAATTTGATGAACTTTCCCAGATGTATATAATTGTGTCACTATCACCAAAACATGATATGGTGTAGAAAATCAGGGTATTGAAATATCTGTCACCCCAAAATATTCCCTTCTCTTGTTTGCAGTCTGTTTCCTTCCCCAGCCCCAGCCCTTGGCTACCACTGATCTGTTCTCTATCATTGTGATTTTTGCCTTTTGCAAAATCTCCTGTAAATGGGATCATATAGAATGTAATCTTTTGTGTCTCGAGTTCTTTTACTTAGTATAATGGTTTTGAGATTCACTCACATTGTTTTCAGTATCAGCAGTTCTTTTTTTTTTTTTTTTAAATTGCTGAAAGCATTCCTTTGCCATGGGTATAATCAGACTTTGTCCATTCATTAGCTGATGATCATTTGGATTCTTTCTAGTTTTTGCTTGTTACTGAGAAAGCTCCTATGAAAGTTTGTGTGCAGGTATTTGTGTGGGCTTATGCTTTCATTTCTTCTTGATAAATACCTGGAAATGAGATTGCTGGGATATATGGTAAGTGTATGTTAATCTTTATAAGAAACTGCCAAACTGTTTGCTAAAGTGGCATTTTTGCATTTCCACTAACATTTGCTTCACATCATTGTCAGTATTACGTATTATTAATTTAATCGTAGCCATCCTAATGGGTGTGTAGGGGTATTTAATTGTGATTTTAATTTGTATCTCTGATGGCTCTTAAGGTCAAATTATTTGTGTGTGTGTGTGTGTTGATTTGCCATTCATATATCTTCTGTGATGAGGTATCTGTTCAAATCTTTTGTCAGTTAAAAAATTTTAAGCTGTTTGTCTTATTACTGAGTCTTAAGAGTTCTTTGTTTATTCTGATGCTAGTTGTATATCAGATAATATGCTTTTAAATATTTTCTCCCTGTTTGTGGCTCACGTTTTCATTTTCTTATCCGTGTTGTATACAAAAATTTATATATAGAAAAAAGCAAAAGTCCATTGTATTTCTCCATACCAGCAATGAAAGAAATTGAAATTTTAAAAAGCACTACTATTTACAATAGCTTAAAAATATGTAACAAGTAAATATCAACTTAAGAACTCCTTTGTAAGACCAGTACATTTTAACTATAAAACATTACTGAGGGGCGCCTGGGTGGCTCAGTGGGTTAAGCCTCTGTCTTTGGCTCAGGTCATGGTCTCAGGGTCCTGGGATTGGGCCCCCCATCAGGCTCTCCGCTCGGTGGGGAGCCTACTTCCCCCTCCCCCCTGGCTGCCTCTCTGCCTACTTGTGATCTCTCTCTCTGTCAAATAAATAAATAAAATCTTAAAAAAAAATTACTGAGAAAAATTAAAGAAGACTTAAATGAATAAAGTGATATAGTATGTTAATGGATTAGAAGACTTGATATCAAGATGTAAATTCTCCCTATTGATTTATAGATTCAGTGCAATCCTATTAAAATAAAAACCCAGTCTTTTTCAGAAAGTGACAAGATGATTTCAAATTTATATTGAAATGCAAAGAGCCTAGAATAACTAAAATATTGAAAAAGAAGACGAGACTTAGAGGAATAACTTCAGGGCACCTGGGTAGCTCAGTTGGTTGGGCATCTGCCTTTGGCTTGGGTCATGATCTTGGGTTTCTGGGATCGAGCCCCACATCAGGCTCCTGGCTTGGTGGGGATCCTACTTCTCCCTCTCCCTCTTTTCCCCCTGCTCATGCTCTTTCTCTCTCTCTCTCTCTCTCTCTCTCTCACCGTCTCTCTCAAATAAATAAATCTAAAAAAAAAAAAAAAATTTAGAGGAATCACTTCACCCAATTTTATGACTTTCTATAAAAGTACAGTTAGCCAGACAGTGTGATATCAATATAAGGATAGACATGTAGATCCCTGGAACAGAATATAAAGTCCAGAAATAGGTAAATGTGCCAAAGTAATTAAGTAGGAAAAATACAGCCTTTTCAACAAATGTTGCTGGAGCGGTTTACATGGGGAAAAAAAAAGAACTTTGACCTTTGCCTCATGTTATATACAAAAATTAACTTGAAATGGATAAGATAATAAAACATGTATAAGAAAACACAAGAGAAAGTCTGATTTTGGGTGAGGTAAATATTTCTTAGAGTACAAAAAGTAGCACAAGTCATAAGATGGAAAAAAATCTGACTATAAAAAAAATTTTTGCTGTTGAATATTAATTTTTAATGGGATAGAGAAAAAATGAAGTGCATTTACAATAAGGTGAAATGGGAGAGCATCATGTAACATTGTTAAACCATTAAAGAGATAATTGGTTTTGTTGTTTGGATTTTCAAAAAATATCCCTACCTCCTTTGGAGATACAAATCCAGAAATCATGATAAGTAATACTTGCGAATAACTCCTATGGGCTTACCCATTAATTCTACTTTTTTTACTCCTACTCAAGAAAATATATTTGAATGAAATGATTATGAATGCTTTCTACTTTACAAAGGACGTAAATACTAGCTAAAGCTGTAGGCCTATACTCCATGTTCTTATCCTGCCACTTAGTAATCATATAAACCTAGGGAAGTCACTGAACTTTAATCATCTGTGTTCTCATCTTTAAAATCAAGATAATTATAGGGCTTTCTCATAGAGTTGTTAGGATAAAGTGAGACAATCCATGTAAAATAACATAGTGCCAGATTTGTCATAAGTATGAACTAAATGTTATTCTTTATTTGCATGCCTTTAGGTACCTTAAATAGTAATAGAAGCAGTTATTTATAATACAGGTTATACTCATGGGAAACTGCTGGATTAGATAGAATCAGGAAATAAGAATGAATTCATTTATAACTGAGGATTAGATTGTGGTACCTTTAATTGAAATTGGGTGTAGGAAAAGGAACAAGCTTGGAGAGGAAATTAATGAGTCTAATTCTTAGCATATTGATGATCGGTCATATGGTATAGATACCCATTTATTTATTTTATTTATTTGAAAGATTTTATTAATTCCTTTGAGAGAGTGAGATGGAGATAGTGACAGAGATAGCACAAATGAGGAGAGGGAGAAGCTGGCTCCCCACCTAGCAGGGAGCTTGATGGCAGCCAGATCCTAGGACTCTGGGATCAAGACCTGAGCTGAAGGCAGATGCTTAGCCTACTGAGCCACCCAGGTGTCCCCCATTGTATGTATTTAACACTGTTTATCCATTCATCTGTTGATGGACATTTGGAATGTTTCTGCCTTTTAGCTGTTGTGAATAATGCTGCTGTGAACATGTATGTATGTATACATGTTTGAGTACCTGTTTTCAATTCTTTGGGGTTTAAATCTAGGGGGTGGAAATTGAGGGGTCGTATGATAATTCTATCTTTAACTTGTTAAGAAATTGGGATATTGTTGCTATACCATTTTACATCATCACCAGCAATGTGCAAGGATTCCAGTTTCTCTACACAGTTGCCAACACTTATTTTCCATTTTAAAAAATTGTTATCTTTTTTTAAAAAAATATTTTATTTATTATTTATTTGACAGAGGGAGATCACAAGTAGACAGAGAGGCAGGCAGAGAGAGAGATAGAGAGAGAGGGAAGCAGGTTCCCTGCTGAGCAGAGAGCCGGATGCGGGACTCGATCCCAGGACTCTGAGATCATGACCTGAGCCGAAGGCAGCGGCTTAACCCACTGAGCCACCCAGGCGCCCCCAAAATTGTTATCTTTTATTATACTATCTTGGTGGATATGAAGTGGTATCTCATTTGATCTGCATTTCCCTGATGACTAATGATGTTGAGCATCTTTTTTTAATGTGCTTTTTTAACCATTTACCTGTATTTTTAGGAGAAATGTCTGTTCAAGTACTCTGCCTGTTTAAAAATTTTGTTGTTGAATTGTAAGAGTTCTTTATATATTCTGGATACTAGATCCTTATCAGATGTTGATTTGCAAATATTTCTTCCCATTCTGTATTTTCTTTTCACTTTCTTAATAGTATATTTTGATGTATAAAATTTAAAAATTTTGGTGAAGTCTAATTTATTTTTTTCTTTTTTTACTCGTGCTTTTGGTCTCCCATCTTAAGAATACATTGCCAGATCCTGGGTCATGAAAATAATACTCCTATGCTTTCTCCTAAGAGTTTTATGGTTTTTATCTTGATATTTACTTCACAGATCCATTTTGAATTAGTTTTTGTATATGGTGTGAAATAGAGGGGTGCAGTTTTATTCTTTTGAATGTGGATATCCACTTGTTAGATAACCTTTTAAGAGTTAGAAATAAACACCTAAAGGAGATCAGTTTTAGAGCTATAGATAGGGATTTAGAAGCTGTGGGTTAAATCATGCAAAAGAGTACAGAGAACAAAAAGGAACGTAGGAGAGCATGAAAAATTTATATGTGAAAGAGCAAAATAGTGAAGTATTCAACTTAGTAAGATTTATAGGAGTTTAGATCATTCACTGTCAATTTGAGAATTGCTGTCTTTTGCAGTCTTAGTTTCTTCTTTTTTGTAAGAGGAACATGTTTCTAATGCCACCTAGTGTCTTTTCAAAGTATGAGGGTAATATTTCATAAGAGATTTGATATTAAAAATTGAGAGATTTTTATAAGATTGAATAGGACATTAGCAGCTTTGTTGCTTGTTCTCACAAACATCTTTAAGAAAGAAGCAAAAGAACAGACCAGTTATTTTCCTGAACAAATTCAGAGCTGAATTTTAACTTGGATTTGTTAAACATTTTTATCATATCTTCTGCAATAATTTATAAATTATTAGAGAATTTAAGGTATATAACCTTAAAAAATAGTGGGCTTCATATTTTTAAAAGACATTTAAAATTATTATTATTATTATTTTTTACTTAAACTAGTTTATTGGGACTATTGAAAGACCTCTTGTAGAATTTGTTGAGGTTTAGAATACATGACAGAATGTTTTTGCAAGTGTTTCATAAAATATCACATATGTAAAAAAATGGTATTGTTAAACTACCAGTTAAAAGCTATAGGTTTTGTTTTGTTTTTGTTTTAAATCTTGTACAGAAAGTCTTTTAAATGTATTATTAATGTCATGTACTGCTATCATAGGTTTATTTAAGAATGCTGAGGAAAGATTGAGAAGTACAGATATTGGTACATTATTCTTTTATGTAGACAGGGTAGGTTTGTTGGAGATATTTGAGAGGTATGTTCATTTGTCCATTTATTCCACAAATATTTATGAAGTACCTGCTATGTATCAACACTATACTAGGTGCCTGGAATAAAACACTGAACAGAACAGTTAAATACTTTGCTGTAGGACATTAAGTGAATATTAGAGCAGGCATTCAAGACAAGTTCTGACTCTGAAGTCTATTTTAAGACTTGTAAGTAAATGGAGGGGAAAGTCTTTGGCAGGTTGGATTATTTGAATTGCATTCCTCCACCCTGAATTGATTGATTGATTGATTGATGTATTTATTTGACAGAGAGAGAGGGTGAAAAAGGGAATATAAGCAGGGGGAGTGGGAGAGGGAGAAGCAGACTTCCTGCTGAGCAGGGAGCCAATATGGGGCTAGATCCCAGAACCCTGGGATCATAACCTGAGCCTAAGGCAGACACTTAACACTGAGCCACCCAGGCGCCCCTCCCCTGGATTTACTGATTTTCTGTTTGGATATTGAAGACTTTGATCAGGATTACATATAGGGAGAATTTGGTTTTGATTACATAATATTTTCTATGAATAGAAAGGATTTTCTGTTCTTTAGAGTAGGCAAGTAAAGAGAAAAATACATTTAATTATATTCCACATATTAGGGTCCTGGCAGCAAACAGAACAGGCAAATTATGACATTTTAATAAAGGGATATGGGTGGGGTATACTGAAATGGCAACATACGTATAGTACCTTCTGCTTAATAGCAAGTCGGTGCTGTTACTAACCCTGAAAGGGTGAGGGGAGGAACTGATTCTTGGAACTTGGGAGTTAGAGGGGCTGTTTATGTAGAAGGTGACCTGATAATTGGCATAACTTGTGGTAGTGGGATGCAGCCAGCCTAACTTGACCCTCTAGGAACCACCTCAGGAAAATAAATTGCCCCCTAATTTCTCTGTTATCCTCTTTTCTTTCTCGGACCTTTTGTTGGTGCTACCTGTTGGCTGAATCCAACTGGACAGAAGAGAGCAAGGGAACCTTCTGATATAGTTCATAATAATCCTACATTTTGGGGTACAGAGGATGATCTGGAGGGGCAAATGGAGATACCAAGTTTTGAACTTATTCAAGTTGTAATCAAGTACATTGCAAGTTTTGAACATTGACCTTATTTATACATAGTTTTGATTAGAATTATTTTATGTTAAATTATATTGCAGATCAGGAAGTTCTCAGCTGTTATTTCTTCAAATACTTTTTTTTTTTTTTTTGGTCTCCTTTCTTCTCTCTTCTGGAATCACTATAATGTGAGTTATTGTGCTTGATGGTGTTGCTGAGTTCCCTTAGTCTGTTGTAATTTTTATTATTCCTTTTTCTCTCGTTCAGTTTGATTGCTTTCTATTACTCTGTTCTCCAGGTTACTTGTCCAGTCTTCGCTTTTTATAGTCTACTGTTATTCCCTCTAGGGTATTTTTAATATCACTTACAGAGTTTTTCATCTCTAACTGGTTCTTTGTTATGTTTTCTATCTATTTTGGGTCACACTGAGGTCCTTCACTCTTTTCTCAAATGCAATGAGTATCTTTGTGGCCATTACTTTAAATTTTCTATCAGGCACATTACTTACCTCTGTTTTGCTTAGGTCTCTTGCTGTGATTTTGTCATCTTCTTTGATTTGGGACTTATTCTTCTATCTCCTCATTTTGTCAGTTACATCTCTTGCTCTTGTAAGTAGTCATCTTGTAAGTAGTCAAGAAGAGGTCCTGTAGTGCCCTGCAGTGCTGTGTCTGTTGTTCACCAGAACCTGGTGCTTCAGGGCTGTCTCCTCCTACATGTGTTGTGTGCACCTTACTGTTGTGGTTGAGCCACATTTACCTTCAATCTGGTCATCTGTAACGGCTCTCTTTTCCTATCGTGAGCAGGGTTTGGTCCCTGTGTTGTTAGTGGGCCACTCTGGGGCCACCTTGGGCTTGAGTTGATTCAGACCAGAGATCCAGTAGCACTGAATTTCAGGGTGGTCTCTCTGTGTTGCCCCCTGAGAAGCTTTTGTTGGTAGGTGGGGCCTGCACTTAGACCAGCTGTCTGTGTCTCCTCCCTTTCTACCATCTTCCATGTGGCTCTCCTTTACATTTAGCTGGGGAGAGTCTATTTTGCCAGGCTTTTGGTCATTTCCTGGACTTTTTACACTGATGTTGATGTTATCCAGGTATATCCATGAGAAGAGGTGAGCCTAAGATCTTCCTGCATCATCTTTCCAAGTTTTGTAGTTTTACATTTAAGTCCATGATGGCTTTTGAATTAATTTTCACATATGGTATAGTATAGTTCAAAGTTCGTCTGTTTGTGTCTTGTCTTACCTGTGGATGTTCCCTTGCTCCTGTACAGTTAATTGAAAGGTCTGTACTTTCTCCATTGAATCGCTTTTACACTTTATGTAAAAAATAAATTGGGCATATTTGTGTGGGTTCTATTGGTCTATGAGACCATCCTTAAATCTTAGCATTGGTTAGAGTGATTCCTTACACTTTATTCTTCTATTTCAAAATTGTTTTAGCTATCTAATGCTTTTTCATGTAAAATTTAGAATAAAAGTTTGTTTCTACCTATAAGAAGTCTTGCTGGATTTTGATAGAGGTTCGATTAAACATATTTGCCTTAATATATTAGAATAGCTTTTTCATCAATATATTCAATATTTTAAATATCAAATTTGCATGGAAAATCCTCACATTTCTGTCCCCTTGTTTATTTTCTTTATTGTGTTTATCATGTTCTAACATACTGTATATTTGATATACTCATTGTCTTGTTTAATGTCTGCCTATACCCACTTTAATGTAAGCTCCAAGAAGTCAGAAATTTTTATCTTTTTTTTTTTTTGAGAGAGAGAGAGAGAGAGGGAGCGAGCAAACAGGGTGCTGGCAGAGGGAGAGAGAGAGAAAATCCCACACAGAATCCACGGCCAGTGTGGAGCCTGACCCGGGGTTCGATCCCATGGCCCCCCGAGATCACAACCTGAGCTGAAATCAAGAATTAGACACTCAGCTGACTGAGCCACCAAGCACTCTTTATCTTTTTAAATTAACAGTTTTATCTCTACTACCTAGAATAATGCCTGATACATAGAGGATACTTAATTTTTATTCTACAAATAAAAATACTTCCCAAAGAAAATTATTTCCTGTGAGGTCTCAGTGAGGAATCTTAACTGTAAAAATATGCGAATTCTAAAATAGGGGATATCAGATAATCAGTTGTCTTTTTACCCTGGGGAGCATATTTTTCCTCAATAAAAAGCCTACCTATTTTGAAGGAATTTTACTTGACTGACTGAGTTTCCATGTAACCAACAATAAAGAAGACTCTTTTGTTGAACCTGTCACGAACCATAGAAGCTCCAGGTTCTGTGCTTTGTGCTACGTGCAGTGTCACAGGCAGAGGCTGTGGTGGGTCTAGTGAGAAAATCTCTGAGACTGCCTTTAGGGCTTAGGTTTTGTAGCAAATTGACTTTTCTCATTGTGCTTACATTGGCGTGTTTACCATGTAAGCTCCTTATAGCTTTCCAAATTGAGGAAGTTACAAGATATTCCCTTTCTGATAAAGAATGGTAATTTATGTGGAGAACATACGTAGATGCAAAGTAGTCTAAGAATTTATGTATTCAACTTTATTTAGGCAGATACTTAGTTTTAACCTAGTTGTTGCTAAATAGTCTTTCTCTTTTTTGAGTTTATTTATTTATTTGACAGACAGAGATCACAAGTAGGCAGAGAGGCAGGCAGAGAGTGAGAGGGAAGCTGGCTCCCCGCTGAGCAGAGAGCCTGATGCGGGGCTCGATCCCAGGACCCTGAGATCATGACCTGAGACGAAGGCAGAGGCTTTAACCCACTGAGCCACCCAGGCGCCCCTTAAGATTTTATTTTGAAGTAAACCCTACACTCAGTGTGCAGTGTGGGGCTCAAACTTATAATCCTGAGATCAAGGGTCGCATGTTCTACCAGCCACGTATCCCCCCAGTAGTCCTTTAAAAAAAAAATGTATTTATTTGAGAAAGGGAGAGAGTGAGAGAGTGTGCACATTTGAGGGGAGGGGCAGAGGGAGAGAATCTCCAAACTCAACACTGAGACCTCCCAATCCTGAGATCATGACCTGAATTGAAACCAAGAATTGGACACTTAACCGACTGACCCACCCAGGCGCCCCTCTGTCTTATTAACACCAAATTAATGTAGAATAATTGATGAAGATGTTCTCATCTTTTCTAGGCTAACCAACCCTCCACCATCTGTTCTATTTAGTTAAATATGCATGTTCTAGCAGAAACACGTTCCTACATATAATTTCTATGCATGTTGCATTCCCTTTGTGGGTCCTAGATTTATTCAATTATGAAATAAAGGGGTTTCAGTTAAATTAATACATCCATTTATAAATCAAATTTATTTGAAGCAGAATTCAATGTGAACTACTAGGGTAATTTTTCTTAGCAGTCCTTATGTCTAAACCCTTCCTTTCCTTGATGCTGTATTTACCAATCTTCTAATTATTTCTCCCTTCATGTTAGATACTGTCATTAGGCATAAATCTCCCAACTCCTGCTATTATCTTCATTATCTTTATCTTCAGCAACCATGTGGACCCTATCAATATTCCTGCATCATAGTTGCTGGACCTTATCATCATTACTTCTAGTCTACCTGTATACTCTCTTTGGGACTGTAGTTTGTGCATTGTCATACCACTGAAATGTTCACCTTCTAAAATCATAATGCCGGATAACCTTCTCACTACAGCTTGATAGATTTCAGCTTATTCATATGCTTATTTTTGTTTTTTTTTTTTTAAAGACTTATTTATTTATTTATTTGACAGACAGAAATCACAAGTAGGCAGAGAGGCAGGCAGAGAGAGAGGGGGAAGCAGGCTCCCTGCTGAGCAGAGAGCCTGACTCGGGCCCATCCCAGGACCCTGAGATCCTGACCTGAGCTGAAGGCAGAGGCTTTAACCCACTGAGCCACCCAGGCGCCCCTCATATGCTTATTCTTAAAGCATACCAGTTCTTAGGCTTATCAGTATCTCCATTAGATTCTTCTGATTTCTTCCTGTTCTTTCATCTTTACTTTCCTCCCTTTTTAGCTTTGATTCCATGGTCCATTAACTAACTCTTTAGTCAATGTCATAAATCTTTTGTCCCATTTTTTGTCAATCAGTCTGGTAAATCAGTCTGGTAAAACTTCTGTCTTTGTGTCACTGTAGTCTACTGAAAAAAGCCACATGTGGAACAGATTGGTGGCCTTATAAAATTATGATGGTAATGTCAGTCAGTCCTCAGCATTGCTCACCAGTCCTACCTTTTTCTTTAATTAACTCATCATCTTGTTCTCTATATTATCTTCAGATTTCCTTGCTCTTCTCAAATCTCCAGCCTCTTTGCTCTCTGCTGATTTCCTTCTTTATTTTGCAGAGAAAATAACTCTAATTTGGAAACTTCTTTAGCTTCTTTACTACTAAGATTACAGATATTTTGTTGCCTGTACCTGCTTTTTATAATGTTAGAGTGGAAGAAGTATTCCTTCTATCTCTGTTTATGCTCTGAAAACCATCCATTCTTCCTCCTCCTCCTCCTCCTCCTCCTTCTTCTTCTTTTTTTTTTTTTTTTTTAAGAAAATTGGCTGTCAAAGGATAGAAAAGAATTAAATGGAAGCTGGAAATGCTGTCTAGATTCTCTGTCTTTATTTCCTCATCTCCTACTTAATCTGTAACCAACTGCAATTGGGCTTCTGCTCCTATCACACATTTACCCCGAAACTGTTTTTACAAAGGACACCACTGACAAAATTTCATGTCAGTAAATTCAAGGGTGTTCTTGGGTCTTCTGGCAGCATTTGTTATTGTTCAGCCTCCCCTGAACAGTCTTTTCTTGGCTTCCTTAATAGCATTTTATTTTCTCTCATTTCTCTGGTTATTCTTCTGTCTCCTGCAATTTAATCAGTACTTAATCAATATTAATGTTTTTATTCATTAACCTAAGTGTTTCTTAGGTTAGAGAGAAGAATGCAAAATTTGTATGAATTTTAAGAATAAAACATGAAATTTCACTTTTTTTTAAGTGGGTTATTTTATTTTATTTTATTTATTTTTTATTTGACAGACAGAGATCACAAGTGGGCAGAGAGGCAGGCAGAGAGAGGGGGGAGGAAGCAGGCTCCCTGCTGAGCAGAGAGCCCGATGCGGGGCTCGATCCCAGGACCCTGGGATCATGACCTGAGCCGAAGGCAGAGGCTTTAACCCACTGAGCCACCCAGGCGCCCCTAAGTGGGTTATTTTAAAGAGAGAGAGCATGAGCAGGAATGGCAGAGGGAGAAGGAGAGAGAATCTCAAGCAGACTCCACGCTGAGTGCAGAGCCCAACTTGGAGCTCTATCTCATGACCCTGAGATCGTTACTTGAGCTGAAACCAAGAGTCAGATGCCTAACTGACTGTGCCACGCTGGCACCCTAGACCACGAAACTTTAAAGGAACCAGGTTGTGGAAGGAAATTTGCACAGGGTGCACTCACTTTTGTCATTAGAGATAGTGAAAAAAGTTAAGAATCATCGATATATGTTATTTAAATTATTCTTTCAACAGTCTTATAAGGTAGATGACTGCATTTCTTTGCAACCACAAAGGATGCGAGATGGAAAAGGATGGTTGTGGGCTCCTGGGTGGCTCAGTGGGTTAAGCTGCTGCCTTCGGCTCAGGTCATGATCTCAGGGTCCTGGGATCGAGTCCCGCATCGGGCTCTCTGCTCAGCAGGAGCCTGCTTCCCTCTCTCTCTCTGCCTGCCTCTCCATCTACTTGTGATCTCTCTCTGTCAAATAAATAAATAAAATCTTAAAAAAAAAAAAAAAAAGGATGGTTGTGTTCAGGAAACCGTGTGTTTTCCTTTCTTATTGGAAGGCTCAGGTTACAGTAAGGTAGTGGAGATACAATCTATTGTTTCAGTGTTTTGGGGTGCCTTGAATGCCAAGAGGAGGAGTTTTTTTTTTGTTTTTTTTTTTTTACTTAAGTTTTTAGATAGTAAGGACTGGTTGGGGATTTTTAAGCTGTGTACGGGAAAGGGAGACTATCGCGGCCAAGGGCTGATAATCTGTAACACTAGTTTCAGGGACCAGATTGACACTTCTACTGGAAGCCTTTCTGGAGTTGTCCTGATGTAATGAATTGAGCCCTCAATGACCTTCCTTTTTTAGCACTTTGTCTTATCTCTGATAGAATTTCTTACACTGTATCATAATTATTTGCTTATATTTGACTTCCCCATTGGATTTGAGATCTTCTAGAGCAGAATTGTAGTTCATGAGTAGTGTTAATTTTGGTAATCTTTCCCCATGCCCATCTCAGTGCTTATTTAGCATAATAGATGATTCCTGAATTAGTAAATGAATGAAGAGTTTGAATTTTGAATTTCTGGTCTGAACAGTTAATCAGACTGCACCATTTACATTTCTCAGGAGATGGATTAGAGACCTATTCCTACCTTGTCTCTGCTGATATATGTTGTATTTAGTTAATAAAATCTACTTTGATAGAGAAGTTCTGTGGCTTTAAAAGCCTGTAACTTTGCAGAAGCTCACATAGGGGATAGTATACCCTATGCAAATCAGCTGTCTGTTCAGGTCTTGTGTTTGTTTTCCCCATAGACATAATCCAGCCGTTAGTGGTTTAAAGCAGCAGATGGAAAGAGTCCATGAAGATGTGGATTTATTAGCTCTCACAACGAAAGACCACACTGGTTGTCTAAGGATTAGAAATTTGTTGCTGAATGAAAGGGAGATGAATCCTGCTTTCTGTGCTATTTTCAGCAGTATGGCTAGTTCTTGTTCTTACAGTCAGTTTTAAGAAGACCAGAAAAAGATTTTGTAAATAAACTTTCTTTTAAGCCCCAGACTGATGGTACAGCTGCCATAATTATATGAGCGGCAGCTTTTCTTTTCTCCTTGTTGAGTGCAAACTGAATCAGTCTTATGGTTATTGCTATATTTACTCTAAGGAGTAAAATATATATATAGTCTCTAAGGAGACCATAACAGCCTGCTTCATATATGCTATATATACCTTTATATATACTTTTATGTGTATACTCTCTATACTATTGAGAATATAACAATGCTTTATATATACCTTTACTTGTCAAATTAGGAAATTTGGATCACTATCTCCTGCAGTCCTTTGGAGAGTGAATAATTTGTATAGTATGTCCTATAGTTTGAAGAACGAATGATTATAAATTGGTAAATAATGTTTTAGCCCTCCTCCTAAAAATATAGTGCTGCCTTTGCTGACAGTTTTTTGTGTGTGTGTGACTTAATTGGATACACCACCAGTTTGCTTCACGTTTCCCCTGTGTTTACTAAGATTCTGGAAATTAGTATAAAGTTGGAAAGTTTAAAACATTACTTATAGGGTGTTTAATAAAATCATACCATGTGAGCTAACCTTTCACTATAGAACTCTTAAAATATATATATATATTTTAAGAGTATATATATGTATATATTTTTCTAATATAAATTAAGACACTAGAAGCATCTTTAAACTTGGCTGAAGTCTTGAAAATGGCAGCCAGTGACCAAAGAAATGATTCCGAGATCATTAAAGCCTGAGTAAAACTAGACTTTTTCATGCTGTGCCCTTTGAGAAGTCTGATGGAATGGGGAGCTTTTCCTGTGACAGTACTATCAGCAGTGAATAGATGAATGAATTCGTCCATGCTCAGAACTCACCACACGTGTACTAGCCCCTTCCAGGACATAAAAGAGCAGGGAAACCGACCTTAGCAGTGATATAAGCTCCTGAAGAAAGAGGCTTTCTTGACTGCCCAAGAAGTGAAGACCAGCGTATCTAGAGATAAAGAAACAAAAGAGCTTGTGACAGTATCGAAAGAATCTGACATTTGCTTTGTCTATACAAAGGATGAAAGGAATTTTGCCGACTTAGTCAGAACAATAACTGGTTTTACATCAGCCTCAGCCTAAAATACAGGCATCGGAATAATGTGTTTTTCTTTGTATTTCTGAAGAATTGTTATCTTTTTAAAAACGTATGTGAAGTGGTTTTGTTTTTGGAAAGGAAAACGTGACATGGATTTTAAAAGCTCTGTAGCTGCAGGTGGAGACTCTCTTGTTTTGCCTGTCAAACCTTTTTAATAAGCAATGAAGTCAGGAAATCAAAGATTGGATTTTTTCTGGGACCTTTATCCTTTTCTTGGTTCTTCAAATATTTTAACCAAAGGAGTATGCCTGGAAAAGAAAAACAAATATGAAATATTTTCCTCTATTTTGGTGGTGATTCAGATGAGATCTGTCTTTACTGCTGTGAAGAAAGACGTGGCTCTGATGCGAGGCAGAGACTTGTCTACACACACTGGACTGAGAACTGATTAGTGGAGTGGTGGTTAGTGGGCACAGCATGGAGAAAGGGATTGTTTGTCTCTTTACCCAGCAGTAAGCAAGTAGGCACTAGTAGTTGACTGTCTGGGGAGTGGCTTTTTTTTTTTTTTTTTTTGTCTGGTATCTATTATGGATGATTCCAGTATTCTGCGAAGGAGAGGGTTACAGGTGAGTAACAGATAGCCTTTTTACTGATCTTCTTCCTCTTAGTGTCTTTTGAAAATGGTACTAAATGGATTGCTTCAATTTTATTTAATTCATTTGAAGCAAGGTAGAATGCCTCTGAGTTCCTCTTTATTCCATCATGTATAGTTATAATTAGAGAAATTGTCCAAGACCCTTCTACTTTGATAGAAAAAAAAATGCTGCTTGTGCTTACTTACAATATATTAAATGAGTGGTGCAATTAAATCAGACCTTTGTAGCATGCAAGTCTAATTTTTTATATTAGATATTACTGTTGACAGATTGTTAAGTCAACATGTTCTGCTCCTGACCACTGTGCCTGCTTCCCCACCCCCCTCCTTAATTAAGTTACATGTATAATATATATTTGACTCTACACATAGTTTTAGGAACTTTTTAAAATTACGACTTTGCATACATATGTACACACATACAAAATAGTCATATATAATAGCCATATATCTGACACCTGTTTTCGAAGTCTGGGGTAATTTGGCACATGAAGAGGTAAGTAAGGTATAATAATGAAAGGAAAATGGAGAGACTGGTAGATAGCATTCAGCTGAGTTTTAGTGAATGTCCTTAGTGCTAAGAGAAGACATACCACATTTCTTTTAAAATTTATGATCAATTTTTTCATCCTTTGTAAAGTAGATCATCCTGTCTTGGTCTTATTAATAAAGAACGAGCCAGTTTCCTTTAGTCCAACATTGAATGTGTTTAAGGACTGACCCAGTGAAGGTTTCAGTATAAAACACTGAATTCAACAAACAACCTGTGCAGTTCTCCTCATGAAATGTAGCTATTTCTCCTGTTTTTATTTTGACATTTGTAAAGCACTTTTTTTTTTTATACAAAGCAACTTGGGTCTTTTGAATGATCATATATTAACGTTATTTTGGTTTCTTTAAAGTGTTCAGAAGGAAAATATACAGGATTGGTAAAATTTAGGTGGATTATGATATTTGTAGTTCTTATTATTTATCTTTTTTATTAATGGCATTGTGAGCATACAAAGCATCCTGGAAGCACTTGCTGAATCTTCAGCACTTTTTCAGTATGACTGGCCTTTAAAAGTCAATGCCTTATTTTAATTTCTCCTATTAGTGCAGTTGCTTTGATGAGATCTGTCATTTGATTTCTTGGGGGTATTTTAAGAAGTATTTATAAAGTACTCAGAAGACCTCTCATAAATCGTGATGTGTGTTCAAGTAGCTGTTGATAGAAAATGGCTGGCACATTTAATTGCATTGCATATATATATCATTATTTAACTTTTTAGTTCCCTGGATTCTGAAAGGGAATCCTATTTGTTGAGTAGGGAATATTTTCAATTATTGTGTCTTCTTTGTGTTGACTCAGTCATTTTCTCCCTAGTGACTGAGTTAGTCTCCAGTATGCGCTCACTCTGTTTCCTAATGCCCTTCCTCCTGAGTCTTTGTTTCTATCTAGCGGGAACTCCAAATTGCCAGACTACATACACTGGAGGGTGTTTTCTTACAGCCATCTCTTTCCCCACAAGTATTTTTCATTACTTTAACAGTTCATTCTCCAAAAGACTGCATTGGAACATTCTAAAATAGAAATAATATTTGAAAAGCAGCAGTTTAGATTATTTGTTTTAAACAGGTAAGTTATAATGTAAAACTTCAAAAGTTAGTTTTAGATTTGTGTATATAAACACACAAAAGTGAAAATGTATCCAGTGGTACAAGTAATTTACTGGATAACCTCAGATTAGAAGATAAAAATCCAAATGAATGTGTGAGCCTTACTAACTGCCTTTTGATAAATAATTTAGAGTTCCTAAAAGTTTTCTAGAAAACCAGTGAAGATACAGCCCTGCTTTGAACTTTCTGACTTTCTTTCCCAGGTTTTCTGGGAGGTGGCAGTGTGACAAATGGTGCATTTATTGTGTGCCTGTTTTGTGCCCTTCGTTGTTAGGCTGTACATTATCTCCTTCAGTCATCAAGACGTTGATGACAGGTAGGTTTTATCTACCTTTTCAGATGCAGTTAATTTTAAAGAAGGAACAGAAGATTGGTTCAAATTATAGTTCTGCCACATTCTAGCCATAATAACCATGGTTAAATTTTGAAAAACTCTTAACTGCCTCCCATTCTGTATTCCACTGTAGAGGCAAGATGATCCTTTTTTTTTTTTTTTTTTTTAAGATTTTATTCATTTATTTTATTTCATTTTTTTTTTTATTTTTTATTTTGAGAGAGAGCACAAGCAGGGGAGAGGGGCTGAGGGAGAAGCAGGCTCCCACAGAACAGGGGAGCCCACTGCAGGGCTCGATCCCAGGACCCCAGGATCATAACTTGAGCCAAAAGCAGACACTCAGCCAACTGAGCCACGCAGGCACCCCAGAGGCAAGAAGATCTAATGATTTGTTGGAGGTAATAGCAGTGGAGGCAGTGGGAGATTTTTCTGACTGGCCATTTTTTCAGCTCTGTGAAGCTTGGTAACTTCCTCAAGGACAAACAACTTGTAAGTGGACAGGCTAGGTGTATAGGTCTGGATACTCCGATCTGAAAGTGACAGAAAACTCAACTCTGACTGATTTAAATACTTTAAAAAAAGATACTGACTTGAATATGGATATCCAGAGGTTGGATGGGTTTCAGAGTTGGGTAATCTAGTGACCTAGTGTCTTGCTCTGCTTCTCTGCTCTGTGTATTCTCAAGCTGGCTTCCTACTTATTAGAGAAAGTGCTCTAGTGGTTTCAGCCTGCACGTTCACACATTATAGCATCCTTAGGTCCTTTTAGACATCTGGGAGATTATGTGGCAGCATCTTTCCCTTAGACTAAAGGAGACTCTATCCTGTGTAGGAACTGACATTGTCTTGTTTGAAGAGTGGTTCAGGTTTGGGTCTTTGGGTCAGCTTTCATCCTATTGCTACTTTTGAGGTTGAAGTTCCTTGTGGATGAAAGAAGGTGCTTTTATATTTGCTATATTTCTCAATCATCTTTATTTTAACTTTGAAAGGTCAGCTGATAGCTACCATAAATACATTTTTATTATCAACTCTTTTACTTTCATGACTTCTACATATTTGCCTAGAAGGCAGACACAGTGATTGGGTTTCATTGTATATGGAGAGAGAGAGCCCCATTTCCTAGGTTCTGAGTTAAGAATATTTCTTGTGCTGGTAAAGTTATTGCCCTCGGGTGAAGACCATGTAATGTTTCTTCCATTCCTTTTGTGCTTTTGATGTTCAAAAATGAGAGTACTTGAAAGTGCCATTGTCCAGGGGCATTTAATTATTTTGGAGAACATATGACAACATAATGCATGCTGGGAAGAAGCATTGTTGACAAAGCTTTCTTGGAATTTTTTTAAATTTTGAAAATTATGAACTGTCCTAATTAGTTACGATCCTCATATGAAAGTAATTCATTTTAGATTTGTAGTCCTTAAAAGCAAAGTCTTCAAGAACCAGCTAGATTTCAAACATTCCTTTTCCTCTTTAAAGTTACTTCACTTTTAAAAAGATGATGATATATGGACAAAAATGTAACATAGTGATTTCCTTCTGATTTTTTTTTATTCCCTTTTGTGGGAAGTTGAAATAAAAGTAGAGAAATTGCAATTTATACTCATCAGTCCTTAGTACTACTAAATATTTTCATCATGTCAGTAAACTAAATGACTTTGAAAATTGAATGATTTATCTTATTCGTGTACCTTTTCTTTTTTTTCTCTGTCGTATGTATTCCTGTTCTATGTTGTAGCCTCAACAGACTACTGTCTTTTATTGGGAGGGATTTATATTGAACATATTAAGGTTCTCTGACATTTTTCATTCCTGAGTGTTGTTTTCCTCCTTCTCTATCAACCTCTTGGTCATCTTCCCCATGTCCCATCTAATTTTCAGATTCTTACTGTCATCATGATTAACTTCAAGATGTATGCAGAGAAGGATAATTGGCCAGCCTCAGACCTTTAGAGTTCCTCTTCTTCCTGGATTTTATTTTAATGGCACATTTTCCCTAAATAGGATGTATTTTGTCCATGGAGTTGTTTCATTTAGAAATCTAATAGTAATCTAACGTTGCATCCCCTTATCATCTCTGAATTAAATTCCTGCATTCTCCTCTGTAAATCAGGATCACAGATTGGTAGGTCTGTGAATCACTTCCTGTGGAAGTGGGTTTTTTGGGGCCACCTTAAGAGATTTAAAGAAAAATTGATGAATATAGTCCCTATGGATCCTTCCTTTGTTTTGTATTTTGGTGCTTCATATATTTACTCTGTTTCTTCATTTATTTATTTATTTATTTATTTATTTATTTTAGTAGAGAGAGAGAGAAGGTGTGGTGAGGGGCAGAAAGAATCTTTTTTTAAAGATTTTATTTATTTGACAGAGAGAGAGAGTGAAAGCAGGGGAGCAGCAGTAGGAGAGGAGAAGCATGCTCCCCATTGAGCAGGGAGCCTGATTCAGGGCTCCATCGCAGGACCCTAGGATCTTGAACTGAGCCAAAATCAGGAGCTGGACACTGACCGACTGAGTCATCCAGGGGTGTCTGTGTTTGGTCATTTATAGGGCTCACATCTTTTTACTTAACAGCTCTGAAATTGTGGTATGTTTTGATGGTGTGTTTTACTTTAATTGGCACTTATTTTAGTTTTGCTTAAAAAAATTTTTTTTAAACATTTTTTTTTAAAAGATTTTTATTTATTTGACATACAGATCACAAGTAGGTAGAGAGGCAGGCAGAGAGAGAGAGGAGGAGGAGGCAGGCTCCCTGATGAGCAGAGAGCCCGATGTGAGGCTCAATCCCAGGACCCTGGGATCATGACCTGAGCCGAAGGCAGAGGCTTTAACCACTGAGCCAACCAGGCGCCCCCAGATTTTTTTTTTTAAAGAGTTTATTTATTTGACAGAGAGAGAGACAGTGGGAGAGGGAACACAAGCATGGGGAGTGGGAGAGGGAGAAGCAGGCTTCCTGTGGAGCAGGCAGCCTGATTCGGGGCTCAATTCCAGGACCCGGGGATCATGACCTGAGCTGAAGGCAGACGCTTAACAACTGAGCCACCCAGGCGCGCCCCCCCCTCAATTTTTTTTTTTTTTTTTAACTGATACCTAAAATAATGTCATCTCTTGCAGTAATAGTTTTTCAGATTTTATGAAATACATTACTTTACTGGCCCGTGGAAGTATTTAAGTTTGCAACATTTATGTTTCACCCTGAGAATGTCTACCTTTATTTCAGCTCTCTTCTTTTTCTTTTTTCTAATGTCTTGAACATTTCTCGTCCCTTGATTCTTTGCCTTTTTTTTTTGCTTTTCTTTTAATAAGCTGGTACCCATTTGATGTGTCCTTTCTGTATCTTTTGAGAATATGGTGTTGTTTCTCCATTAATTTATTTGAGATGTATTTATAAATTTTGTATTGCATAACCACTTGAATTTTGGTGCTAAACTCAACTCAGGCATAATGTATGATTCAGATTTTTAAATGGAATGGATTTAATTTAAGCTTCCTATTTCATCTTTAGGTAGTTTTGGTAAGGTTTATAGGATATATTTTTAGGAGTTTGTCCATTTTGTCTGTTTATTGAGGAAAAAATTTGATATTATTTGCTTTTTAAGAAAAATCTCTGTTGATGGATGGAACTAGAGGGTATTATGCTAAATGAAATAAGTCAATCAGAGAAAGACAGTTATTCAAATGATCCTACTGATATGTGGAATTTAAGAAATAAGATAGAGGATCATAAGGGAAGAGAGGAAAAAATGAAACAAGATAGAACCAGAGAGGGAGACAAACCATAAGAGACTCTTAAACAAAGGAAACAAACTGAGGCTTGCTGGAGGGGAGAGTGGTGGGGGGATGGGGCAACTAAGTGTTGGACATTAAGGAGGGTACATGATGTAATGAGCATTGGGTATTCTTTAAGACTGATGAATCAGACCTGTAACCCTGAAACAAATAATACATTATACGTTAATTGAATTTAAATAAAAAACAGAAATCTCTGTTGAGTCTATTCTTATGTCCCTCTTTGTGTCTCTTTTATTTTTTTAAAGATTTATTTATTTGAGAAAGATTGAGAATTTATGCCTGTGCCAGTGCAGGAGTTGGGGGAGGGACAGAGGGAGAGGGAAAGAATCACAAGCAGACTTTTTGCTGAGCATGGAGTCCAATGCTGGACTCAGGGGTTGATCTCATGACTCTGAGATCAAGACCTGACCTGAGATCAAGAGTCAGATGATTAACCAGCTGAGCACCAAGGTGTCCCAAGTTTTGTTAGTTTTTTTAAAAGCCAACTATCACTTTATTTCAAACTTTCTATGTCATTTTGCTTTTGGATTATCTGCAAATGGCATGCAGTAGGTTTTTTGTTTTTTCCTGTCTATGCTGGTAAATTTGTCTATTTACATTTATTAAGATTACTGATACACATGAATTTTTTTTACCCTATTATTTCTTGTATTCCATGTCTGCATTTCCATGACTTACTTCTCCTTCCCCCCTCCTCCCCATTTAAAAATATTGATAGAGGGGCACCTGGGTGGCTCAGTTGGTTAGGCATTTGCCTTCAGCTCAGGTCATGATCCCAGGGTCCTAGGATGGAGCCTGGGAGTCTTCTTCTCCCTCTTCCTCTGCCCCTCCTACTGCTTCTGCTCTCTCACTCTCAAATAAGTAAAATCTTAAAAAAATATATTGATAGAAACTTTTTCAGTTGTTTTTCTTCCTTGATCTTTCTAACTCTACTGGTGAGTTAGAACAAAATCAAAATTTTACCCCATCTTGAACAACAGGACTCCTTCCCTCCTCTAAACTTACATGCTGCTTTTGTTCAGTATTATAGTTAAAAAATTTTTTTTCAGGGGTGCCTGAGTGGCTCAGTGGATTAAATTTTCTGCCTTTGGCTCAGGTCATGATCTCAGGGTCCTGGGATTGAGCCCCGCATTGGGCTCTGCTCAGCGAGGAGCCTGCTTCCTCCTCTCTCTCTGTCTGCCTGTCTGCCTACTTGTGATCTCTATCTGTCAAATAAATAAATAATAATTTAAAAAATTTTCACAAATCAGATATTTTTATTACTGTTATTTTATACAATCAGTACTTACTGACATTTATGTACATTTACTAGTTTTCTTGCTTAGTATTCCTTCTTGGGCCTTAGACTTTTGTCTTAGGATCATTTTCCTTCTTAAAGTATATCATGTAGACATTCCTTTAGTATGGGGTAGTTTGTTAGTAAATACTCATATTTATTTAAATGTCTCTATTATGTCTTTGACCTTGAAAGATTGTATGGATACCTAACCTTATGTTGGTTGTCATTTTCTCTCAAACTTTATGCATATTACTCAGCTATCTTTTGTTTTCCATCATTGCTATTGAGAGATATGCTGCCACTGTAATTGTCTTTCCTTTGTAGTTTATGGATCTTATTCTCTGGTTCTTAAGATTTTTTTTTGTCTTTGGTGTTTTTCAGTATTACTATCACTTACCTGGTCTGGATTTAAAAAAAATTAAGCCCACTTGAGGATATTATGCTTCTTATATATGTGTATTCATTTCATATTACCAATTTTGGAAATTTTTTAGCCACCATATCTTCAAATTTTGTAACTTCTTTACTTTTTGCTTTCTGGGATTCAAATTAGACATATATTGAATAAAATTGCTAGACACAAAAGAGTATAGACTTTATATTGGATTTAAGAAAATGCCAAAACAACGAAAGTGATCTATAAAAGTTAGAAGTGAAGATGATGGTTTCCTTGGGGAGTGTAGGTAGTGACTGAAAGCTGGAGGCACAAGGATATTTCTGGGTTGATGGTGATGCTCATTTTTTTAAAACCCTGGCTGTTGGCTACACTACTATATTCAGTTTGTGAAAATTTGAGTTGTATGCTTATGTGTACTTTTCTGTATTTATATTGTTTTTCATTAAGTAGTTAAAAAATATTTGTTGTCTTCTTTCATCCAGTGGGATACTGAAGTACAGGATGTTAATTGTCATCAGCAGTGGAGTCTGAGTGGGCCCTAGAATGTTGTTCTCCACTCCTACCCTCACCCCAAGCAGTGTTATTTATGTTAGTCACACTGTATTGTTTTATTTATAAGTTCTATAAAGAGCTATCTAGTCATTCAGTGGTGAGAATGCCATTTTCTCCCCACTTGATTTTAAGATTTTATTTATTTATTTGCCAGACAGAGATCACAAATAGGCAGAGAGACAGGCAGAGAGAGAGGGGGGAAGCAGGCTCCCCACTGAGCAGAGAGCCCGATGCAGGGCTCGATCCCAGGACCCCGGGACGATGACCTAAGCCGAAGGCAGAGGCTTTAATCCACTGAGCCACCCAGGCGCCCCCCCCAACCTTGATTTTATATGTTAGTTGAGGTGTTGTCTCCGAAACCGAACCCTCAAACTCTACTCTCTGAGGAGTGGAAGGTTGAGTTATATGTTTCTTGAAGCCTGTTAATTTCCTTCTCTAAGAAGAGTGCTGCTATTGCAGTGGAAGACGAATGGGTGAATGAATGAATATGAGTGAGAATTCAACTGGAAACTGTGAGGGAGGCTCAGAGAGGGAGCTGCCTGAGGCAGAGATAGCTTTGACCCACCAGTCCTCTCTATGCTGGTGAACTATTGATGTAAAGGACAAATACCAGTCTTGTGACTCTTGGCTTGCATATTTACTTGTGGGGGTAGCAGTTATTGCCTTTGGACACTTGGCCTTTGTCTTTTCTTTGGAAATATTTTATGGGTTTAGTCATTGTGAATTATGAGTAATGCACGTAGACCATGATTCCCCATGTGAACAGCGCCATCTCATTTTGTAAGTAATACCTTTGGAAATTTGTTTTGTGGACAAGTGAAAGGGAGTGAATCGTTATTTTCCTAGAATTTAGTAAATACAGCTTTCTTTGCAGCTTTAGAATATAGTTGAAGAAAATATGGGAATATCATCTTCAGCAGATAGTATCAAACTATATTAGTTTCAGGGAACCAAAATAGTTGTAATAAAGTTTTAGAGACTTTAAACAATATATCCTTGAGTTTTGGGGATAGAGTTAGTTTTTGGAGAATAGTGCCTTATCCATTAGCTTTACAGCCTTGGTCCAGGTGGGTCAAATTAGGAAAATGCAACTCCTGTTACTAATGATATTTCAGGCTGTCAAACCTTAAGCTTTTCTTGGGGGGTGGGGAGGGGCATTTTTTTTTTACTTTATTTATAGAGCAGTTGTAAGTTTACAACAAAAATGAGAGGAAGGGACAGAGATTTCCCCCATATCCTCTAGACCCCACACATACACAGTTTCCGCCATTATCAATATCACTCATGAGAGTGATATTTTTTTCCCCCCAAGGATGAACCTTAAATTGACACATTATTATCACCCAAAGTCCACAGTTTAATGTAGTGTTCACTCTTAGTGTTGTGCATCCTATGGGTTTGGACAAATGTACAATGACATACATCCCTCGTTAAAATATCATATGAGCTATGGTGAGTACTGTTAAGTGTGTAAACCTGGTGATTTGCAGACCTGTACCCCTGGGGCTAATAATACATCATATGTTAATAAAAAAATAGAAAAAGAATATCATATGAGGGTTCCTGTTGCCCCACATCACCAGTATTTTTTGTTGCCAACATTCCAAATTTGGGGCATTTTTATAGAAGTTGTATAGTGCTATCTCATTATTTTAATTTGCATTTCCCTGATTACATATGATGCAGAGCATCTTTTCATTTGAAAACTTTGTTTTTAAATGTATTTTTTAAAAAGATTTATTTATTTACTTTAGAGAGAGAGAGTTGTGGTGGAGTGGAGGGGGCAGAGGGAGAGAGAGAGAATCCTGAGGAGAGTCTGTGCTGAGTGTGGAGCCCTATGCGGGCTCGAGTTCACGACCTGAGATCATGACCTGACCCAAAACCAAGAGTCAGTAGCTTAACCAACTGCCCCACCAGGGATGCCTAGGTGGCTCAGTAGGTTAAGTGCTTCTGCTTTCAGCTTGTTCCTAATCTAGGGTCCTGGGGTCAAGCCAGAGTCAGTCTCCTTGATCAGTGGGGAACCTGCTTCTCCCTCTCCCTCTCCTGCTCCCTCTGTTTGTGCTCTCTCTCCCTCTCCCTGACAAATAAATAAATTAAAATCTTTAATTAAAACAAAACAAAACAAAAATCTGACTGCAGCACCCAGGTGCCCATTAAATGCATTTTTGTATTCTAACCTTGGGCTGTCTTTGTGAGATAGGCAAAGTAGGTTTTTGTTTTTTGCAAAGTAGTTATTTTAAAAAAATTATTTGTTTGAGAGAGAAAGAGAGCATGTGTATGCAAGCCAGGGGAGGGCAAAGGGGGGAATAGAGAGAATCCCAGGTGGACTCTGTGTGGAGCTCAAAGCCCCTTGTAGGGTGATGGAACCAAACTGAGATCACAACCTAAGGCAAAACCAAGGGTTGGGTACTTAACCCTGAGCTACCCAGGCGCCCCGCAAAGTAAGTATTGTTAGTTGTTATTGCAGGTATGCGGAAAAGAAAAATGAGATTTAGGAAGGCATAATCACCGACCAAGATTTATGAGCATAATAAGCAGTAGAACTGTGTTTAAAAACGTTTCGACTCTGAGCCCTGAGTTTTTATATCGTGTGGAATATCCTGTTAGTATCATCAAGCTGTCTTTACTGTTCTTCAAACTCACAAGAGAACATATCTGTCATTTGTGTCACAATTTATAGAATAAAATACTTTCATATACATTATTTTATTTGACCTTTATAAACATTTCATCTAAGCCTTAGAGGCAGGTGAAATTCCAGGTCACATAAGTTATGTGTTATTGAGCCATAACATGAACTTTATACTGTGTGCTCTTTTCCATGTTCCTTAATATTGTATAATGTAAATACTGTATCATTGAAACCTGTTCTCAGGGTGATGACATTTGAATTTAATGGAACGAGGTGAGTGAAATTAGTTTTTAAACATTAGTTTCATAAGTGTACTGTAGCAGCGTTTACACTGATTTCCCCCTTGGCTTTAGACCTTAAGATAGATTCATACTCGAGTGGAGCTAAAGCACCATAATGCCCAGAGCAGTAGTAACAGTACATTTGCTACACAGGAAAGAGAGCTTTTTGTGCATCCCAGCAGATTTATTTGCTTGCCAGAGCTTAGGGGAGAGGACTGTATTTGGGGATAGTAGTTCCTTTAAAAAAAAAAAAAGATTTATTTATTTATTTATTTGACACAGAGAGAGAAATCACAAGTAGGCAGAGAAGCAGGCAGAGACGGGGAAGCAGACTCCCTGCTGAGCAGAGAGCCTGATGCGGGCCTCGGATCCCCAGACCCTGAGACCATGATGACCTGAGCCAAAGGCAGAGGCTTAACCCACTGAGCCACCCACGTGCCCAATAGTGGTTCCTTTAAGCCCACTTAGTAAACGGTGTTAAAGTAGATTTCTGTGGTGGGTTATATTTTTCTTTCTTTTTTACTATCATTATAATACCTACCAGCCAGAAGACTGTCAGTAAATAAGCGTTGATAACAGAGTATATCCTTTCCCTAGTAAAGCCTCTTTTACCAACCTTTATTGCAGTTGATATTTTTCATCAGTTTAACTCCAAATGAGTAAGAAGACCCTATTTTGAGCATTATAGTGATGATAATGATACTAAGTACCATTTACTTACTTGATTGAGTTATTTTTTTATTCATTAAATATTCATTTGGTACCTACTAGGCTAGGTATTGTGCTGGATGCTAAGAATGTCCTTGTGAGCAAGACTAATCTCTGTTCCTCTAGAGCTAACAGTCATTCTCAGAAAACAGATAATTAAGTAGCTAATGATTGTGAAGAGTTGGAAGTATGTAGAGGTAGGCTAGGGAAATTGTATGTAGGAAGATCTTCCCAGAGGAAATGAGATTTAAGCTAAGGTTCAGGAATGTATGAAAGGAGATAAGGAAATGTATTCCTGGCAGAATAATAGGTGTGAAGCCCTGAAGGTGAAGAGAGGGTATGCCTTGTCTTAGAGATCAAAACTGCAGTGAGACTGGGGAGTTGTACAAAGGACACTGAAGAGGTAGGCAGTAGCAGCCAGGTGGTACCCTGTAGGCTACGGAAAGGATTTTTGAGTTTATCCATTGAGGAGTTTAAGTAGAAAAATGACCCAATCAGTTCTGCATTTTAAAATGATCTTTTTGGCTTTTTGCTTCGTTAAACAAAGATAGTATTAGATAGTATTAGATTAGATAATATTAGACAGATACTAATTACTTGATATTTATATTGATATAACATTAAGGATCCAGAGGAACAAACTAAAAGGTGATGAACTAGGAAGGTAGTATAGCATGGTGCTGGTTTGGACTAGGGGACATGGCAGTGGAGATAAAGTGAAACTGACAGGCTAAAGATAGATCTTTTGGAGGTAGAATTGGCAAGGCTTGCTGAATAATTGGATTGGAAGGTGAGAAAAAGTGAATCAAGAAGGATCTGAACTGAGAGTTAATAGAGGGAAGTAGGTGGGGAATGGGCTAGATGGGTGATGGGTATTAAGGCGGGCACTTGTTAAGATGAACACTGGGTGTTACGTGAAAGTGATGAGTCTCTAAATTCTACTCCTGAAACCAATATTACACTGTATGTTAACCCTTGACAATTTAAATAAAAATTTACAAGTAAAAGAAAAAAAAAAAAAAAGAATGACTCTGGATTTGGTGGTACCATCACTGAAATAGAAAATACAGATGAGCTAGATTGAGTAGAAAGCCAGGTTGAGTTTTTAGACATCTTAAGGACAAGATAGTTATATTTAAGACTATAGAACTCAGGAGAAAGAGATGGGATGAAGATACAAATATGGGAGTCATCTGTAAAATATGTAGAAAGAGTTTCCAGGCAGAGCTTTAAGGACAATTAACATTTAAAGGTCTCAGATGGTGAAGGATGAGCCTGCAAAGGTGTTTAAGTAGTGTTTTCAGAAATAAGAGCTATAACAGGAGAATGTGGTTTTGGGGAAATAAAATTCTTTCAAGATAGAAGAGTGAATGATACTGTCAAATTCTGCTGAGCAGTCAAGCCAGAAAAAGAAACGGTAGACAAAATGCATGGGAGGTTTTTTACATGGGGTCCATTGATAGCCTGGCAAGGATAGTTTATTTTTTATTTTATTTTTTTTTAAGATTTTATTTATTTATTTGAGGGAGAATGAGTGAGAGAGAGCATGAGAGAGGAGAAGGTCAGAGGGAGAAGCAGACTCCCCAAGGAGCTGGGAGCCCGATGCGGGACTCGATCCTGGAAGTCCGGGATCATAACCTGAGCTGAAGGCAGTTGCTCAGCCAACTGAGCCACCCAGGCGCCCTGGCAAGGATAGTTTAAATGGGGGTGGTTAAGTCTGGGGATGTTTGCAATGTGCTGAAGAACAAAGAGGAGGTGAGAAATTGGAGACAGTGAACGTTGATTAATTAAAAAAGTGTGGTTGTGATTAAAAAAATGGGGTGGGAGGGTGCCTGAGTGGCTCAGTCCATTAAGCTTCCAACTCTTTTTTTCCAAAAGATATATTTATTTATTTTTAGAGAGAGATTGAACGAGAGTGAGCTGGGTGTGGGGAGGGGCAGAGGTAGAGGGAGAGAGAGTCCCAAGCAGACTCTCTGGTGAGCGCAGAGCCTGACACGGGGCTCGATCCCAGGACCCGGAGATCATGACCCAAGCCAAGACCAAGAGTCCGATACTCAACTGCCTGTACCACCCAGGCATCCCTAAGCTTTGGACTCTTGATCTCAGCTCAAATCTTTGGTCTCATGGTCATGCATTGAAACCCTGCGTTGGGCTCTATGCTGGGCGTGGAATCTACTTACAAAAAAAAGAAGAAAAAATAAAAGAAGTGTGGTTGTGAAGGGAAAAGACTTGATGAGGCAGTGGTTGAAGAGGGATATGTAGTAATCAAGGGAATAAATTTTTTTTTTAAGGTGGGATAGACATGAATGTGTTCAGAATGCTAATTCTGATCATGAAGAATATGGAGAGTCAAGATATAACTAGTAGATCAGAGAAGCCAGAATGGGATGGGCTTCACCTGATGTTATAATGAATTGTCAGATATTATCATCTTTCTGATATGAAGTGATATATCAAATTTATAGTTATCTGTCTAAATGAGAGTGCTCTTATCTCAGCTAAACTTCTTGACTGTGCAGCTTCCCTCCTTAATTTGCTTTGAATATTCTTGAGCACTTCTTGTTCCACTTTGTCTTGGGCCTGTCTTTATGGTACCAGGGTGCTTGGCATAGAATGTACTCATCTGGAGCCCTGGGCATCCATCTTGCAAGTGCAGGCTTTTGTGGAGGTCCAAGGAGAGAGGGTAAGGAAGAAGGGATAGATCTTCATGGATACATTTCGTTATCTTATCTAAAAGGAACTCAGAGAGGGGCACGTAAGCATTTTGTAGAATTATTATTATTATTACCCCCAAATATAACCCACCTCATGTTACCTATTTAAACTATTCAAGAAGCCAGAACTGTCATACAGGTTCAAAGAATGATATTACCAGTTTTATATAGGTTGTTTCAGAATAAAAAAGAAAAAGAGGACACATTCTCTTACCACATTTTATGAGGATTATGATGCCTAAACTGATAAGGACAATTTGAGAAGAGAAAATACATAGGCAAATCTTACTTAGCAAAGAGGCAAAATCCTCAATAAAAGCCTCCAGACCTAGATTATTTTATTAATGAAAACTGTATAATAGGGGCACCTGGGTGGCTCAGCTGGTGAAGCGTCTGCCTTTGGCTCATGTCATGGTCTAGAGTCCTGGGATTGAGCCCCGCATTGGGCTCCCTGCTCAGCGGGGAGCCTCCTTCTTTCTCTCTCTCTCTGTAGCATCCTCTGCTTATGCTGGCTCTCTCTCTCTGTCAAATAAATAAACAAAATCTTTAAAACAAAACAATGCTGTTTAATAGTTAAGGAAGAAATAACACCGATCTTACACAAGCTCTTTCAGAAAATAGAGGCAGGACCACTTCCCAGCCAATTTTAGGAGGCCAGTATAATTGTGATACCAAAATCTGACAAAGGCATTGTAATAAAATCTAGAGACCATTATTCCTTATGAACATAGATACAAAAATCATTAATAAAATATTAGCAAAGTTAATCTAATGAAGTTGGGTTATACCCAGAAATGTAAGATGAGTTTAATAAGGATAGTCCCCAACTTATGATAGTTTGGCTTGTGATTTATCAACTTTATGATGGTGTGAAAATGATACACATTTGGTAGAAACTGTATGTCGAATTTTTAAATTTAGTATTTTCCTGGGATAGTGGTAATGTAGTATGCTACTCTCCAGTCAGTCACACAATTGATATACTTACAACCATTCTGTTTTTCACGTTCAGTATAGGTTTTAATACATTATGTTAAGTTAGTCAACACTTTATTATAAAATACACTTTATGTTAGATAATTTGGCCATGTGAAGGCTAATGTAAGTGGAAAGAAGTAAAACTCTCTTATTTATAGAGAACATGATTTTTTTTTTTTTTTTTTTTTTTTTAGTTTATTTCAGAGAGAGAGGGAGAGTGTCCCAGCAGGGGAGAGGGGCAGAAGGAGGAGAGAGGGAGAAAACTCCCTGCTGAGCGGGGAGCCCGATGCAGGGCTTGATCTCATGACCCTTAGATCAGGACCTGAGCCAAAACCAAGAGTCAGACACCTAAACCGCTGGCCACCCAGGTGCCCCGAGAACGTAATTGTTTATACATAAAAATCCCATGGAATCTACAAAACAGCTATTACAACTAATAATGAATATAGCAAAGTTGTAGGACTCAGTCAATATATAAAACTTGATTGTATTTCTATATTAGAAGCAAGCAATTGGAAAACATTTTATTTACAACAGCTTTAGAAATATTGACTTAGGGGTAAGTTTCACAAAAGAAGATCTTTTTGCTGAAAACTATAAAACTTTGCATAGAATAATTAATGTAGATCTAAGTAAGTAGAGAAATACTATGTTCATGGGTTGGAAGACTCAATATTAAGATCTCAGTTTTTTCCAAATTGGTCTGTAATCCCAGCAGACATTTTTGTACAAATTAATAATTTATATGAAACAATTTATATGCAAATGCAAAGAATCTAGAATGTCCAAATCATTCTTGAAGAAGAATGAAATTAAAAGACGACGTGGTCTGACTTTAATACTAGAGCTACAGAATCAAAGTGTGGTGCTGGCACAGGGTAGAAAAATGGAGTGCAGTAGAGAGTCCCAGAATAGCCCATTCTATTTTAATTTGATTTTCAACAAAGGTGCCAAAGAAATCTGATGGTGGAGAGATGGTGTTTTCCATAAATGGTGCTGAAATAAGTGGATATCTATATGGAAAAAAAAGTGAACCTTAACCCTAACTCACATATTACCCCCCAAATTAATTCAAAATGGATCATAGGCCTAAGGGCTAAAAACCATAAAGCTTCTAGAAATAAAATATAGAAGAATATTTTTGTGCTCTTGGCATGGGCAGAGTTTTCTTAGGCAAGATCCTGAAAGCATTAACCATAAAAAAAAAAATGGATGAATTGACCTTCATCAAAATTTAAAACTTTTGGAGCGCCTGTGTGGCTCAGTGGGTTAAGCCTCTGCCTTCAGCTCAGGTCATGATCTCAGGGTCCTGGGATCGAGCTCCGCATTGGGCTCTCTGCTCAGCATGGAGCCTGCTTCCTCCTCTCTCTCTGCCTGTCTCTCTGCCTACTTGTGATCTCTGTCTGTCAAATAAATAAATAAAATTTAAAAAAAATTTAAAACTTTTTGCTCATCAAAAGACACCAGTAATGACTTTATTAGGCAAGCCACAGACTGAGAGAAAATATTCATCAGACATATCTAACAAAGGACTTGGGTCTAGAATATATGAAGAATTCTTTTTTCCCCCCAAAGATTTTTATTTATTTATTTATTTATTTATTTGACAGAAAGAGATCACAAGTAGGCAGATAGGCAGGCAGAGAGACAGGAGGAAGCAGGCTCCCTGCTGAGCAGAGAGCCTGATGTGGGGCTCGATCCCAGGACCCTGGGATCATGACCTGAGCCGAAGGCAGAGGCTTTAACCCACTGAGCCACCCAGGCGCCCCTATATGAAGAATTCTTATAACTCAAAAATAAAAAGATAAATAGCCCAATTGTAAAAGGGGGTTCATAAAAGAAAGATGGTTCATAAAAGAATATGTACTGATGGCTAATAAGGCACACAAAAAGAAGTTTAACATCATCATCATTAGTCATCTTCAAAATGCAAATTAAAACTCAATGAGATACACCTACGTACTCGCTACAATCTAGGCTAAAATTTAAATACTGATGGCACATATTGGCATGAATGTGGCACAGTTCTTGGGATGAGTATAGAGCAATTCTTATTATTAGTAATTATTATTACTATATTAGCTAGAGTGTGGAGCAGTTAAAATTCTAATACATTGTTAATGAGAGTGTAACTTGGTATAATCACTTCAGAAAAAGATCTGGTAGTTTCTTATAAAACAAATTTACATCTATGCTATAACCCAGTAATCCCATACCTAGGTATTTACGCAAGACACACGAAACATAGGCCTATTAAAAGACTTGTACAGGAATGTTAATAGCTCAAAACTGGAAATAACCCAAATATCCATTAGTAGGAGAAAAGCTAAATAAACTGGTATATTCATATGAATATGAATATGAATTTCATATGAATGTTTCATGCAACATATGGATGAATTTCTAAAATGCTGTGCTGAGTGCAAGAAGTTTTATATACAAGTGTTCATACTTCTTCCATTTAATGAAGTTCTGGTACAGGCAAAACTAATCCATGGTGGAAAAATGGGAATAGTATTTGCTTGGGTAGGGTAATAATGGTTTGTTGGGAATTTACCAAAAAAGGATATGATGGAACTCTCTGGATTGATGGACATGTTCTGTATTTTGTTAGGGATTTGGGTTACCTGGGTTTTACATTAATTAAACTTATCATCTGGCATACTTAAGATTTGTGCAGTTCAGTGTAAATTTATTTCTATCTGTATATCCAACATGAAAGCATAGTAAATAAATGCTGAATTCTGGGTAATGATATACATGCTTAAGGGTCCGCTGATGTTTGTAGTCTACTTGAAGATGCATTTTGTTTTTTAAAAATGAATGGGTGGCTAAATATGTGATAAAGCAAATATAAGTGTACCTTGGAGATATTGTGTGTTCAGTTCCAGACCACCACAGTAAAGCAAATATTGCAATAAAGCAAGCCAAATGAGTTTTTTGGTTATCCAATGCATATCAAAGTTCTGTTTACACTATAGTCTATTAAGTGAGCAATAGCATTCTGTCTTAAAAAAAAAAAAAACCTATATAACTTAATTTAAAAATACTTTATTGCTGAAAAATACTAGCTACCATCTCGGCTTTCAGTGAGTTGTAATCTTTTTGCTAGTGGAGGGTCTTACATTGATGTTGATGGATGCCGACTGATCAGGATGGTGGTTGCTAAAGGTTGGGATGGTTGTGGCAGTTTCTTGAAAAAGACAACAGTGAAGTTGCCACATTGACTCTCTTCCTTTCATGAATGATTTCTCTGTAGTGTGACATGTGGTTTGATAGTATTTTACCCATAGAACTTCTTTCAAAATTGGAGTCAATCCTCTCAAACTCTTCCACTGCTTTTTTTTTTTTAAGATTTTATTTATTTATTTGATAGATCACAAGTAGGCAGAGAGTCAGACAGGAGGTGGGAGGAAGCAGGCTCCCTGCTGAGCAGAGAGCCGGATACGGAGCTTGATCCCAGGACCCCGAGATCATGACCTGAGCAGAAGTCTGCCACTGCTTTATCAACTAAGTTTATGTGGTATTCTAAATCCTTTGTTATTGTTTCAACATTCTTCACAGTATCCTCACCAGGAGGAAATCCCATCCCAAGAAACCACTGTCTTTGTTCATCCATAAGAAGTAACTCCTCATCCGTTCAAGTGTTATCATGAGATTGCAGCAATTCAGTCAGACCTTCAAACTCCACTTGTAATTCTAGTTCTCTTCCTATTTACACCCCATCTGCAGTTACTTCTTCCACTGAGATCTTAAGCTCCTCAAAGTCACCCTTGAGTGTTGGAATTCACTTCTTTCACATTCCTGTTCATGTTGATATTTTGGCCGCCTCCCATGAATCACGAATGTTCTTCATGGCTTCTAGAATAGTGAATCCTTTCTGGAAGGTTTTCCATTTACTTTGCATAAATCTGTCAGAGGAATCACTACCTATACCTTGCAGAATGTGCCTCTTAAATAATAATACTTGAAAGTCAAAATTACTCTCTGATTGATGGCCTACAGAATGGTTGTGTTAACAAGCATGAAAACATTAATCTTGTTGTACATCTCCATCAGAGCTCTTGGGTGACCACATGCATTGTCAATGAGCAGTGATACTTTGAGAGGAGTCTTATTTTTTTCTGAGCAGGTCTCAACAGCAGGCTTCAACTATTCAGTAAACCATGCTATAAACAGATGTGCTGTCATCCAGGCTTTGTTGTTTCGTTGATAGAGTACAGGCAGAGTAGATTTAGCATAATTCTTAAGGGCCCTAGGATTTTTAGAATGGTCAGTGAGCATGGACTTCAATTTAATTCACCAGCTGCGTTAGATTCTAACAATAGAGTCAGCCAGTCCTTTGAAGCTTTAATGCCTTGACCTCTTTAGTTATGGAAGTCCCAGATGGCATCTTCTTCCAAAATGAAGCTGTTTCATTTACATTAAAAATCTTTTGGGTAGCGTAGCCACCTTCATTAAATATCTTAGCAAGATCTTCTGGACAACTTACTGTAGCTTCTACATCAGCTCTTGATGCTTCACCTTACATTTTTATGTTAAGGAGATGGCTTCTTTCCCTACAGCTTAATGGACCTACTTTTGCTTGCTTGATACTTTTTTCCTGCAACTTCCTCATATTTCTTAGCTTTCATGGAAAGGAAGGGAATTAGGGCCTTGCTCTGGATTTTAGGGAATGTTGTGGCTGGTTTGATCTTCTATCCAGACTACTCAAAATATCAGCAATAAGGCTGTTCTGCTTTTCTTATTCATGTGTTCACAGGATCAACTCTGGATCAAGTGCAGTGTCAAAGTTTTTATCTATAAGTTGACTCTAAAATTTATGTGTAAGAGCAAAACCCCAAGATTAGGTCTCATAATTTTCAAGAGCAATAACAATGTGAATGGACTTGCCTTACGAGTATCAAGATTTATTGTCAAGCTATACCAATTAAACAGTGTGGTATTGGCACAGGGGCTGACAGTACAGTGGAACAGATTATAGTCAAGAGAGACATCCCTGCATTTATGGAAACTTAATGTTGTACTGAAATTGTACTTCATTTAACAAATGACCTAAGATAATCGATCATTTATATAGAAGAAAATATGATAATATTCCTATTTGTGTGAAAAGAAACCTACAACTCTTTTAGGAGAAAATATAAGCAAATATTTTTATGTGGCTGTGTGTTAGAGATGTATTTCTTATGTATAAAAAGTAATATAAGGAGAGATTGGTAAGTTTGACTACATAAAAATTAAATCTTTTGATGACACCATTAAAAATAAAAGTAAAAAAAAAAAGTAAAAAAGATTAGACTGAGGAAACATTTTCAATGAATTAACTTATGAATAATTATTATCCAGAATATATCTTATAATTCAATGAGAAAAGCAAAAAATCTAATAGAAAAATGGGCTGAAGTATAAATAGGCTGCTCACTGTTGAGGAAACCCTAGTGGTCAGTAAACACATGAAACCTTGCTTAACTTCACTAATAGTTAAAGGAAATACCAATTAAAACCATACTATGATGGGGGTTGCTTGGCTGATTCAGTTGGTAGAGAAGGTGTCTCTTGATCTCAGGGTTGTGGGTTTGAGCCCCCACGTTGGGTGTAGAGATTACTTAAAAATAAAATTTAAAAAATTTGAAAAAATTGAAAACCCTACTATGATCAGAGCTAATAGATTGGTAAAAATGGAAAAGTCTGGGGTGCATGGGTGGCTCAATCCAGTTAGGCGTCCGACTCTTGATTTCAGTTCAGGTCATGATCTCGGGGTTGTGGGATTGGCTGTGTTTGGCTCTGCGCTCAGTGCGGAGTCTGCTTGAGGTTCTCTCTCCCTCTCCTTTCCCCTCTGCTTCTTCCCCCTTTATATATAAGGACTATATAAATATAATCTTTAAAAAATTAAAAAGTTGAGGCATCTGAGTGGCTCAGTCAGTTGGACATCTGCCTTTAGCTCAGGTCATGATCCCAGGGTTCTGGGATCGAGCCCCACATCGGGCTCCCTGCTCAGAGGGGAGCCTGGTTCTCCCTCTCCCTCTGCCTGCTGCTCCCCCTACTTGTTCTATCCTTCTCTCACTGTCAACTAAATATATAAAATCTTTCTTAAAAAATCAGAAGGGAAAGCTTTTTTAATAAAAAAATTAAAAAAATTAAAAAGTCTGCAAATACCAAGTATCGGAGAGTATGTGTTCAACAATTACTTTTTGAGCATCTACTATATGTCAATCACTGTTCTAAGTCATTCAGATGTACTAGTAAATAAAACATACTGAGATCCTTGCCCTCATGGAGCTTTGATTCTAGTGGGGGAGTATAGAAAATAGGCAATAAGCATAATTAAATTACATAACATGTTAGTGATAAATGTATTGAAAGTATATTGGTGATATATTAAAAAAAAGTTATAGCAGGGTAAGAGGTTGATGGGATGGTAAGTTGCAATATTATGTAGGGCTGTCAGGTTAGTAGACTTCATGCTCAAGTAAAAATTGAGCCAAGATTTTTGAAGCTGTTAGGGAGTTAGTCAAGGAAATATTTGGGGGAGGAGCAGCATTCTAGTAGAATGCACAGATTAGCATTAAGACCTTAAAATAGTAGAATGCCAATGTGTTTGACAAATAATAGAGTCCAGTATGGCTGGATCAAAGTGTGCAAGGGAGGGAGGAGGTCAGAGATAAATTTTGAAAGCAAATCACTGAGGCCCATCTGTGACTGGTGTTCTCACACCAGTGGTGTCTATAGTCATCCCTTTGTTATATTACTTTCTGTACTTCTTTGTCTAAAATGTTTCCTAATTAAAGAAAAATTCCATGTCGTTTCTTTCTTATCCCGGACTCTTAATGACGGGTGAATACTTTCTAATTCATCAAGTTAATGGCTCGCCCAATGTGTAGTTGGAGTAATCTCCACTGGTGAGATGGTTCCATCTAGTGGGGAAAAGGCTGCAAGTAGTCTGAGACGTTCCCTTTGGAAATAGTTAAACTGACTGTTCTTTATTTTGCTGAATTTAAAAGATAAGGGAAGAGGTTATTGTTTGGAAATAGTTTTTGCTCTTGTTAAGATAATGCTGTAGGACATTTAATGCAGACCTGTAGGACTTAGGTGTGTCCTTATTTCTGTGTAACTTGTGTTTGTGCTTTGTTTTTCAGAAGGAGTTGAGCCTTCCAAGAAGAGGCAGCTTGTAAGTTGATGATTATTATGATTATGATTATGAACACTAGCTTAGGAATCCCTCCTGGGGACCATTGTCAGTTATTATTTGGAGGAGTCCCATATATTCCACCCCTCCCCCCCTTCTTATTTGGGCCAGGGAACCTGGCAGGCCAGCCAGTTTCTCTTGCTAGGTCAGAAACTCTGATTTCCCTCACCCCTTCTCACCCACAAGTCCTCTTCTCTGTCTTGGTTTTTGGCTAGCATTTGAGGAAGAGCTGCTACTTAAGTACCCATCATAGTTTTATACTCGTGTTTTGGGATTTACCAAGTGTTTTTTTTTGTTTGTTTGTTTGTTTTTAACAGACTTAAGCTTTTTGGGAATGTTCACGTCGAAACTCTTAGCATAACATGGTACTAGGGAGAGGCCAAGTTTTCTGACAGTTTACCTGCAAGGGTAGCACCAAATTTGGATTCAGGATAGGAATAAGGCTTTCTTTCACCCTTTTTTTTTTCTATTCTGGCTTTAGGGCTCGGGAAATTGCTAAATAATCTTTGTCTCTGGACTTAAATTCTTTCATTTTCTTGGCCTACTTTTTCTCTTTAGAATTCTTTTAGGGCACTACTGCAGATTTGGCTAATCAGAATCATCTAGAATGCTTGTTAAAATTCTGAACAGATTCTAAACTTATTTGTATCAGAATCTACATGTTGGGGCCCAAGAAACCTGTATTTTTATGCACCTGCATCCATATCCACCATGATTTTGCTAAGAAGCCAGATTTGGGAAGCACTAAGGAAATAGTACTATGATAAAACAATGGCTTCAAAACTTTTCCTTATGGAAGCATATAAGGAGGGGGACACCATAGTATTCATATTTATTAATTAAATGTACTTTATATATACATTTTATGTATTTTTTTGTCAGTGTGTGAAATACAAGGTAATTCTTTCTGTTCTTGCTATTTTAGGATTTTGTTTTGTAAAAATACTCTAGTAATTAGTTGTCTTCTGAGATTTTTGTAAAGCCCCTTTGGCTGTTTTGTGGAAGCTCATTGTTTGAGTAAGTTTAAATAATACTTTAATTTTATAGTAAGTGTGGAGAAACTGGTATTAATGAAACAAGTGACTTACCCATTTATTCCATTTTTTCTGGTCCTTATAGACTAGTCTGGAAGTTTGTTTGTTTTTTAAAATACTTAATTAATTTATTAATTTGAGAGAGAGAGAGAGAGAGTGCGTTCATGAGCTGGAGGAGGAGCAGAGGGGGAGGGGAGAAAGAATCTCCAGCAGATTCTGCACTGAGCACGCAGAGCTGAAGTCCGAAAAGCTAGATGCATGCTGATCCCGTGACCCTGAGATCATGACCTGAGCTGAGACCAAGAGTCAGACCTTTAACTGTTTAACTGACTGAGCCACCCAGGTGCCCCATAGTTTGGAAGTTTTAAAAGTTATTGTAACTGTCTTGGGACTCCTGGCTGGCTCAGTCAGTAGAGCACGTAACTCTTGATCTCAGGGTTGTGAGTTCAAGCCCCACGTTGGGCATGGAGATTGCTTAAAAAAGAAAAGGGGGGTGCCTGGGTGGCTCAGTGGGTTAAGCTCCGGTCATGATCTCAGGGTCTTGGGATCGGGCCCCACATGGGGCTCTCTGCTCAGCGGAGAGCCTGCTTCCCCCTCTCTCTCTGCCTGCTTCTCTGTCTGCTTGTGATCTCTCTCTCTGTCAAATAAATAAATAAAATCTTAAAAAAAGAAAAAAAGGAGTTAGTGTAATTGTCTTCTGAGTCTTGGTTGGAAGGAGAAGGAGATGTACTTCTGTTCCTGTTTGTCTCTGTCCCAGAATGGCTCTTGCAAGAGCAGATGCTACTATATGCCCATTCCAGGTATAAAGCCTCATTTCCTTTGGCATATTTTCTCTAGTATATTTAATGGGAGCAGAGAAATTTGGCAGCTAGTTTGGTGTCTTGTCTTTTGAGAGAGAGTCCGGTTCCTTTAATAAACGTAATTTTGAAAGTGGCTGAGCAATGTAAAATAAATGAAGTTCAGTAATTTTGGAGGCTATCAATTGTTATGCTTTTCCATGTAATACAATAATTGCATTAAAATGGATAGAAATTTAAAAATGGATTTTTAGATGAGATATCTTGGCATTTTACAAAGTAAACACTCTTCCACTTAACAAGTAATCCCTCCAGTGTCTCCAAATTGGGAAGTAAAATATACCATAGAAATGAAGAGCTTGTATTTGAGAGTCAGGTAGACCTGGGCCTGATCCTGCCAATATCCTTTAATAGGTGTTTTCTTTGTAAAACAAGTTACTGAATTTCTCTTGTCTTTTTGCTTCTATTCGTTTGTTAAGATTCATTCATCTTATTATTAAGTTCTTATTACGTGCAGGCACTGTTCAAGATACTGGAGATAAAGTAGTGTTGAAAGCAAAGTTTCTAGTCTTATGGAGCTTCTCTGTTCAAGAGAGATACACAGAAATGTATACCAAGTGTGTCATAGGGTATTGAGTGGTATGAAGAAAAAACCAGGTAAGAGATATGATGGTATATGTTTAATGGAGCAGGGGTTGAAATTGTGTTGTCTAGGAATATTTTCATTAAGGTTTGAATGGAGAACAGAGAGTATGGAATGAGGGATGCTGATATATATTGGGCAAGAGCATTCCATGTAGAGGATACAACATGTGTCAAGGTTCTGACAAGGTTCCAACATGCTTGGGATGTTGGAGGACAGCAAGGAGGCCAGGGTGGCTATTGGTGAGTGAACAGTGGTGTTGGGGTTGGTGAGGAGGGAGGCACCAAATAATATGAAGCAGAAGCTGGATTTTGTAGTACCTTGCAGACTACAGGTAAGATTTTTGTATTTTATACTGATTGGGACAGAAAGTCAGTGGGTGGTTTTAAGCAGAGAAAGATGTGATCTGTCCTAGTTTTTGTTTTGTTTTGCTTTATTTCTGTTTTTCATTTTTTGGAAAAGGGCACTTTGTTTTATTGAGATATAATTCGCGTGTCATTCAGTTACCATTTAAGAGTATATAGTTCACTGTTTTTTAGTGTATTCACAAGGTTTTACAGGAATTACCTCTGTCTTAGTTCAGAACATCTTCATCACCTGAAAAGAAGACCCCTACTTGCTGGCATTCGTTCTCCATTTTGTACTCCCTCTAGTCCCTGGTAACCAACAAGTCTACTTTCTGTCTTAATAGATCTGCCTATTCTGAACATTTCATTTAAGTGGAATTATATAATATGTGGACTCTCATGTCAGGCTTCTTTGCTTAACACAATTTTTTTAGAGACTCATCCATGTTTTAGTTTGTGTCATACTTAGTTCCTTTTAAGGCTAAATAATATTGCATTGTATGTATATATCACATTTTGTTTATCCATTATCTGTTGATAAACATTTGGATTGCTTCCCCTTTTTGGCTGTTGTGAATATTGCTGCTGTGAACATGGGTGTACAAGTTTGAGTCCCTGCTTTCACTTATTTCAGGTAGATACCAAGAAGGGGAGTTTCAGGATCATATGGTAATTCTATGTGCAACTTTCTGAGGAACCACCATCCTGCTTTCTATGGTAGCTGCACCATTTTACATTCTAACCAAAAATGCATGAGGGTTCCAGTTTCTCCACAACACTTGTTTTCCACTTTTAAAATAATAGTCATCTTCACAAGTTTGAAGTAGTATTTCATTGTGGCTTTAGTTTGCATTGTCCTAATTACTAGTGATGTTGAGCATCTTTTCATGTGCTTACTGGTCATTTGTAAACCTTTGTTGAAATCAGTTTCTTTGCCCATTTTTTCAATTGGGTTGTTTATTTTTATTGTTTAGTTGTAGGAGCTCTTTATATATTCTGGATATTAAACTCTTTTTTTTTTAAGATTTTATTTATTTGTCAGAGAAAGAGAGAGAGCATAAGAAGGGGGATTAGCAGGCAGAGGGAAAAGTAGGCTCCCTGCTGAGCAAGGAGCCTGATGTGGGACTCCATCCTCAGACCTGAGCCAAAGATGGATGCTCAACTGACTAAGCCACCCAGGCATGCCCCCCCTTTTTTTAAAGGATATTTTTTGGTATTTAACTCTTGTCAGATAAATGATTTCCATATATTTTCTTCCATTCTTTGGGTTGCATTTGCATTTTCACTCCCTTGATAATATCTTTGATACACAAAAGTTGTTAATTTTCATGAAGTCCAATTGATTTATTTTTTCTTCCGTTGCCTGTGCTCTTTGTGTCCTATCCAAGAAATCATTGCCAGATTTAGTGTCAAAAAGGTATCTTCCAAGTATTTTCTTCTAAGAATTTTATAGTTTTAGGTCTTTGATCCATTTTGAGTTAATTTTTGTCTATGGTAATAAGATAAGTGTCTAACATTGTTTTGCATATGAGTATCTAGTTTCCCCAGAATCATTTGTTAAAAAGACTGTCTTTACCCCATTGGATGGTCTTGGCACCCTTGTCAAAAGTATTGGATTGTATATGTGAACAATTATTTTGGAACTCTCTATTCTATTCCATTGGTCTAAATGTCTGTCCTTATACTAGTACCATACTGTTTTGATTACTGTATCTTTGTAGTAAGTTTTGAATAAGAAAGTTTGGTATCAAAGAACTAACTCTGTTCTTCAAGATTATTTTGGTTATTTAGGATTTCTTTTGATTCTATATTTCTGTAAAAATGTCATTGGGATTTTGATAGGGGTCGTTTTGAATCTGTAGATCAATTTGGGTAATATTATCGGATTGACTAATATTAAGTCTTCCTATGTTTGAACATAGGATATTTTTCCATTTATTTAAGTCTTCTTTAATTTCTTTCAGAAATGTTTCATAGTTTTCAGTGTGTGGGTCTTTCAGCTCCTTAGTTGAACTTATTCCTAAATTTTTATTCTTTGTAATATTATTATAAATGGACTTGTTTCTTAAATTCTTTTTTGGGTTGTTTATTGTTAGTATATAGAAATGCAACTGATTTTTGTGTTTGTGTTATATCCTGCAACTTTGCTGAATTTATATCTCATTGTAGTTTTGATTTGCTTTTCTCTAATAACAATGATGTAGATAGAGTCTTTCTTTTTCTTTCTTTCTTTCTTTCTTTCTTTCTTTCTTTCTTTCTTTCTTTCTTTCTAGGATTTTATTTATTTATTTGAGAGAGAGAGATAGCAACAGAGATAGCGAGAGAGAGCACAAGCAGGGAGGAGAGTGAGAAGCAGGCTCTCCTCTAAGCAGGGAGCCCAATGCTGGGCTTGATCCCAGGACCCTGAGATCATGACCCGAACTGAAGGCAGATGCTTAACCAAATGAGCCGCCCAAGTGCCCCTGTTTGTTTGTTTGTTTCTTTCTTTCTTTTTCTTTCTTTCTTTCTTTTTTAAGATTTGTTTATTTATTTGAGGGAGGGAGTGTGTATATGAGTAGGGGGAGGAGCAGAGGCAAAGAGAGAGAGAGAGAGAGAGAGAGAGAATTTCAAGTAGACTCCCTGCTGAGTTCAGAGTCCAGTGCAGGGCTTTTCAAGACTTGGAAGCTTAACCAACTGAGCCACCCAGGTGCCCCGGTAAAGTATCTGTTCATGAACCTGTTGGCTATTTGCATATCTTCTTTGGAGAGATGTTCACTCAAGTCCTCTGCCCATTTATTATCTGAGGTATTTATCTTTTTATTATTGAATTGTAAGAGTAGTTTATATATTCTGTATACTAGACCCTTATCAGATACATGATTTGCAAATACTTTCTTCCATTCTGTGGGTGGTTGTTTCACTTTCTTGATAGTGACCTCTGATGTGTAGAAGTTTGTAATTTTGATGAAGTCCAGTTTATCTGCTTTTTTTTTTTGGTTGTGCTTTTGATATCATATCTAAGAAACCATTGCCTAATTTAAGGTCTTATTTGTTTCTAGGCTAACTATAAAGGTAACTAAGTAATAACACAGAAAGGCTAATACTATTGAAAGAAAAATTTATTACCTAAAATTTCCCCAACAGAAAGGGACATGCCATGCCATGCAGGCCACATGAGGAAAGCACCAGGTTTGGTCAGGAGGCAGAAAGGAGCAAGAGGAAAGAGTCTTTATTGGGGTTTGTACAGAAAAGACAAGGCAGAGCAGGGAAACCAGCTTAGGACTGGCTACTTTGAATAACATTGGTGGGTTTTGGGCTGTAGTAATGGTATTTAGTTGTCTGGTACTTGACCCTGAGTGATACAGGGCAGGGAAAATACTAGCTTGATGTGTGAGAGTTTGATAAAGGAGTTGGTTGGGAGTATAGACTCAGGATTGGTTAGAAGGTTTGTTAATAGGATTTTTGCAAAAAAAAAAAAAAAAAAAAAAAAAATTGGATGGCAGGGGAGATATAACCAAGTTTAGCTCTTAGTTTGGCCCTATAATTAATAAGTGCCAAATAGGGGGTGCCTGGCTGACTCAGTTGAGCATGCTTGATCTGGGTGTTGTGAGTTCAAGCCCCACATTGGGTGTAGAGATTACTTGAGGGGAAAAAGCCAGTAGGCAAATACAGAATCTGAGAAAACAGAACAATGTTGTGATGACTTACTCATATTTCTTTTTAAGAGTTTTATGGTTTGAGCTCTTACTTTTGGACTTTGATTCATTATTAGTTAATTTTTATATGTGGTGTAAGATGAGGATTCGATTTAATTCTTTTAGATGTGGATAGCTGTTGACCCAGCTCCATTCGTGAGACAACTTTTCTTTCTCTGTTGAATTGAGTTGACTTGGGTTTTTAAAAAGTCACTTCTTGCTCAGAGGGTAGGGAGAGCAGAAACGAAAGCAGGGAAGTGTGTGAGGAAACCATTACAAAAATCTGTCAAGGTGGTGGTAGCTTAAACAAGGTGGTAGCAGCTGAGGTGGTAAGAAATACTTGGGTTCTGGATATATTTTGAAAGGAGAGCTGACAGTATTTCTTGGCAGTTAATTTTGGTATATGAGAGAAAGCAAGGAATTGTGGTGATTGCAAGATTTTAGGACTGAATAGCTAGATAAATATGGTTGCCATTTATTGAGCAAGATGGGGAATATGTAAGTGGAACAGGGTTGTTTTTGTTGTTTCTCTTCTTGGGAGGGGCAGGAGTGGGAATTGTTGGAGGAATCAGAACTTTGTTATTTGTTTGACATCCAAGAAGGAGTGTTGAAAAGATAATTGTGGGGGCGCCTGGGTGGCTCAGTGGGTTAAGCCACTGCCTTCGGCTCAGGTCATGATCTCAGGGTCCTGGGATGGAGCCCCGCATCGGGCTCTCTGCTCAGCGGGGAGCCTGCTTCCTCCTCTCTCTCTGCCTGCCTCTCTGCCTGCTTGTGATCTCTGTCTGTCAAATAAATAAATAAAATCATTAAAAAAAAAAAAGAAAAGATAATTGTGTATATGAACTGGGCATCAAAGGTGAAATCTGATCTGGAGATATATATTTGGAGATCGACAACATATAAATGATTTTCAGAGTTAGGAGATTGGAGAAATAAACTACCAAAATGCTACTCAAGTGTGGTCAGCTGACTGGTGGTGGTTATCGAACTGTTTGTTACCAGTTTGCCATGAGTTAAGTAAAGAAATTTAGAGTAAGCAGCTGACATTGTTGTAACCATCAAGCATTTGATCATTTTCTGTTATTCCATATTTATTTCATCTTGCAGTGGTTTGTGATGGATTAAAATTTTCTCCTGCTCCTTCACCGCAGCTGGTTTGAGCAGCACTGACCTGGTGAGTGAGTGAGTCTAGAAAGGGATAGAAGGACTGAGCCTTGGGTCACTGGAGTGTTTACTGGTTAGGAGGTAAGGAGAATCTGTTGGTAAGAAAAAAACTGGAAAGGAGCAGCCGGTGAGGCTGGAGGAAAACCAGAAGAGAGTGGTGTTTCCAAAGTGACGAGGAGGAAGTATGCCAAAAGCTGCTGACAGGTTATGTAACATGAACACTTAAGAACTGACCTTTGTATTTAGTTAATAGGCAATTCCCTGTTGGTGACCTAGGTGAGCAATATTGATGGGAAGTGGGTATAGAACTTGATTTGAATGGGTTCAAGGGAGAATGAGAGATAGTATTATCTGTGTAGTATTTAGGCTAAAAATGTTCTACCTCAGTGTGCTATAGGAAGAAACAATCAGAGAAGTTCAAACTGAGGGGGCAATCTGTAGAAGCTATTGGCTTGGACTCTTCAAAAATGTTGAAGTTGTAAAAGATTAAAGAAAAAAAAGTCTAAGGATGTGTTCCAGACTACTAGATACAAAAGAGACTTGGTGAATAAATGTAATGCTTAATTCTTGGGTGGATACTGGATTAAAAAAATAGTTGAAGAACAATATTGGGACAATTGAGGATACTTGAATGTGGATTTTTATTCAATAGTATTATTGTGTCAGTGTTAAACTTTCTAGTGGGACAGTTGTGTGGTGGTTCTTTCTTGTTAGGCAAGGATTAATTGTGGAAATATTTGAGGAAAGAGGTTTTAAGGTGTTTACAAATGACTTGCCAATGGTTCAGCTAATTAATAAGAAGTAATTGCATGTGTGCCTGCCTGCTTGCCTGCCTCTGTGCACAGAGAGAGAAGAAGAGGAGAATGGAGAGAAACTAGCAAATCTAAGTGAAGAGTATATGGAATTTCATTTAATTATCCTTGCTCCTTTTCTGATATTTTGGGGAGGATTAGTGAGTAATATTATTTCAAAGAGATTTGCTGAAAAGAGGATCATAGAAATCAGGTGATAACTGGAAAGGGTCATGGAGTTTTCTCCCTCTCTTTAAAACGCAGACGGGAGATATTACATTAGGTTTTATGTCCATGAAATTATCCAGTAGAGAAGGAGAAGTTAATGTGAGAGAGGCTGGAACAATTGCTGGAATGTCCGCAAGTAGGCAGAAATGGAGGACACAGGAGTGCCTGGGTGGCTCACTCATTTAAGCGTCTGCCTTTGGCTCAGGTCATAAGCCCAGGGTCGTGGGATCGAGTCCCACATCAGGCTCCCTGCCTTTCCCTCTGCTCGTGCGCTCTCTCTCTCAAATAAATAAATAAAATATTTTTTTAAAATGGAGGACACACATCTCACTACTTATTGAAATACTGGCCTTAGACAGGAGCATTGACAATTTGTCCCCAGTAGCCTTGGTTTCCTCAGTTTATTTGTAAAAAATTATGCATGTAAAATGAATGGCATGGTGCCTGCAATGAAGCCCTTAACTATTTGTTATAGAAATTAGTGCAGTGCCTGTTATTAGTAAACTTCTGAAAAACCAGTAGTTTATTTAATTTTATTATTAGCAGGCCATAATTACCTGTTAGAAGCTGTAAATTCTTCAGAAACACAAATTAGTTAAAAAAAAATTCTACCTAATAAATTTGAAGATGTAATGGGCTTTATTAAATGATTCATGAGTCAGGCAGCATCCCACCCAACAAGTGGAGGAGAGTTACAAAGGGCTACAAAAAGGGAAAGGTTTTTAAAGGCAGGACAAGGAAGTCATAAACAGAAAAAATGGGTTATTTCAGGTGAGGTCACATCTGAGGATGAAAGGGTTTTAGTAGGTGGATGGGGAGGGTCCATGTGACAGATTACTGTTATTGGTGCTGACCAGAAAATTCTTGACCTGTTAAGACTACATTTCTGGGAGAGATTGTAAGTCTAATTAGGTATTATGCCTTGCTTTGGTGACTTGGCCTAAATAACACCATTTTAGGCCTGTAGGTTTGTTATGTTTTGTTTTGTTTTTTAAACATTAGTAAGATGCTAAACCAAGTTAAATGAACAATGGTGCACCTTAGAAAAGCCACAGGACATTCATGATTGGCTTTGGTCATGTAAGGGAAGAGAACAATTAAATTCCAGTATGGAAAATGAGAAAATCCAGGCCTGCAATGATGAGGGCTTTGTTGGGGCAAGTTGGTTATGTAAGTTCTTTTGGCTCATACCATTTATATTAGATATAGCTTTCTGAAATAAGATTTTCACATTTAGAAAGCTATTTCGCATTTAAGCCCATCTGGATATTTTTCAATACGTTAAAAAGTATAATCTAGAATACCAGACCTAGAGGAGTTGATAACCTTGTTAAAAGTGTATATATCTGGGGCGCCTGGGTGGCTCAGTGGGTTAAGCCGCTGCCTTTGGCTCAGGTCATGATCTCAGGGTCCTGGGATCGAGCCCCGCATCGGGCTCTCTGCTCAGCAGGGAGCCTGCTTCCTCCTCTCTCTGCCTGCCTCTCTGCCTGCTTGTGATCTCTCTGTCAAATAAATAAATAAAATCTTTTTTAAAAAAAAAAAAGTGTATATATCTATGGAAAAAGAATTGAGAGAAAATGAAGTTCTAAAGCTATTTGCATTTGTTTTCCAAGCTATGGGAATATTTTATTTTGCTTTTTCTCAATTGGACCATCTCTGAATAGCTTCCCTTGGCCAGCTTCATGAGGCAGCCCTCCTTTGCAACTCCTTTCAAATACAATTACTTTTTTGTGGATTTCAGCTCCAATACCTAGACCCTACGCTTAGGAGTTCATTGTAAATAGTGTTTATGTGTCTAGTTACTGAGAAAGTTAAGCTCTTCTACTATTCATTACAACTTAAGGTAACTATATTCATATTTCTTGAATTGTCATTGCTTTATTTCTTTGAGGCTGTGAGCAGTCCAGTGGAGGTGAAGAGGAGACTATAGGAGTGAAGAGGTAGCTGAAGCTCCTGTCGTGTGTGTGTGTGTGTGTGTGTGTGTGTGTGTGTGTGTGTGTTGCTATTGGTGACTTTTATTCTTGGAGTCCCTGAGAATAATAATCCTTTTGCATTGTTGGCTTACTCATTCGGGCGGTGGACTTAGACATCAGATATTGGATGAAAGTAAATGCTGGTTGTAAGTAAATGCAATGATAGGTGGTAGGCAGGGAGGAGTTTCTGGGGCTCAAGGATATGATGTGTCTAACTTTTGCCCCTGTGAAACTGACATGTGGAACAGTGTCATGTACTTTCCCACTCTGATGCAACTTGATGGTATTTGCCTGGATAAATGCTTCTGGAGAATGTGCCAAAAAGAGATACCACCTGCTACAATAGTAAACCCTTTGTGTGATATTAGTGGTGCCTGATATAGGGCTTTAGTTTCTCTATGGACTTTGAAAATCAGGAAATTTTGGTAGTTTTTTTTTTTTTAATTTTATTTATTTATTTGACACAGAGAGATCACAAGTAGACAGAGAGGCAGGCAGAGAGAGAGAGAGGGAAGCAGGCTCCCTGCTGAGCAGAGAGCCCGATGCGGGACTTGATCCCAGGACCCCGAGATCATGACCTGAGCCGAAGGCAGCGGCTTAACCCACTGAGCCACCCAGGCGCCCCGAAATTTTGGTAGTTTTAAGGACTCTGAAGGCCAGAGTAATAGCTCTATGCTATACTTAATAGTGTATCTTCTCCTTTTTTTTTTTTTTAATTGGGTTTATATAGGAAATGATTCACATAAGTTCTCTATCTCCAGGGAGAATGCTGGGATTGGCAGAGGTTGGCAGGATAGAACAATAGTCATCACTAACTTCCTAGCAGGAGTCATTTTGTTGTTAAGAAATGGATGTATTTTGTCAGTGAGCCATGAGTATGTGGACACAGGACTTGAAAACTGAAATTCTTTGAGAGCTCATTTTGTTACTGTTATTTTTAGAATTGCTGTTGTTATGCTAATTCTTCTCACATTTGTATCTCTAGACCTCACAACTACCAATTCACTGTAATCTACTTGGATATCTCAGAAACATCTGAAGTTTAGTATTTGTAAAACTGAAGTCATTGTCTTTCTCAAAAACCTACTCCTCTCATATTCCCTAGCTTACTAAATGGTGTCACTTCCTGATAGAAAACTTGGTTATTCTTATTACCTTTCTCTTCCTTACACCTACAACTCCTTTCTGTTATATCTCTCAAATATCTCTCAAATATTTCCTCTACTTCTTTCTACTATCACTAGTATGTCCATGTAGTCCAAGCCATTGTAATCTCTTGCCTCTGTTTGTTGCCATAACTTCCTAACTGGTCTTTGTCTCGCATTGCTTAGCCCTAGTCTGTTACTCCTCTATCACACAGTAACCAGAAAAAACTTTTTAAAGTACAGATTTGATTATTAGATGTTTATGTGAACTTGTTTAGTGAATTTTTTATTACTTTTAGAATCATACCTGAAAGTCTTGACATGGCGCATAAAACTATCTACACAGTCTGGTTCCTGTCTTTGTCTCCATATTTTGCACAGTATGTTCCCTGTACCTGGGATGTTTTTTCTTTCATCTTTACCTTGCTAGTTCTTATTTTCTGTCAAGCATCAGCTTATATCTTAATTCCTTATGAAAAGCTTTTCTGACCTCATCGGTACTGTGCTGTCCTTAGATTAAGTTGGATTTCCCAGATGTACTTTCATTCTTTTCTTTCATAGCTTTTTACAGCAGTTGTAAATGAAGAATTATTTATCTGTATTCTCCCATTGTTTGATCTGTTAGTCTGCTTGGGCTGCCATAACAAAATACCACAGGTTTGGTGACATAAATAACAGAAATGTATTGTCACAGTTCTGGAGGGCAGATGTCCAATATCTAGATGCCAGCAACATCGGTTTCTGGAGAAGGCTCTCTCCCTGACTTGTAGATACCACCTTCTTGCTGTGTGCTCACATGGCCTTTGGGAGGGAGTCGGGAGAGGAAGGGTAAGGGGTGTGTGTACAAGAAAGAATTTTTCCTTTTACAAGGCCACCAGTCCTTTGAGATTAGGGCCCCACACTTATGGCTTCATTTAATTACTTCCTAAAGACCTATCTCCAAATAGGGCTTCAACATATGACTTTGGGGGTGGGTGGGGACATGGTTTGGTCCATAGCAGATGGTAAGCTCCATGAGTTCAGGACATGTTGTGTGGTACAATTCTCTGGTCCTGGGGCCTAGTATAAAGTTCAGCACATAATGGGCAATCACTTATGCCTGTTCCTAGTGTTTGGTTAGCCTGGAACAAAAATACAAATGGAGATATAAAGTTGGAGTTTTGCATAATGCTAACAAACTGTAAAATAAAATATGTTCTATTTTCCTATCCTGAAAAATACAGTTTTATAATAACAAATTACAATAAAAAAATGTGTGAAGCTATTGATTAAAAAAAATAAACCAGGCAGATGTTGCGGCCAATTTAGAGAAGTAGAAGAAGCATAGCTTTATCTGTATAAGGAAATGTTGAAATATATTTGTTGGTTACAAAACTGGATTTTTCTATGGGGAGAAGGGAAGTCAATTGAACCTCAACTTTACAGAATTTATTTATAAAATCTATAGACAAGAACTGTTTGTGTGTCAGTATCAATTATATATAATTTACAGAGTTGTAAAATAGCTCAAAGGCAATAAAAGGCTAGAACAAATTATGTATTCTCTAATACATAGTTTTCCATCAGAAGATTGTTATGTTTTCTTTGATTATACCAAGTTTTCTTCTCTTGATCTAAAGCAATCTCAAATATTATTTTAATCACAAAACAGGGCTGGTCTTAAGTTTGGTTATTTACATGGGATAGAAATAATGTTAATTTTCCATATAGACCTTTTCAATTTGCTTTGCTGGAGAATTTATAAAGAATCTCAGATTGAACTTTTAAAAGTCTCTATTATTTGTATTTTGAGGCTAGAAAGCCAAGCTAAAGAAATGCTCTATCAGATTTCATCTGCAGTACCTATAAAGTTGGGTTGAATACTTTTCTCAAGATCCCCCGAATGTCCTAAGGGTCCTGGGCCTTCCAGGAAGTGACCTTCCTTACCATCTAGAAGGCTGAATCCTGGAAAGCTAGGAACCACGGCAATTTTCCTGGGAGGGTTTCATTGGTACTGGTCCCATAAAGCCAACTGTATTTTCTTAAAAGTGGCTTAAATAAGTAAGCATCATTCTCAAATAGGACATTTCAAGCAAATTCTTTTTTTGGGGGGGGGGATGGGCAAATCCTTTGTTGTGCAACTTTTTACAATGATGTTTTAAGGGCATTTAATAAGAAAATTCAGCAAGACTCAGATCTCACTGGGGGGAAAAGTCTTTGAAATCAGATATGATTCAGGAATGTTGCATTTTACAAAAGCAAAGGGTAATACATTTTTTAGGGTTTAATAGCTTAAGAAGGAAGAGAGCAGGCTTCCTTTTATATCTAGAAGACAGTATTAAGGCAATATTCCAAACAAATAACTATAATCATCTCTCATTAGTTCATTTAGGCCTGTGTAATTAATTCTCATTTAACTGGATCTAGTTTAATGGTCTGCTTCTCAACTAAAAAGAGTTCTGGAAATTCTGACTCAGTCCCCTGGAATGGTCTGGAAGTTGTCCAGTTGTCCAAGCAATGGCTTTAGAAACCTGTCCCCAAGAGTCCATTCTTTCAAGTGTCAGTAGTTTGAGATACCTGCTACAGTCCTTTTCCAGGGGGCTCTGAGACCATCCTTTGTTGAAAACACAGACTCGGACTTCTAGTTTGATAGCAGATCATTCAGACTAGCATCTGTGTAAAACAAAATCTTTCTGTGGATGACAGAGACTTAAAATAGCTACGGTCGGTTTATTACTGGTGATTTTTAAATGTGAAAGGTCTAATGAGAGTTCATAACAAGAATAAGGCAACTAACCAGGGAATTAGGTTGTTTCTGGGGCATACAAAACAAGGATATTAGAGCTAATTAAAAAATATTTTAGCAAAATGTCACTAAGAGTAGTTCTTTTCAGAGAAGACAATAAATATAATAGCTGATTTATAAAACATGAACATAATTATTACAGAAGAAAAAATCCTGATATATAGCATATGATAATCTATGGCATAATTTATATATCAAGGCTTTATGAAGGATCTCAAGTAAAAAGATTTAGTGAGTCAGAAATAAGTCCTAGATACCTATATTTTTTAATAAAACTACATTGACCTAGAAGATTCAAATTTTAAAAGTAGGCCTGTTACCAAGTAAGCAGCTTATTTATTTTTAAAAGTTTATTTATTTAAGTAATTTCTACTCTCAGTGTGGGGCTCAAACTGAGATTAAGAGTAGCACGCTCTTCCGACTGATCCAACCCGGTGCTCCCCTGCAACAAAGCATTTTAAATAATAAAATGCTAGATTCAAATTTTAAAAGTAAGATTGTAACCTAGTAAGCATTTTAAATAATAACCAAAATTAAGACTGAAAACACTAAACTCTTATTTCCTAAAATGTGGCAAAATACTATCTGGGGGCGCCTGGGTGGCTCAGTGGGTTAAGCCACTGCCTTTGGCTCATGTCATGATCTCAGGGTCCTGGGATTAAGCCCCACATCGGGCTCTCTGCTCAGTAGGGAGCCTGCTTCCCCCTCTCTCTGCCTGCTGCTCTGCCTACCTGTGATCTCTCTCTGTCAAATAAATAAATAAAAATCTTTTAAAAAATATTTAAAAAAATAAAAAAACACTATCTGGACTCATAAATAGAAATATTATACATAATGAGGGCATTGGCAGATCTCTGGGAGCTTCCCATAAATTATACAATTTCTAGGATATTTATACTAATTTTGCCTGTATGGATTTAAACTAGGGAGGGATGAATGTCTTTTCTGATTTGAGAAGTTTTCCCATGAAACTCATCAAAAGTAAATATCAAATAAATCTATTTCTAATACCTCTCTAAAAACTTGAAACAACACTTCGTGGTTTTTCCAGGAATGCTCTGGAATATCTCAAAGATAGTTTTAGTTACTAAAGATATACTGGAATTTTATTGTTTCCTATATCTAGGATTGGATTTTGGGAAGACAAAACTTCAGAGTTGTCAGTGAAAATAATTAAGATAGGAGCGTTAGTGCTTGAGAAACAATACCCAGTTACTTAAGCAAGGTAACAATAAAACACTTTATTTTTGTTTTGTTTTGTTTTTAAAGCTTTTATTTATTTGTCAGAGAAGGGAGAGAGAGAGAGAGCACAAGCAGGGGGAGTGGCAGGCTGAGGGAGAAGCAGGCTTCCTCCTGAGCAAGGAACCTGACATGGGGCTCCCGAGCTGAAGGCAGATGCCCAACGAATGAGCAACCCAGACGCCTCCCAATAAAATACTTTTTTTTTTTTTTTTTTTTTTTTAGATTTTATTTATTTATTTGACAGAGAGAGAGAGATCACAAGTAGGCAGAGAGGCAGGCAGAGACAGAGAGGGAAGCAGGCTCCCTGCTGAGCAGAGAGCCTGATGCGGGGCTCGATCCCAGGACCCTGAGATCATGACCTGAGCCGAAGGCAGAGGCTTAACCCACTGAGCCACCCAGGCGCCCCTCAATAAAATACTTTAAAAGGTGAAAGATTTATGCGATCTGAAGAGAAACCAAAGTATGCCCAATAAAATACTTTAAAATAAACATAGAAGTTAACCAAATTTGAAGAATCACAGCTTTTTCATGAGGACCCTTTGTTTTCTTAAATAATTAAGGACATACTAAGTCAGCATAGAGCAAAGAAAATTATTCTAGTAAGACAAGAACTATTTACTGTCTGGACATAATACACAGAAAGAAAAGAATAACCTTTAATATTGTAGGTGAAGGCAATAAACTGTAAACCAGGAAGAGTTAGCCCATCAAAACCTAGCAAACTTAGCTAAGATTTTAAGCAGTTCAAAGCTTCTCAGACTCATGGCATGGTATTATAAACCATGGCAAACAAAATTCACATTATAAATTTTGTTCATTCTTTTCTTTTGTATTCTGTAACATATTTATACTCTACTTGAGGACAGTTCTTAGGGGGTCATCAAGGTCAGGTTTAAATTTAAAATAATGCTGAAATGATACTGACATGCAATGCATTTATCATGTTTTATTAAGTAGTGTTTTGGACTGGATGTTTGTGTCCTCCCAAAGTGCATATGTTGAAGCCTGTTTCCCAGTCTTCTGGTATTTGGAGGTGGGGCCTTTGGGAGGTAGTTAGACCACAACAAACAATGTGTAGAATATTTTTATTACCCAAAAATATAACTGGTGTCCTTGTGCAGTCAATTCTCATTTCACCTCTTGGCTCCAGGCAACCACTGATCTGCTTTTTGGCACTATATATTAGTTTGGCCTGTGGCAGAATTTCATACAGTATCTGTTCTTTTTTTTTTTTTTTAAACATTTTATTTATTTATTTGAGAGAGAGAGAGACAGTGAGAGAGAGCATGAGCGAGGAGAAGGTCAGAGGGAGAAGCAGACTCCCCGTGGAGCTGGGACCCTGATGCGGGGACTCGATCCCGGGACTCCAGGATCATGACCTGAGCTGAAGGCAGTCGCTTAACCAACTGAGCCACCCAGGCTCCCCCAGTATCTGTTCTTTTGTAATAGGCTTCCTCATGTTTCAGTACTCGTGTTCATTTTTTTTTTTTTTTTTAAAGAGAGAGAGAATGTGCACATGCTGAGGGTGGAGGGAGGGGCAGAAGGAGGGAGAGAATCTTAAGCAACTTCCCCGCCCAGTGCCAGTCCCACCACACAGGGCTTGATTTCACAACCTGAGCAGAAATCAAGAGTTGGATGCTTAATCGACTGAGCCACCCAGGTGCCCCTGCTCCTGTTCATTTTAATGCTTAGTTTAGTATTTTTCTTGTGTAAATATACCACTATTTGATGGTTATTTGGATTGCTTCCTGTTTTTGGATATTATGAATAAAGCTGCTATGATTATTCATGTACAAGTCTTTTTATGGGCATACGTTTCCACTTTTGGGAGGTTATTACCTGAGAGAGGTCAGGCCATGAAAACAGTATCCTAATCACTGTTCCCACCAGTGGGAGTAACTTAGCCATAAACAAACCTAAAACAAAACCTGATTGTATAGAGGAAAAATAAATTTATAAATGTAGAGTCAGCAAACTTCAGATAGCCACTTCAGATTTACCTCTGAAGTCAAGAAAAGACATTCCTGGGCAGCCCCCATGAGATATACTTATCTCTGTGGCTCTGTGAGGTGAATCCATTGGGCATTTTGGTGAAGGACTTCCAGTACTTTTTAACAGGTGATTTTCCAAAAAAGATAAAATCGTGGCTCTTATCCAGATATAAAATGAAAACATTTAAAGATTAAAAAAACCCTCATCATTAACAAGTGAACCACCCCGATGTTATAACCAGTATCAATTTTTTTCCATTATCAATTTTTATGATTGAAAGTTAACAAAATATTAAGGATCATAATTTAATTAATGTTGTCACCATCTAGGTATTCATCTGTTTGAGCAATAAAGTAACAGCAAACAATTATTTATTATTGTTATTGAATGTTCTATACTTTTCCTTGCCTTTATTTTAGCAAAATCATTGTTTTAATTAAGATTTCTAAAAATAAATGGTCTTGGGGCGCCTGGGTGACTCAGTCGGTTAAGCATCTGCCTTCAGCTCAGGTCATGATCCCAGGGTCCTGGGATCGAGCCCCGCATCTGGCTCCCTGATCAGCGGAGAGCCTGCTTCTCCCTCCCCTCGACCCTGCCTGCTGCTCCCCTACTTGTGCTCTCCCTCTCTCAAATAAATAAATAAATAAAATCTTTTAAAAATATGGTGTTATCTTTATGCCAATTATATCTCAAGAAAAGTGGGAGAAAAAAAAAAAGAAAAGTGGGAGAAAAGAATGTTAAATAATTCATTAATATTTCATCTTATATATTGAAATTATATTTTGAATATATGATGCTCAAATAAAATATATTAAAATTTTTAAAAATTGTGTTATTTTGACAATATTGTGCGAAATTAACAAACTTACTTGAGCCATTTTGTTTCTTACATTATTTTTTTTTTAATATTTTATTTATTTATTTGACAGACAGAGATCACAAGTAGGCAGAGAGGCAGGCAGAGAGAGAGGAGGAAGCAGGCTCCCCGCTGAGCAAAGAGCCCGATGCAGGGCTTGATCCCAGGACCCTGGGACCATGACCTGAGCCGAAGGCAGAAGTTTTAACCCACTGAGCCACCCAGGTGCCCCTTATCTTATTTTAAAAAGTTAAGTTCTCATTAAAGGGCATTCTGCTGCCATGAATTTCACACATCAAACTTTGTAATGGAGTTTCGTAAATTACTGTTGTCATAGGAGATATTACACAATGTTTTAATATCATCTTATAAGTTGTTATCTCTGTTACTACAATGTCACCGTTTCTTAAAAGCATTGTCTAAGGCCATGTAACAGTTCTTAGGATCTTCTTTCATCATTTCACTGCTGGGATATTATAAAGAAAAGCAAAAGTAGCAGCATGTTCATGGTAAATCTTAATCTGTGATGGTCTCAAAGTAGTCTGTAGAAATCAGTTTGAGATTATTATTTTTTTTTTAAAGATTTCATTTATTTATTTGACAGAGAGAGATCACAAATAGGCAGAGAGGCAGGCAGAGAGAGAGATAGAGGGAAGCAGGCTCTCTGCTGAGCAGAGAGAGAGAGAGGGAAGCAGGCTCTCTGCTGAGCAGAGAGCCCGATGCAGGACTCGATCCCAGGACCCTGAGATCATGACCTGAGCCGAAGGCAATGGCTTAACCCACTGAGCCACCCAGGCGCCCCTCAGTTTGAGATTATTTGGTGGTGAATCTTCTTCATGGTTATGTATGGTGAACATAATATAAGGTGGCTCCTATGCAGTCCTCCTCCTCTTGGCGTTCATGCTTTTGTATATTCTTTCTCCTCTTGAGTGTGGACAGTACCTGTGGTTTGCTTCTAACCAATAGAACATAGTACAGGTGATGAGATATCACTCCTGCGACTATATTATGGTATATAAGACTTTGCCTAGTTAGTGGACTCACCATAGAGACTGTACTGGTTTGAGAAAGTAAGCAGCAGCATGTTGGGAAATAATACAACCCACATGACGCTGTGATTATAGCCTTGTGAGACCCTAAGCAGAGGGCCTAGCTAGGCTGTGCTTGAATTTTTGACTCACAGAAACTGTGAACTAATCAGTGTTTATTGTTTTAAGTAGCTACATTTGAAGGAATTTGTTACTCAGTAGAAAATGAATATGTGATGCAGATGTACTTTTCACATTTTCTTTTATTTCCTTATATCGCAATGTCACTTTCCTTGTATTTGCTATGTGGAAATTCTTCTGATTAAAATATTTCTTGGGGCGCCTGGGTGGCTCAGTGGGTTAAAGCCTCAGCCTTCGGCTCAGGTCATGATCCCAGGGTCCTGGGATCGAGCCCCGCATCAGACTCTCTGCTCAGCAGGGAGCCTGCTTCTCTCTCTCTCTATGCCTGCCTCTCTGCCTACTTGTGATCTCCGTCTGTCAAATAAATAAATAAAAATCTTTTTAAAATATAAAACTAATAATAAAAAATAAAAACTCAATTTTTCAATTCAATTTTTAATTCAAATTTAATTTGAATTAATTTAATTTTTTTAAGTTTTAAAAATTGTAATAAGATACATATAACATAAAAATTTGCCATTGAATTGTATACATTCTCAGGTGTACAATTTAATGGCATTAAGTTCATTCACGATGTTGTGCAACCATCACTACTATATTTCTAAACTTTTTCATCACCCTAAGTAGAAACTTTGTAATCTTTAAGCAGTAATTCTGCATTGTCTACTTTTCCTAGCCTCTGGTATCTCTATTCTACTTTCTGTCTGATGTATTTGCCTATTGTAGGTATTTCATGTGAGTAGAACCACACTATATTTGCCTTTTTGTCTGGCTTTTGTCACTTAGTATAATTCATATTGTCTGTATCTTAAGTTTTGATAAGATATTTTATGAACTTTTAAAAAAGATTTTATTTTTTAAAAAAGATTTCATTTATTCATTTGACAGAGAGAGAGAGAGAGTCCACAAGCAGGGGGAGCAGCAGAGGGAGAGGGAGAAGCAGACTCCCCACTGAGCAGGGAGCCTGACATAGGGCTTCATCCCAGGACCCTGGGGATCATGACCTGAGTCAAAGACAGATGATTAACTGACTGAGCTACCCAGGTGCCCCAGTTTTATTTATTTGAGAGAGAGAGAGAGAGAGAGAGAAATAGAATGAGTTGGGAAAGGGATAGAGGGGGAGGGAGAGGGCAAGGGAGAGAATCCCAAGCACACGCCACACTGAGCACAGAGCCCATTTTGGGGCTCAGTCTTTTTTTTTTTTTTTTTTTTTTAAAGGTTTTATTTATTTATTTGACAGATAGAGATCACAAGTAGGCAGAGAGGCAGGCAGAGAGAGAGAGGAGGAAACAGGCTCTCCACGGAGCAGAGAGCCTGATGTGGGGCTGGATCCCAGGACCCTGAGATCATGACCTGAGCCGAAGGCAGAGGCTTAACCCACTGAGCCACCCAGGCGCCCCTTGGGGCTCAGTCTTAAGGACCCTGAGATCATGATCTGAGCCAAAACCAAGAGTTGGATGCTTAACCACCTAAGCCACCCAGGCGCCCCTGAATTTTTTTTGTAAGTTATCCATCTTATATATTACTGGCATAGGTTGTTCATGGCATTCTCATTCTTTTATTGCCTATTGAAATATTGCAATAACCCATCTTTTATTCCTAAGAATGGTAATTTGTGTTTTCTCTCCTTTGCTTCTTGATTCGTCTTACTAGGATTTTTTTTTTCTTTTAAGTAAACTGTACACCCAACATGGGGCTCGAACTCATGACCCTGATATCAAGAGTTGAATGCTGTACCAATTGAGCCAGCCAAATGTCCCTGTCTTACAAAGATTTTTATTAATTTTATTAATAGTTTCAAAGAACCCACTTTTGGTTTTGTTCATTTTTTTTTTCTATTTCTTTTCTCTCATTGATTTCTTCTTCTTTTTAAAAACATGTGCTTAAACCATCAAGGCAGCTTCTAGAGTTTGTGACCATGCTCTTCTATCCTCCTTCCCTTTTTTTAATTGAAGTATAGTTGACAGTGTTTCAGTCATTGATTTCTGTTTTTGCTTTATGTATTCTTGTATTTTGAATTTAATTTGCTTTTTTCAGTTTTTTATGTAGAGGTGTAAGTTAGTGATTTTTAGATCTTTCTTTTTTTTTTTTTAATTTATTTGACAGACAGAGATCACAAGTAGGCAGAGAGGCAGGCAGAGAGAGAGAGAGAGAGAGGAGGAAACAGGCTCCCCGCTGAGAAGAGAGCCCAATGCGGGGCTCGATCCCAGGACCCTGGGATCATGACCAGAGCTGAAGGCAGAGGCTTTAACCCACTGAGCCACCCAGGCACCCCAGATCTTCCTTTTTTAACGTAAGCATTTAAAGTTATAAATTTCCATTTAAGCACTCCTTTAGCTGCATACTCTAAGGTTTGATATGTTGTATATTAATTTTAATTGAATCTAAATTAGTTTCTAATTTCCTGTGTCATTTCGACTTTCACCTATAGATTATTTAGAAGTGTGGCTTAATTTTCAAGTGTTGAGGAATCGTGTAGGCTTTTTTAAAAAATTGTAATTGATTTTGAGTTCTGTCGTGTTCAGTTAACATTACTTTATAAGATTTCAGTCTTTTGAAATTTCTTGAGACTTCTTTTGTGTCCTAGTTTGTGGTCTTTCTTGATGAATGTTCAATGTGTGTTTGATTAGCTGCCCTGAACTCTTACTTGTGCCTTCTCAGTTTAGTGGAACTACTGTGTTTTGCTTGCACTATAGCTCTCTCTGCCACTATAAGAAAATTGTTCCCAAGCAGAGAATAGGGACAACTGGGATGCCTCTGCATTTGAGTTTCCCTTTTTTCTGGGTTTGCATTTTTGTATTGCCTTTTCCCAGTGCCTGAAAACTACTGCCTCAAATATTTTGTCTGGTTTTATGGGGGTTTGTAGTAGAATGGTTAGTTTTGTTTCCGTAACTGTGTCATAGTTGCAGGTGAAAATTTCACAATTTTAATGCCTAAAATTGAGAGTTTTTTCTTCATTTTTTCATAAGTCAGAACCTATATTTCGTTTCAAGTTAATGATGTTCTCATTTCTTCTTCCTCATTTTCCTCTTCAAGTAACTCAGTAATATATATAATGAAGTTGTTTAACATGACTTTTGTTTCTGTTTTGATGTATAGAACTTAGTCATATATATATTTTTTTAAAGTTAGGAGTGATTTTTTTTTCCTCGCTTTATCATCAGTAAAATTAATAATTTCATTTAAGTCTTTATTCTTGTCAGTGACCATTTGTTTCATCATTTTTTTATCCAGCTTAAATGTTTAGCCATTTTAGTGACAAATTTCAGTATAATTTACATTAAACCTATAAATATTTCTTTGTTTTCTGTGATTACTTCACCGTTAAGCCACAAGAGAAAAAAAACCACCTTTTCATTTGGCTAAATATTGGATAGATAATATTATTTTAAGAACAATTATACCTGCTTTCTATACTGACATTTGCTTCCTTTCTTTGAATATAATGGCTTATTTCCTGTTTATTGACTTTTCTTTACTGCTGATAAATTTAGGTGTGCTTTCTGGATGTGGTGAAGTCTTGTTCATTTCATTAGTTTTTGTTTTTCTTTTTAAGATTTTATTTATTTATTCATTTATTTGAGAGAAAGAGATAGATAGTGACAGACATAGCACATGTGGGGAGGAGAGGGAGAAGCAGGCTCCTGCTGAGCAGGGAGCCCGACATGGGGCTTGATTCCAGGACCCCGGGATCATGACTTGAGCTAAAGGCAGAAGCTTAACCCACTGAGACACCCAGGTGCCCCATTAGTTTTGTTTTTTAATTTAAGCAACTTATTTGTAGATTTTCTTTTTCTTTTTTTTTAAATTAATTAATTTATTTTTTAATATTATTTGAGAGATAGAGAAAGGAAGAGAGTGCACAAGTGAGAGGGACAGAGGCAGAGGGAGAGAATCTCAAGCAGACCCCATGCTGATCATGGACCTCCAAAACAGGGCTTGATCTCACGACTCTGAGATCATGATCTGAGCAAAAACCAAGAGTCAGACGCTTAACCGACTGAGCTACCCAGGCATCCCAATTTCTTTCTTTCTTTCTTTCTTTTTTTTAATTTGATAGAGATTACAAGTAGTCAGAGAGGCAGGCAGGAGGGAGAGGAGGAAGCAGGTTCCCCGCTAAGCAGAGAGCCCGATACGGGGCTTAATCCCAGGACCCTGGGATCATGACCTGAGCCAAAGAGGCTCTAACCCACTGAGCCACTCAGGCGCCCACCCCAATTTCTTTTTCTTAAGCTCCACTTTCCTGCTTTTCTATCTCTGTCATGATTATAGCTTGTACTCATTATTATAATGATCTTTAGGATTTAAAAATAAAATGTAATTGTGTTCAGAGAGTACCAACTTTGAATGTGTTTTTTCAGTTTCCAAAAATATATTACAAAATATAAAAATACAGAACGCTTCATGAATTTGTGTGCCATCCTTGTGCAGGGGCCATGTTAATCTCTGTATTGTTCCAGTTTTAGTATATGTGCTGCCCAAGTGAGCACAAGTTTGAATATATTTTTATAAAAAAAATCAAGTGTTAAAAATGGAAATTTTCATGCTTCCAAAGTTATTTTTGTTTTTATTTTTATAAGATTTATTTATTTATTTTGGAGAGAGAGCATGAGAGCACAAGCCGGGGAGAGGGAGAGAGAGAATCTTAAGCAGATATCCTGCTGAGAGGAGCCCCATGTGGGGCTCAATTTTATGACCCAAGGTCAAAATCAAGAGTTGGACACTAAGCCAACTGAGTCACCCAGGTGCCCCTATTTTTATTTTTAAATATTTGAAATTAATCAGGTATCTGGGTGGCTTAGTCAGTTGAGTGTCAGACTCTTGGTTTTGGCTGGAGTGGTCTCAGGGTCGTGGGATTGAGCCTCAGGGCTCTGCAGTCAGTTGGGAGTCTGCTTAGGGTTCTCTCTCTCTCTCTCTGACCTGCCCCCTGCTCATGTACTCTCTCTCTAAAATAAAAAAAATCTTGGGGTGCCTGGGTAGCTCAGTGGGTTAAAACTGGGTCATGATTCTGGGGTCCTGGGATCGAGCCCCACATCGGGCTCTCTGCTCAGCGGGAGGCCTGCTTCCCCCCCCCGCCCCCATCTCTCTGCCTGTCTCTCTGCCTACTTGTGATCTCTGTCTGTCAAATAAACAAATAAAAATCTTAAAAAAAAAATCTTAAAAAAATTAAGCTAAATTAGTGGGCACCTGGGTGGCTCAGCAGGTTAGGCTCCTGCCTTTGGCTCAGGTCGTGATTCCAGGGTCCTGGGATCGAGGCCCACATCAGGCTCTCTGCTCAGCGGGGAGCCTGCTTCCTCCCCCCTGCCTCTCTGCCTACTTGTGATCTCTGTCTGTCAAATAAAAAATAAATAAAATAAAATAAAATAAAATAACCTGCTTGTGATCTCTGTTAAATAAATAAGTAAATCTTTAAAAAAAATTTAAGCTAAATTTAAAAATTTTGTCATTTTTAGATAAATCTAAGTATGTATTTTTAGAAAAAACTTTTCAGTCTTAACATTAACTGTACAATTGTCATATAAAAAAATTAGTCTTGGCTTTACATATGTTATGTGTAGACCTGCACAAAAATAAATTTACTAGTACTATGAATTAATTCTGCAAAATGTTCCTCAGCTGCCATGTGCTCTGTTACTGAGTACTGAGCCAAATGGTGGATACTGGCTAAATGACGGATATCTTTCAAACCATGGATTAGAACAGAAAGGAATCAAGGAAATAGTTAATTTGGCTGTATTAGGAACCAGCATTTGTATTAACCAAGAAATCTGTTATATTCATGTTACCTGAGAGGAGGAAGGATTTGACAGGTTAATTAATTTGTCTTTTTCCTTTTAAGGCCCTTTGCTGTTAAAATATTTTGTAGTCTCAACAGAGTTCTTTAAGAAGCTTGTTGCTTCACAGTCTATAATAGCAATCTATTGGTTGCTTCTTAAACATGGTTGTCTTCTTAAAATATACATAGGAAGAAAAAAAATACATAGGAAGAAAGATGTGGGCAAGTGTTTTCCTGGGGTTTGAACAATGTAAATAGTAAGAATGGATTTTTAGGGTTCCACTTTGTCAGTGCAGTATTCCAGATCACAGGTGTGACAGAGGCAACCCATTTCTTTAGGGAATTTATATTTTGTGTTTGTGGTTTTGCAGAACTGCTAAAGTGAGTAGCCCATGGCAGGGACCTTTCTTGTCTGGCTGTAAGGATGGTAACACAGTCAATAAATAGTTGTTGTGTGAACAAACAAGAAGTTGCTGTTTGATTTTCTATACCTCAAGTTGTTGGGTGCTCTCCAATCCTGGGGAAATGTTAAGCTTTTGTAGTGCTGACAAAGCTACAGGGATATTGGCACGAATGTATTATAATGCCAGTAAGTTTAAAGAAAGTGCTCTGTGTGGAGATATGTTAAACTCTATGAGTAAGAGTGATACCTACTTTGGGTCAGATGAAGAACATAATATACGATTCCATTCTCTAAAATTCAAATATTTTCTAACCTTTAGCATTATTTAAAGAGCTCCATGCTCTCTCACCTCCCCCAATTTATTATTGCACAGCAGGCTAGAGAGAAATGTATTTGCTATTGTCAGAATCTTCTGCTGAAAGGTATTTATAGCACAGAGGTTCATAACATTGATTCTAGAGATTACTTCAGTTCACCAACTTGGCTGAGCACAGGAATACTTATGGTTAGCATAATTCATATGTAGGGTAACTGGTGCAGATATATTGAGGAAAGGTATTTTCCCCTTTACCACCCCTTTAAAGATTTTAACCTCTGTGTGTGTGTGTGTGTGTGTGTGTGTGTGTTTAACAATGGGAATAATAATAGCACATGTATCATAGGACTGTGATGATGAGGACTACCTCAGTATTATGTGTAAAGTGCTTAGAATAAAATCCAGTACATAATAAGTACTTATAATAACATGTACTTATAAATACTTATAATAATAAGTACTTATAAGCATTGGTCGCTGTTATGTCATCATAAGGAGATGAGCTTGAGTTTTAGAGAATGGATTTTATTGAGTAGAAACTTAGGGCCTGGCCTTAATTAACTGCATGGCTTCAGCTTGGCCTCAGCTTAGGATGGGAATAGACCATGGCAGGTTTCTTAGTTGTGGGAGTGTGGGCTTTTGTGACTGACCCTGATACTATCACCAAACTTTCCTAAAGTGGGACTCAGGACTTATTGAGACATTGTAGATTTCTGAGAGTGTTTCCATTTTCATTAGGACTTAGAGCAGGGGATTCTGAAATAGGAGCTGTGAGAGCTAAGTGATTAGACTGGTAATGGGAGGAAAAGTGAGTGTAGCTACTAGGTGAGAGTGAGTTTGCTTGGGTAATAAGTACAGTGGCTTTCTAATCTTTTAAACTCTCACTCTTAATAAAAAATAAATTTTACATTGCAGCCCATCCCACCTGTTCACCTTTGTTTTTGTATGTATTGTCAGTAATAGATGTCATAGACATACATGTTTCATAAAACAATTCTTAACTGCGTGAAGCACTCTGATATTTTCTGTTCTATTTCATTCTCTTTCCCTTTTAAGAAAGTGTTTGTCCTGACTTCTAAATTCATTTTATGAGTTACTAAAGAGTTGTGACCTGCAGTTGAAAAAATATTGGCTGGGGTAGGAATTAATTGTTTGGCTGTTACCCTAGAAAAACAGTTTGACATACTTTGTCATGTCAATAAATTAGAGGAGCCCTTCAGAGTTGGCAGGGGCTCTTAAGCAGGGGACCAAGACTTCTACTTACTCTGGTTCGCTTAGCTCCACCGGATCACTTGGCTTTCTTCAGGCCAGGCTGTTTTTGTCTGATGGTTTCTTGTATGTTGGGGCTTATCTCCTCCTCTACATTGGGAGCCAGCTCCTGGAGGGCAAGAACTATAATAATTGCTAACACTTTTGGGGTGTCTGGGTGGCTCAATTGGTTAAGCGTCTGCCTTTGGCTCAGGTTATAATCCCAGGGTTTTGGGATTGAGTCCCGTGTAGTATTGGGCTCTTTGCTCAGTGGGGAGCCTGCTTCTCCCTCTGCCTGCCACTCACACTGCTTGTGCTTTTTCTCTCTCACTATCTCTGTCTGTCAAATAAGTAAATGAAATCTTTTTTGGGGGGAAAAAAAAAGCTAACACTTCTATAGCACTTCCTCTTTGCTAGGCACTTTTCCGCTTTTCATATATTAATCTTCACCGCAACCTATTTATTAGGCACCTGAAGTTATTTTCATTCTACAGATAGGGAAAACAAAGCATACAGAAGTTAGGTAGCTTACCCTTCATTAGAGTTCTTCTGTAGCTTACCATAATGTCTTGTGTAACATCTGCCATACAGATGATTTCATTAATAGTTACTGACAAGTTAAACCAAATAGTTTCTGGGTTTATTTTCTTAGCTTTCTTTTGGCTTTTCTCACCACAAGGTTATTCAAGTGATTAGAGAGTAGTAGAAATTGAATTAAAAATGATGCTGAACTTTGTCAAAGGAAGGAATACAGAGTTTATTTTAATTGGTCAAATTCAGAATTTGAATAATGGCTGTGCTTTGAGCCCTAACATTAAGACTGTCATCCTCCACCTGACATGGGTTTGAGAATGAATAATGTTACAGAAATGCCCACCTAGGGGCGCCTGGGTGGCTCAGTGGGTTAAGCCGCTGCCTTCGGCTCGGGTCATGATCTCAGGGTCCTGGGATCGAGTCCCGCATCGGGCTCTCTGCTCAGCGGGGAGCCTGCTTCCCTCTCTCTCTCTCTCTCTGCCTGCCTCTCCGTCTACTTGTGATCTCTCTCTGTCAAATAAATAAATAAAATCTTTA
>NW_019154093.1:15992740-16077835 GCF_002288905.1 Enhydra lutris kenyoni
CGGGCTCTCTGCTCAGCGGGGAGCCTGCTTCCCTCTCTCTCTCTCTCTGCCTGCCTCTCCGTCTACTTGTGATCTCTCTCTGTCAAATAAATAAATAAAATCTTTAAAAAAAAAAAGAAAGAAAGAAATGCCCACCTATTCTTAGCTCCTTAATTTACCGATTTGGGATCTTAGTGTGCTTTCTTCCAGTCCCATGCCCACGGCAACAGCTGTTCTATACTGGCCCACGCCTCCAGAGTAAATGGTATTTCTGTCACAGTGTGAGTTTTCAAGTTGGTATGTACAATTTTTGCCAGAGTCTTCACTGCTACCAGGCCTCAGGGTTGGAGGTTGCAACTGACTTGTGGGGGAGGGAGTTTGGTACTTGTCACTGAGGAGGAACAAGGTGCTCTCTGACGCTCTGATTTGTTACAGGCTGAGTGTGAATGATGTCAGGCAGATCAGAGGACAGCTGATTCATTTGGGATCTGGGACTCCTCACTGTGGCTCACTGCTGCCTCCTGGTCTCTTAGGTCTTTCGCAGAGGGGGTGGGAGGGAATTCTGAATATTATGTTTTTGAAGAACAGTGCTTTAATTTTTCTCTTAAGTTTGGGGAGCCTTTGTAAGTTTCCTTTGGCTTATAGACCGCATACCCCTTGTGTGAGAGAACTTCCTGCCAAGACTCCTGAGTGTGAGAGGGCAAAAGCTTTGAGTAGCCAGGAAAATGATGAAACGGAGGAGAGAGAGACTGGGAGCACCATGTCTGCGGATTCAGTAAGGAGGCTGGGGTCTCTGAGTGGAAAATGGCAGATGTCAGGAAAAGAACTAATGCCAACTAACACACTTTCATTTGCTTGAATAAAGACTCTGTTTTGGAGATGCCTGTCAGAAAGAGGGCTTAGCTGGCTTCACAAATTCAAGGTCAAAACTCTGGTGTCCGGCAGGGGCCCATGGGGCTTCTAATTATGAAAATTGAGTTAGATGCCATTTTAGGGGTGCTTAGGTACCTGGGGAACTGGGTTAACAATGAAGATCTTTTTTTCCTGTCGTGAAACAGATGTGTATTTAAACTTAGTGTCGAAGCTGCGTATACAAGCTCCAAGAATGTGAGAAACAAATGGAAATGAAAGTATCTTCTCCTTGGACTAGAGAGGGTGTTGTATTTCTGCCCCAGGCCTGTCAGCTCAGGACCTCAGATCTGCCCTTGCAGATCTAAGCCTGAGTCCTTTAGGGTGTGACCTGAATTTTATTTCTGTGTTGGCCAATAGAGAAATAACATAGAAAAAATAGAAAAATACTTAGATAAGGATTTCATAGCTAGGGAATGGAAGAAGTCTTCTATGTCAGGTTAGCTTTTCCAACAGCTTCTCAGGCTTATTTAATGAGGAAGGGCGCATTGATCAGCAAAGTAGGGAACCAGGGAAAGAAGTGTCCTAGAATCCATTCCACTTCAGTAATCTGTCTTGAACTGTCTTTGCATGACTCACAGAGTGGAGGGCATGCCCTTCAGACTTTATTCCCGTGAATGTTAGAGCTTACCTGGAGATAGCATGGTATACTTGAATAGACACACATACTTCTTCAGTGGGTCATTGCTCTTCTGTGTTAGTGGATGCTCATTGATTAAGTAATGATTGTACCAGACCTTGGAAGACTGTAGTTGTTTGAAGCATATAATTGGAAATATTGGTGTATGTTTAAAAAAGTGTTTATTCTCCTACTAAGACTAAAAGTTAAAGACTGTAAAAAGAAGCTTCATGAACTAAAGTGTCATTTAAAGTGAAGAGGATTTGTTAGCAAAATTGTAAATTTTTAAAATTAAGCTTGTAGTGTAAGAGAACGTAAGTGGTCAAAATCATTCTCTCCAAATGTTGGTGCACTATGGTTGGTAATCGTTGTGTCTGTTTTAGTGACGTTGAATTTAGCTTAGGAAAATTCCCCCTGCAGAACTAGTAAGTAGTTTATAAATCACCTTTCCTTTTTCAAACAATCCTTTTTAAACTCTAGCCTCATTGTATAACCAGTTTGCAGAGTGGCAATTACTAGCAAATAGAGAATGAGATTTGGTTCTTATAGATTTATAATCTTAATTACATATGCATCAAAATAGCTAAGCCTCATTTTATGTGTTAGGATTTGAGACTCCAAAATTTTGTATAAGCAATATTATTTAGGTTAATAAGAACGGTCTTATTGTATATTCTATTTAGCTCTAGCTTATATATACTAGGGAACTGATTTTTTGAAATAGTTCTTTAGAAAAGTGAAAATTCTTTTTGAAAATGGCAAATTAATCCAAAGTTAATATTTTCAGTTCTTGTCATTTTTATTAATATGTTGAGTTTATAGAAATTTGAGGACACCTGTAATTTAAAATAGTTTTCTGCCCTCTATTTTTCTATCCTTTTATATCCTCGTATTGTGTACTCATCTGGGAAATATTCTGAAGCCAGCTAAAGGGATAATTAGTAGGAAGGTAAAGATTTCCTTTGACTATATGTAATTAAACACAAGTAGAATATAACCGTATATAAATAGTCAGTAATAACAGTACAGGAAACTAATATTTTTAAACAGGTGCTTATGTGATACTTAAGTTTTTCAAAATCTTTAAAATGAAATATTGTGGCTAAATATGGTATTTGTATAGAAAGCCATGTTCCTACTATAGTAAATTAAATGCTGTGCATCTGTCAATTATTTTTCATCATCTGTGACATATCAATCAATGATCAAAGAAGTAGAAACCCATATTTACCATCTATCTTCAGTCTAATGATGTTATTTACTTAATAGTCTTCAGTACGACTTAACATGTATCGAGATGATTAGGTTGTTTTTAGGGGAAAAAAGTAATCTAAAAAACCAAAATTTAAGTAGAAGCAAAATTCATTATACAGAATTAAGTGATGTTATTTAAAGTTTCATTAGGCAAAAGTTAGCTAAATAAGTTGGTGTTATGGTAGATATAATCTGTTAGTGTTTTACTTTTATGGATATATTCATTTCTATAGGAAGTTGTAGTCATTGCACACAAAATATTACTTACTGCTTGCTAATTGGTGAGTTGTAGATATGCAATATTTTTCCAGAAGCCAATTCTAAATACTTTGAATACCCAAAGCTTAAATTTTTGGTTTTAATTCTATGGATTAAATTTTAGTCTTGATGGTCCTCATGTGCCATTGCACTGAGGTAGGATATTTGAGAATGATTTTTGACCACTTTTTTTTTTTTTTTTTGAGCCTCTTGCCTAAACTAACCCACTTTAAATATGTTTCTTTTTGCTTGAGAAATTATCCCTGACCCTGCTTTTTTCTACCGTGGTATGTTGTCAGAATCTCTATTCTTTGCCAAGGATCTGAAGTAAACCAGCACATGTTTTCACCCACATCAGCTCCAGCACTGTACTTCACTAAAATCCCATTTAGCGCTGATTGTGCCCTGGCTACTACTTCTCCTCTTGCCTTTTTCCTGAACCCACAAGCTCATAGCAGTCCTGGCAGTCCCTGTTGCAGCCACCCGCTGCAGTGGAGGTAAGGAAACCTGCTGCGAAGTGAATGTGGGCCTTGGTGATTGCTTTTGGCCTAGTAGCTAAAACCCAAAACTTTCTCCTTAATAATGGGGAGAAACAGAATAAAAGTCACAGAGAAGAGTAAGAGGAATGTCAGATATTTCTGCTATATTCAAAATTCAAGAGAAAGAAAACATATCAGTAGTTAGACAGTTATGTGCCCATTGTGACAGCAGGACAACCCTGTGACCACTCCATGGTAGAAGCATAGTGTGACAGAATGCTACAGCTCTCTAAAGGTTAACTAGTCCAAATGCCACATTTTGCACAACAGGAAAATTTGATTCTGAAATAGGAAGTGATTTGTTCAGATTGCTGAAAATAACCCTCTTCTCCTCATTTCTTTCTGACTTTTTATCTAGTTACCATTTGAGTACATGCTATGTACTGGACACTGTTTTAGGCCTGTAAAACAGAAGAGTGACCAGAAAGAGCTAAAGTCCCTGCCCTCGGAGGAACTTAGATTCTAGTGGAGTAAATATGAGTAAATGAGTAAATATATAACAGATGGACATATGCGATATTGGGAAAATAAAGTAGGTTGAGGAGAATAGGGAAAGTGAGGTCCAGGGGTTGACATTTTATATAAAATGGTCAGGGAGGTTCCTCACTTGTAAGTTGACATATGAGCAAAGACCTGAAGGAAAGTCCCAGAGCCAGAAAAGAGGTGTCTGGAGAAGAGCGTTTCAGACAAAGGCCACAGTAAATGCCGAAAACCTGATCTAAGAGTTTGCTTCATGTGTTCTTTGTTCAGCAGAGTCCAGTGAAGCTATGTGGAATGAGTTAAGAGGTAAGAAGTGGGAAATGAAGTCTGAGACATAGTGATAAGCCAAATGGAGCTTTAAATCCATCGTAAAAATTTTTGTTTTTATGCTGAGTAACGTGAGAAGCTCTTGGAGGGTTTGAAACAGAAGAGTGTTATGATCGGACTTAAATCAAAAGGATCCCTCTGGCTATAGTTAGAAGGTTACTGGTGTAATCTAGGAAAGACTCAATGATTGTTTGAACCCTTGGTGGTACAGGTGGTAAAAAGTGGTCAGATTTGATTATGTATTTTGGAGGTAGAATTGATAGGATTTGTTGATGGATTAGATGGCAGAGTTTGAGAAAAATATGAGTGAAGGATGACTGAAAATTGGGGGTTAAACATCTAGAAAACTGTAAAATCCAGAAACTGACACTGGGAAACTGTGAGAGATCGCTGATTAGACATTTGGTTAAAGATAAGTGAAATTTGGGCTGAGGGTATATAAGGAATTGTCAATATTTAAGTGAAACAAATGATTAGGTTTATGAGATCATCCAGTGAGAGTCTGTTGATAAAGAAGGAAGAAATGTCAAAGGATTGAGCTCTGAGACCATCTGACTTCAAGAGATTGGGGAGATGAGGAACTGGCAGAGGAGAGACTGAAAAGGAGTGGGGCTTTTTAGGAATGAGAAGAATCAAGAGAGAGGTAACTTGGAAACCAATCAAAAAAATTCTTCAAAAGAAAGTATGTTTGATCAATAGGTATTTGTTAAGCTTTATGTTAGAAAAAAAAAGTAACCGGGAAAACTAGAAATTTGAGTAGAAACAACACTTACTATATAAACTTAAGTGACATTATTTGATACAGGAGTTCAAATTCCACAGACATACTAGTGCAGTGTTAGACTGACATAGGACAATGTTAAGGGCTGACTTTTCCTGAAGTCACCTTTCCAGAGGTACTAGACTTGGTATATGATGCTGGGTAAAATGGTAAGTTGGGTAGTACCCACAGCCTAACGTGTGCCCCCTTCTTGGCATGTGACTTGAAATCTTTTCTCTTCACACCTGTGGTCTGTAGCTTAGGGCTTGAAAACATCTTAAATTTTTTAATATTTTCTTCCTACACTTGTACACATGTCTGTGTTAGTGTTTCATCCCATTCTTCTTTTGTATCCCTCCCATGCCAGGTACCAGTCAGTGACACAGCAAGATGATTTTACCTTGTTTGCTGCATATGTTCGTATTTCTTTAAACATTCTTGAATTTTATTCTGGGATGCAATTATATTATTCAGATATAATTTGATCATTTTGAGGATTACTTTTTGGCTTTGTTGGGTGGGCCTAGAGCAACACTGGGAGCTAATTTTTTCTTAATTCTAAGGCAGTGCTTTCTGAGTACTCTAGTCAATGTCTATGCATTATGAGCCCCCCCCCCCACTCATGCTGGTGGGAATACGATCTATTCCTGTGTGATCTCTGGGGAGTGTAATGCCTACTCATTTTCTTGGATAGTTTTCTCACCCACATCACTTGGCTGAAAATTCAAGAGGAACCCCCTTGCTGAGCTCTCTCTGTGTAGCTCTCTCCTTTCTAGTACTCTGCCTTCCAAATTTTAGCCACCTTAACCTCCCCAACTTCTCAGTTCTGACTCTTCGACTTGGGTAGACAGCTCAGCTCTTTGGGTACTCTCTGTGTTTGCTTCCTAGAAATGTTCTCAAGGTAGTAAGCTGGGGCAATCTTAGGACTTACTTTGGGGCAATTTTAGGGCTTACTTTGTATGTTTCCCTTCTGTAAAATATGTAAAAGCTATTGTTTCACATGTAGAGTTTTGTTTCGTTTTTGTTTTGTTTTTACTTTATGAAGCACAAGGGCGAATCTGGTCTTTGTTTCCCCATCATGGCAGGAAGCAGAAATTCAATCTTTCTTAATATTTTGAACTCAGGCTTCTATGATCACAAGTGAAGATTGCCTCATGAGATTATTGGTAGACTGATCCATATGTTAGATAAACCTAGTAGAAGCAGGACAGACTCTTTGTTTTACCATGCTTAGTCAAGAAAGGTTGAGAAATAAAACAGCAGAAGAATAAGAATAGGTAACTTTAAAAAAAAAAAAGAATAGGTAACTTTGCCAGACATTTAATGTGTGCTGAACATTGTTCTAATCCTCAGAATACCCTGATGAGATGGTAATATAAATCCATTTTATTGATGAAGTAGATAATCCAAGTAAATTTATTTGTAGATGAGGGCACTGTGGTACAGAGAGGTTAAGGAAATTATTAATAAGTAATAGAAACTGGCATTTAGTGGGTTAAGCCTCTGCCTTCGGCTCAGGTCATGATCTCAGGGTCCTGGGGGCTCTCAGGGTCCTGGGATAGAGCCCTGCATCGCATCGGGCTCTCTGCTCCGCAGGGAGCCTGCTTCTCCCTCTCGCTCTCTGCCTGCCCCTGTGCCTACTTGTGATCTCTGTCTGTCAAATAAATAAATAAAATCTTTAAAAAAAAAAAAAAAAAAGAAAAGAAACTGGCATTTAGCCCCACAGAATCTCATTTTAATATCTGTTGTCCTAAACCCTCTGGTCTAATGTTTCTGATGGAACATGTGCTATTTTGTATTTAGTTAATAAACCTACAAACTCTGAGGACTTAATCGGTCCCAGGGAGCATTGTATGCATTTAAAAATTAGAGGTCATTCAGTCCTCCCCTCAATTCTATGAGGCAGGGATTATTATTATGCTTATTTTGCAAATGAGAAGACCAAGGCACAGAGAGGTTAAATAAATTGCTCAAGATAAAACAGCTGGTAAGTTGCAGAATTGGGATTAAAGCCTAGGCAGTCCAGCTTCAGAGACAATATTCTTTTTTTTTTTTTTTTTAAAGATTTCTATTTATTTATTTGACAGAGAGAGATCACAAGTAGGCAGAGAGGCAGGCAGAGAGAGAGTGGGAAGCAGGCTCCCAGCTGAGCAGAGAGCCCGATGTGGGGTTCGATCTCAGGACCCTGAGATCATGACCTGGGCCAAAGGCAGAGACTTAACCCACTGAGCCACCCAGGTGCCCCCTGCCCCTTTAAAAAGATTTTCTTTATTTGAGAGAGAGAGAGAGAGAGAGAGCACAAGTGGTAGAGAGGGGAGAGGGAGAAGCAGACTCTCCACTGAATAGGGAGCTTGATGTGGGGCTCGATCCCAGGACCCCAGGATCATGACCTGAGCCAAAGACAGACCCTTAACCCATTGAGCCACCCGGGTTCCCCAAGACCATATTCTTAACAACTATATTGTTCTGCTTCTCCATCTAAGATACTTCATTAATCTAATACAGTATATTCTGAATCTATATTATTTTGCAGCCCCAGGTTTTCTCTTCCTAAAAGACATGTTCATGACATTCTTTACTAAATTTCCCCATACTGGGGGTAGGAGTTAGTATTTTATAGTCCTTTGTCACTTCCAGGTCCCTGCCTTTATTATCTTTTTTCTTCTTTTAGGCTTATTTTATTCAATTTTATCTTTTACCCCTGCTCATTGCAGTTCATCCACTAATTTAGTTTTGTTCTCTCTATTCACATTCAGGGCCTAAAAGAGCACCAATGGCTAGTGAGTACAACGGTGCACTTAAATTCTACAAAATCCTTACCATGTAGATGTGTTTATTGAACATTGCTGTTAAGCAATTGAGCAAATACAAGTTGAGAAAAGAGAAAAATGATTCTAGTAAACAATATGAAGAACTAAAAATTAAGAGCTACTGGCAATGAATTTGACCTCTATTTAAAAATAGATGTCGGGGTGCCTGGGTGGCTCAGTGGTTAAAGCCTCTGCCTTCAGCTCAGGTCATGATCTCAGGGTTCTGGGATCGAGTCCCGCATCGGGCTCTCTGCTCAGCAGGGAGCCTGCCTCCTCCTCCTCCTCTCTCTCTCTGCCTGTCTCTCTGCCTACTCATGATCCATCTGTCAAATAAATAAATTAAAAAAATAAATAAATAAATGCCCAAGGGACACCTGGCTGGTTCAGTAGTGGAGCATACGATTCTTGATCTCAGGATTGTAGGTTTGAGCCCCACATTGGGTGTAGAGATTACTTAAAAATAAAATTTTTTAAATAAGCAAATATATAAATATATATAGAGAGATGACATGAGAAAGGGAGCTAGGATTTGTACACTGCCATCTTGCAGTGGCCATATTGAATTGTCTTTTATTCCATGAGGTATAACTATTGATATGGACTGAATTGTGTCCTCCTTAAAATTCATATGTTGAAGTTATAAACCTCCCACCCAGTACTTTTAATGTGACTGTATGTGGAGGTCAGGGCTTTACAGGTTAAATGGGGTCATTGAGGTGGACCCTGATATGAATGGTGACCTATAAAGAGGGGATTTACCACAAAGATGCAGAGAAAACAGCCATTTACAAGCCAGGTAGTAAGGTCTCAGAAGAAAGCAACCCTACCGACACCTTCTAGCCTCTAGAACTGTGAGGAGGTAGATGTCTTTTGTTTAAGCCACCTAGCCTATGGTATTAGTTCTGGCAACCCTAGCAAACTAATAGAGCTATTGAGGCTTCTGGCTGCTTTGCTTTAAAGGGCTAGAAAATAGTATCCCTTTGCATGGTTGTTAGAACTGGCCCTGCTCAGAATCTTAACCTTCCTTATTGACTACATCTTCATCATGTGCTTAGATCCTTAGTTATGTGCTAGAACCAAATTGTTGCCCATAATAATTTGATGAACAGTCAATGCACAGTTTTAAAATGATGCCCACCCAGTCTGTACTGCATTTCTTTTTGTTCCTTGATGAGAAAGGGTAGATGGGTCTGTTTTAGACGAGCCTGATGGTGGCTCTTAGGTGTCTTGGTAGGATCTGATCAACCTTAAGAGGCATGGTAAATATAATGATTTGGGTTGAACTGATTAGCCTCTAAACTTTAGTCAACTTATGCATCTTCCAAGAATATGATTCCAGCCTATTGATTGGCACTCAGACATGGGTATTGCACTGTTGACATAGCCTGATTTGAAGGGGTGCTAGATAAGGTCTGTGGTGCAACTGGTGTCCCTGCAGAGAAGAAAGGCAGTTGTGTCTTTCGCTGTTCACAGGTCCAGCTAGACCTCCTGGGGATAAAAGTTTGGTGTTGGCAACTTCCAGGAACATAGAACGGTTTAGATTTTGATTCGGTTTTAAACTACAGCCCTGTAGTTGGGAGGATTTATAACAAGAAATCCTTACTAGAGTTATACTGGAAGAGTTCTAACTCTAGCTCACTCCATACTGTGTAGGAATTCTTTTTATACATTGTCTAGGAAAAAGCTATTCAGCCTTGGCTTAAAATCTTTAGCAAACAAGAAGTTCACTACTGAAGTTTGCAACTGATACTAATTCAGCCCTCTGGCCACTCCCATGTCACATGTGTGAGAGGCTTTTTGTAGACTTTTATGGCAAAGGACAGGTGTTCTTTTGGGCCTCCTCCCAAATGAGGAAGCCTTTGAAAACCCTTTTTGGTAGTGTCAAGATTGTTTCCTGCCAGAGAGAAAGCACTATTTTCATTTTACCAACACCTGCTTTTCTTGTCTGTCTTTTTGTAAACAACTGCTTTTCAAAGTAACTCTAAAGAGGAACATCGCCAGAACTTGTCCTTATCCTGGCCCTGTTGAAGGCAAATTACTTCACTTCTTTCTGTCTCAGTTTTCTACATCATTAAAATGGGGATAATAGTAGGTTCTTCAGGGGTTGCTGTAAGGATTAGATGGGTCATTACAATGTAAAATTGCTCAGAATTCTACCCAGGCTGGTGTAACAGTTACTATGTTGCTGTCTTTGTTGGAAAACTCACATGTTGCTGGCCCTCACTCTTCATTTGCTTCCATTTGTTTTCTCATATTCTTATTTTCCCTTGGATAACTCTAGATATCACTTATTATTCTGCCCTGCCTGTGGAAGCTTTGTTACTGGCTAAGATAAGGCAGTGGCAGCTGGTGCTCTCCTGCCCGCTCATACCGTTTCACTAACTGCTGCCAAAAGCTGGCCTGTTGGGGCGTAGCAGGATGTGTACTAAAATGAGAACAACTCTTCTGAGGCTGTTTTTTGGCAGTAAGAAAAGTTCATCAAACTAGGTTTAAGGTGTTTCATTTTTCCTGTCCTCCTGTGTGAGGGAAAGAACAACTTGAAAGTGCCTTCAGGAGATAGGAAAGGGAAAGTACTTTATTATTTAAAAAAAAAAAAAAAAAAAAAAAAAAAAAATTTATTTATTTTTTTTTTTTAAAGTAGAAAGGTAAAATAATGAAGAATACTAGCTGTGAATTATCCTTGGTATGGCAGAAAATTTTTCATAGATCCTGGCTTCAGGTAACTCTGAATAAATATATAGTCCTAGTTGGCAAGATGCCAAAGTCTTGCTCTTGGATTAAGATCAAAAAGCTGAAAGTTTCTAGGATATTTCTATTTCTGGAAGTAGGAGAATTTTGTTTACTGAAAAAATCTCTTTTTTTAAAATGTTGTATTATAGAAAATATCAAAAGCATTACAAGATAGAGTAGTCTCATGTCTTGAGTATCTACTTATCAACTCATGGTCAGTATATTATCTTCTCTGCATCTCTACCTAGACCCTGCAACCCATTTATTTTAAAGCAAATCCCAGACTGTGTCATTTTACCTGTAAATATTTCCGTTTGCATCTCTAAAGGTAAGGGGTCTTTAAAGATATAAGCATATTACCACTTTAACACCTAAAACGATAAGAATTTACCAGTATCATCAAATTTCCAGTGTTCTTTGCTTTTTTTGGTTTTTTTTTTTTTTTTTAAGATTTACTTATTTATTTTAACGAGAGGGAGAGAATAGGAGGGAGGGGCAGAAGGTGAGGGAAAGAGAAACCCCAAGTAGACACCACACTGAGCACAGAGCCCTTACAGTGTTGATCTCACCACACCAAGATTAGGACCCCAGCTGAAACCAAAAGTCGGATGCTTAACCAACTGTGCCACCCAGATACCCATGTTTATTTATTTATAACTTAAAAAAAATTTTTTTTTAAAGATTTTATTTATTTGAGAGAGAGAGAGAAAGCACAGAGGGAGAGAGACAGGGAGAAGCAGACTCCCCTCTGAGCAGAGAGCTAGACATAGGGCTCCATCCCAGGACCCTGAGATCATGACCTAACTGAGCCAAAGGCAGATACTTAACCGACTGACCCACCCAGGCGCCTCTGTTCTTCTTCTTCTTCTTTTTTTAATCAATATCCAAACTATGCCGAACACAGTTCATTTGATTAATATGTGTTTTAAGTACGGTGATCTTACCATTTAATACCTTAACTGGGAGATTCTGTTAATAATTATACTGGGACAATAGGCAGAGACCTGATTGTCATGGACAAATTGGGATGTCTGGTCACTCTGCTTCTAAGTTTCTTTTAATTTAAGTTTTTCCACCGTTTTTCTTTTTCTTTTGGCATTTCATTTGTTGAAGAAACTAAGTTTGTCCTCTAGACTTTTCCTACATTCTGGATTTTGCTCTTTGCATTCCTGAGATATTATTTAACATGTTTTTATGACCTCTGTATTTCCTGTAAACTGGTACCTTGATCTGATTCTGGTTTGATTTGGGGGACTGGGGAAGAATGCTTACTAGTTGGTGCAGTGCACAATTGTCAGGAGGCAGATAATGTTAGATCCCTACCATGTTTTGACAGTATTGACCATTGATCATTGTTGCCATTATTGTATTAGGAGTTTGCAAAAGTGATTCCCATTCCCTTTCCATGTATTAGCTTCAATACCCACACTAAAGGAATTTTCCCCTCATTATCTATTTGTTAGCCTTACTCTTGAGAGAGTTTAGCTGGACTCTTTCCTGGCTCTTCAACCTGATGCTTCAAATGTCACCAGTTCCTTGGTCTTGTTTCAAACCTGGTAACTATTGTTTTGTCGTGAAGATTGTATACTCAGAGTAGTGCAGCAGGAGATTTTTTGTGTGTGCGAAGGTCTTTGGAGCTTGTTGTTTAAGTAGCTGCTAACTGATTGCAGCACTGAGGAAAACCTTGGCTTCCTCTCTTGGCTCCTAGTAGACATCCTGGGGTAGCTTTTATATAGACTCTTGTTATGCAAGTGCTCCAAGAGGTGAGAAGGGATCCAGATATCAAGAACCCAGCAGCCCAGGCAACCGCAAAGATACATGTTATTTGTCCATGGCTTTTTTTTTTTTTTTAGGAGGGGCTCTTGCAGCTGCTTCTCTCTCATGCCCCCAGATGCTACCAAAGGAGGAACCAGTGCCAGTCCTGATTGCCTTGGAGGGTCAGTCCCTTCCCCCGTCTTGGTAGATAGGAGGTTTGGAGTTAGTCCTTTTGAGGAATTAGCACACTAGTGGAAGAGTCAAAGATACAAATAATTTTCAATGAGAGAAACAGTTACCTAATATAGAAGAGTTCATTTTCATGGTGTACCTTCAGGATAAATTCCTAGAATTGGGGATGCCGAGTCAAAGAAAAAATGCATATGTGGTTTTATAAGCTATTGTTCAGTTTCCCAACATGGTGGTTATATCATTTTGTATTTCCACCAGTGGTGTAAGACAGTGTCTACAGTAGTCCCCTCTTATTTGTGGGGGACCCAGTAGCTGCCTGAAACTGTGGATAGTACCAAGCCCTATATATACTATGTTTTTTCTTATACGTACATACCTATGATAAAGTTTTATTTGTAAATTAGTCACAGTAAGAAATTAACAACAACAAAAAATTGTAAAATAGAACAATTATAACAGTATACTGTAATGAAAGTTACATGACTGTGGTCTTTCTTTTTCTGCAAGTATCTTTCTGTCCTATATTTACCCTTCTTGTGATGATGTAAGATAACAAAATGCCTGCATGATGAGATGAAGTGAGGTGAATAATACAGACACTCTGACATAGCATTAGGTTACTACTGACAGTATGTCTTCCCGACTGTGGAAATAAAAAGAAATTGAAAAATTAAAAAGCAGGGGAACCACTGTATTTGCACACAGCCTTGCCATTCAAGCTTTTTAATTTTTCCAGTATGATGGGTGAGAAATTATATCTCAGAGTAGCTGACTTAAAAACAAACAAACAAACGTTAAGGGGCGACTGGGTAGCTCAGTTGGTTAAGTATCTGACTCTTGATCTCAGCTTAGGTCTTGATCTCAGGGTGGGGAGTTCAAGCCCTGTGTTGGGCTCACAGCATGGGGACTATTTAAAAGAAAGTAAAATAAATAAAAAGTGAAAAAGTAAAAAATCATATTAAAATGATCCTTAAGGATGAGGACTGTGTTTTCCAACCTTATGTGGAGGGAATCAGTTTTCCTGTCCTAGGAAATGAGGTGGATTCATCCATTATTTCATTCAACAGTGTACTAGATCCTGTGAGTAGAGGAATGGGCCTAAATTGGCAGTAGGAAAATTCCCGGCAATGGCAGAGTGAGAGATAATAATGCTTTTTATCCAATAAGCTTCCAGCTTTCAGCCTTATTCACCTCTATTATAGCCATTCTGAGATTGCTCTGGAGTTTAGCAGATACTTTTTAAAAAGATGTTATTTATTTATTTGAGAGAGAGAGTGAGAGAACAAGTGGTGGAGAGGGAGAAGCAAGGACTCCGATGTGGGCCTCTATCCCAGGATCCTGAGATCAAGACCTGAGTCGAAAGCAGACACTTAACCGACTGAGCCACCCAGGTGCCCTGAAATTATTTTTAAAAATATCTGCTAGGGACGCCTGGGTGGCTCAGTCAGTTAATCATCTGCCTTCAGCTCAGGTCATGATTCCAGGGTCCTGGGATCAAGCCCTGCATCTGGCTCCTTACTCAGCAGGAAGCCTGCTTCTCCCACTCCCTCTACCACTCACCCCCAGTCGTGCTCACTCTCTCTCTTTCCCTCTCTCTCTGTTCTCTCTGCCTTCTCTCTCTCTTTCAAATAAAATCTTTTAAAAAAAAAATTCAAAATTGCAAGAATAGTTCAGAGAGTTCCCCACCCCCAAACCAGTAGTCAGCAAACTAGAGCCCATGGGCCAAATGCAAGCTGCAGCCTGTGTTTGTACAGCCCTGTGCTAAGAATGAATCTTACATTTTTGAAGGGATGTTTAAAACAAAACAAAACAACCTAAGGACTGTGCAACAGAGATCACATATGGCCTGCAAAGCCTAAAATATTTATTATCTGGCCCTTTACAGAGTTTGCCAACCCCTTCCCTAGTCCATTTGAGAATCTATTCCCCATATATCCCATCCCCCCAGAATCCTTCAGCATGTACTTCCTACAGAGACATTTTTGTAGCTATAAGTCCTTAAAATCAGGAAATTAACATCAATAAATACCATCACCTAATCTACAGATTAATTCATATTACTCCATACATCCCAGGAATGTCTTTTATAACAAAGGGATCCAACCAAGAATCATGTGTTAAAATTTTATTTCTTTTAGTCTCCTAAAATTCAGAACAATTCTGTAGTCTTTTCTCAACTTTTATGACTTTGATACTTCTGAATGTTACAGGTTGGTTCTTTGATAGAATGTGTTGCAGTTTGGGTTTGTCTGATATTTCCTCAGGATTAGTTTCAGGTTATGCATTGTTAGGGAGGAAAAACTTTTCCTCTACCCTCTTAATTCAGTGCCTGGGGGCCTGTGAATTAAACTAACAAAAGAAAGATTAGCAGGAGAAAAGGCATAAATTTTTATTAATATTTGCATGCTTAGGAGTTCATAGAAAAGGAAACGTAGCTCAAAGAACTGGTTAGATTCAGAAGCTTACGTTCCTTTTTACAAAGAAAAGTGGGTTTGGACTTCAAGGGATGATAATTTATGGGGCATACAGAAACTATGTGGAGGAACTAATGGAAAGTAAAGTTTGTTTATGCAGACACATTGTAGCTCTTCTCTCCCAGGTACAGAGGGACACATTCCTCAAAGGGATATCTGCCTGGTTTCAGGCGGATAATGAGAGGGCAGAGAACTCTTTCTGGATCTGTTGATTTTCATTTGTCTTTGGCTTAAAATAATGCTTTTACCAAAATAGCGTATTTTGGGGTGGCAAATTCTGGTCCCTTTCAGCATGTTTAGCAGGATGTTCCTTTTGCTGTTCCTGAAAAAGGGTGGTGTGTTCTTCTTGTTGCATCCTATCGTTGATATAGGCTTTCATTTTATCCCATCTCCCTGGTATTAACCTTGATCACTTGATGTGCTAGATGTGTCTGCTATAAAGTTACTTTTTTTTAAGCCTCTCTAATTAGTAAGTATTTTGAGGAAAATTTATGTGACCTTTAATGAAATTATGGAACAACCCCGTTTCTCATCAAATTCTAACCCATTATTTTTAGTTTCCATTGATGTTTCTTGGCTGAATTGTTCTCTGCTTGTTGTCAAATGGTATTTTTCAAATTCCGTCATTCTTTCTGCACTCATCAGTTAGCATTGCATTATTAATGGAATGGTTTCTCTTCTCCCTGTTCATTTTTTCTCTTGTATCAGCATGAATTTAGGGGGTTCTTATTTTGTTTAATGGGTTATAGTCCATTTTTAAAAAATATTTATTTATTAGAGAGAGAGCACAAGTGGGGAAGGGCAGAGGGGGAGGGAGAAAGAATCCAAAGCAGACTTCATACTGAGCGCAGAGATGGATGGAGGGCTCAGTCCCATGACTGCAAGATCATGACCGGAGCCGAAATCAAGAGTGGGATTCTTAATCACCTGAGCCACAGTTTGTGCCCCTATTTAATGGGTTATAATGTATTAATAACATTATATATTTTGATGTTCAAATTGTACCATATAAGGTCAAGGAGAGTCTCTTCATGCTGGCTTTTTTTTTTTTTTTTGGACACGTCCCCACCATTCTTTCAGAACCTCGTAACTTTCTGGCCCTGTAAGACATTCCTGTCTGGCTTATTTTGTACTCCGTACTCTGGCCCTTGTATTAGCCATTTCTTCAAGGAACACAGATTCCTTTTAGTGGGGAATGGGATTTAAAAGCCACACTATGAGTGATAGGCAAGGTTGCTGATATTTGGGTTCATTGTTCCAGGGAATGTATACACGTACCAGGCATGCGTGGGTGCCTTCCCCCAACCACTTGGCCATTGTCGTTATCATCTAACGGCTTCTAGACTGAATTATTTGGGAAGGAAGAGGAGGAGGGAGGATTTTTAAGTCCACTATATACATTAGATGCAGCCTTAGATGCCTGTATAGTTATTTAAGATTAGGTGTACTGAGATATAATTTACATACTATAAAATTCAATTCTAAGTTATCCGGTGGTTTTTATCTAAATTTAAAATATTTTCATAACCCAAAGAGTTTCCTTGTGCCCATTACACCATTGCCCTATTTTCTCCCAGACAACCTCTTATCTTAGGCAACCACTGCTCTGATTTTGGCTGTATAAATGTGCTGTTTCTGAACATTTCATATAAATGGAATCATATACTTTGTAGAGTTTTTTGTTGTTGTTGTTTCTGGCTTCTTTTAGTGTAATGTTTTTGAGGTTTATTCCTTTTTATTGCTGACTATGTATGCATAGACCATATTTCGTTAATCCATTCACCAGTTGGTGGACATTTGGATTGGTTCCAGTTTGGGACTGTTAGGCATAAATGTTGCTGTGAATGTTTGCATACATGTCATTGTGTGGACCTATGTTTCCATTTTTCTTGGGCAGATCCTGGGAACGAAATTATGTTGTATGGTAAGTTTATACTGTTTAAAAACCTCCAAACTGTTGTGTATCGTTTTATATTCCTACCAGCAATATTTGATGGATTGTTTTTCTACTTCTTTTCCAACACTAGATATTCTGCCTTATTGATTATAGCCAATTAGTGGGTGTGTAGTGGTAGCTTATTGTGGTTTTGATTTGTGTTTCCCTAATGATTAGTGATGTGGAGCAGCTTTTTATGTGTTGTTGACCATACGTATATCTTAGGAGAAATATCTTTTCAAGTCTTTTGGTCATTTTAAAATCTGGTGTTTGTTGTTGAGTTGTAGGAGTTCTTTATATTTTCTGGACATTAATTTTTTATGGTATCTTTGCATGGATTTTGTTCTGGTCCTATTTAGATTACTAATTATTTTTAAAGAGGTAGATTCTTCCTAGTCTAAATGTTTATAAGAAGTTCACATAGAGGAAGGATCAAGGCAGTGAACTAGACTATATGGAAGTGTCTGTGGTTCATAAAGAAACTCATTATACTGCAGTTTTTTTCCTCTAACTATAACTCTGTCCTTGGGCCTCTGCATTATGGTCCCAAATAAGGGAGTTTATTCAGGAAATAACTCCTATAACCATGCATTCAGTGTGTCTTTGAGTAGGTTCCTTAGTACTGTCTTTCACTAATTCTCTTTTTGATTATTTTACCTCGGAGTTTACCTCATCTGTTGAGTTTTAACAATTTTTAAAATTGAGGTATAATTGACATTATGTTAGTTTCTTATAACATAATGATTTGATATTTATATATATTGTGAGTGATCACTACAGTATGTCCAGTTAACATCCATCACCATACACAGCTACAAATTTTTTTCCTTGTGATGAGAACTTTTTTAAAATTTAATTAATGAATTAGTATAGAGCAAGGGAGAGAGATCAAGTAGGGGCAGGAGCAGAGAGAGAGAGAGAGAATCTCAAGTAAACTCTACACTGAGTGTGGAGCCCAACACAGGGCTCTATCTCACAACCTGAAATCATGACCTGAGCCGAAATCGAGTTGGATGCTCTCAACTGACTGAGCTCTCCAGGCTCCCCTGTGTTGCAAACTTTCAAGATCCCCTCTTTTAGCTATTTTCAAATATGCAATACAGTATTATTAACCAGATCACCATGCTGTACATTAAATTCCTATGACATTCATTTTATAACTGGAAATTTGTATCTTTTTACTCCCTCCACCTATTTTGCTGTTCCCCCATCCCTCACCTCAGGCAACTGCAGTCTGTTCTCTAGATCCATAAGCTAAGTTTGTTTTAGATTCCACATATAGGTGAGATCATATGGTATTTATCTATTTCTTTCTTTCTTTTTTAAAGGTTATTTATTTATTTGACAGACAGACGTTACACGTAGGCAGAGAGAGTGGGGGAAGCAGGCTCCCTGCTGAGCAGAGAGCCCGATGCGGGACTCGATCCCAGGACCCTGAGATCATGACCTGAGCCAAAGGCAGAGGCTTTAACTCACTGAGCCACCCAGGCACCCTGGTATTTATCTATTTCTTTCTGGCTTATTTCACTAAGTATAACGCCCTTGAGGTGCATCCATGTTGTTGCACATGGCAAGATTTCATTCTTCTTTATGGATGAATAATAATCTATTATACCACATTTTCTTTATCCACTTATCCTTTCAATATCTATAATTTTAACTTATAAAATAGCTAATTAAATTCTCTTCTGTATTTATTCTTATTATTGCTAGTTTTGTTTCATTTTTATTTTTAAAATGTTACTCATTTGTATTTCTGATAAGGTAAAGTGTTCTGTATTTGGAAGTCTTTCTTAAGAGTTCCTTCCTTCCTTCCTTCCTTCCTTCCTTCCTTCCTTCCTTCCTCCCTTCTTTCTTTCCTTCTTTTTGAGAGAGCGGGCGTGAGCAGGGCAGGGAGAGAAGGAGAGAATCTTAAGCAAGCTTCATGCCCAGCATGGAGCTCATCTAAAAACTGTGAGATCATAACCTGAACCAAAATTAAGAGTTGGATGCTTAACTGACTGAGCCAACCAGACATCCCTAGTAGTTGAATTTTGACCCAAAGAAATTCATCTTCCCATCATTGATTTTGTTGACTACTTTCTTAGCATAAGAATTCATTTATCCATAACAGAAATTTCTATCTAAGCTGCAAAGTGCTTCTCAGTATGTTACATCAGATGATCTAATCACCCCAGCATTACTCCTAGAACCCTCTCATCTTCTGTTCCACTCTAGACTGATTACTCTCCAGTACTCTGGCATAGTTGTTGTCATGGTATTCCCAGTACCTCTCTCTGTTGTTGGTTCTGAGTTCCCTAGACCTTCTGCCTTCTTCTTAGTTTAATCTTTCATTTTTGTGGAGCATAGATACCTAGATTCTTTTTTTTTAAATTAACATATAATGTATTATTTGCTTCAGGGATACAGGTCTGTGAATCACGTCTTACACAATTCACAGCACCCACCATAGCACAAATCCTCCCCAATGTCCATAACCCACCGTATCCCTCTTCCCTGCCCCCCTGAGCAACCCTCAGTTTGTTTCCTGAGATTAAGTTTCTTATGGTTTGTCTCCCTCTTGATCCCATCTTGTTTCATTTTTTCCCTCCCTACCCCCCATGACCTCTTGCCCTGCCTCTCAGATTCCTCATATCAGAGAGATCATATGATAATTGTCTTTCTCTGCCTGACTCATTTTGCTCAGCATAATACACTCTTTTTCCATCCATGTTGTTGCAAATGGCAAGATTTGGGGGGTTTTGATGGCTGCATAGTATTCCGTTGTAATATACACCACATCTTCTTTATCCATTCATCTGTTGATGGACATCTAGGTTCTTTCCGTAGTTTGGCTATTGTGGACATTGCTGCTATAAACATTCAGGTGCATGTACCCCTTCAGGTCACTACATTTGTACCTTTAGGGTAAATACCCAGAAGAGCAATTGCTGGGCTGTAGGATTGTAGCTCTATTTTCAACTTTTTGAGGAACCTCCATGCTGTTTTCCAGACTGGCTGCACCAGCTTGCATTCCCACCAACAGTGTAGGAGGGTTCCCCTTTCTCTGCATCCTTACCAACATTTGTCCTTTCCTGACTTGTTATTTTTAGCCATTCTGACTGGTATGAGGTGATATCTCACTGTGGTTCTGATTTGTATTTCCCTGATACTGAGTGATGTTGAGCACTTTTTCCTGTGTCTTTTGGCCATTTGACACCCAAATTCTTAAAGGGAAACTGTGTCAGCTTATGTTGCTTGAGTTCTCTTCTCTGACCTAAGTTTCTTCTTTCTTGGGCCTCTGAAGGCCAAGGATTTATTATATATGCACATTTTTTAGTCCTTTGTGTGCCTGGTGTAGAACCTTGTGATTACCTGTTACTAATAACCACTGTGATAGAATTTTGGCTATTGAAAGTGGGGGCCTGGTCCTTAAAGTAGCCTCTGTATGTATTGCTGCTTCCTAGAAACAGAATTTTCAGAATTTTGTTTTAATCTTCTCTATTATGGAAATTTGGGCACAGGCCAGACAGCTGAGCTATTTGAGGAAGGAGGCAGAAAAGAAGGGCTGTCACTAATGCAGGGTTTAATCTGGGTGTTGGAATAACATATAGAGTCATTATAAGACCTTTTTACATTTATTTATTTATTTATTTATTTAGATAATCTCTACACCCAAAGTGGGATTCAAACTCATGACCCTGAGATCAAGAGTGGCATGCCCTTCTGACTGGGCCAGCCCTTCAGGACATTTTTGTGTCTCTCTTTAACCAATAGCTCTCAAAGAAGCTGGTCTGGAAATGTAACATGGGAGTAAGCTCATAATTTGGAATTTCCAAAGAAATGTGGAAACCATGGGAATTACTAAAGACAAACCAAATTTACCACAACTTCCTAGATACTATGTAATCAGGAATAGCTTTATACTATTTCATTTTACCAGGGCCTGTATTTGTGGAGGACCTCTTTAGTGGAAGTATACTTCATTCAAGGAAAAAATCTTTAGTCTCAGGATGCCTGCGTGGCTTAGTCAGTTGGGCATCTGCCTTCAGCTCAGGTCATGATCCCGGGGTCCTAGGATCAAGTTCCACATCAGGCTCCTTGCTCAGTGGGGAGTCTGCTTCTCCCTCTGCCTTCTGCTTCCCTGCTTGTGCTTTCTCTCTCTCTCCAAGTAAATGAATAAAATCTTAAAAAAAAAAATCATTAGTCTCACTGGCCACTTTCCTTTGACTACCAAGTGATGTACAGCTTTAAAAATGTTTGACAGGACCATTCTCTCCCATTCATTATTTATCCAAGTAATAATAACTGTGTATCGGTTCTGGGCCCTGAACATGCAGACATGCTTAGAATACATGAATTCTGAAGCAGTGACCACTCTTGGGCTTTTGAATTTCTTTCCCATCTCTATGGCCAGGTTTATTCACTTAGAACCCTGGGAATGTGGGGCGCCTGGGTGGCTCAGTCAGTTAAGCATCTGCCTTTGGCTCAGGTCGTGATCCCAAGGTCCTGGGATTGAGCCCCACGTTGGGCTCCCTGCTCAGTGGGAAGTCTGCTTCTCCCTCTCTCTCTTGCTTGTGCTTGCTCTCTCTCTCTTTCTCAAATAAATAAACCTAAAAAAAAAAAAGAAGAAGAATGCTGGGAATGTGAACATCAACTACAGTCACCAATGACAGAATTATCTGGTCTCTAGATGGTGGGTACATTTACTGAGGGGGGATGGGGACATGTTGCTGTCGCCATGTTAGGGAACCTTCCCACCGTGTCATACAGTTGACAGGGGAGGGTGTTGCACTGGTTTACATTTGGCCAGTTTTTCCCCCTCTCCTCAGGTTTTTTTACTTTCTAACTATTGATTCATTCCAAGCATTCTGGATCTTTTAAATCCATGTGGAGTTACCTTGGACATTGACATTTGAGCTTTAGACCTATGTTTATTTCTTTTCACTCTAAGCTGTTATTGTTGCAGGATGATGTTGCTGTTTTAAGTTTGCCTGTTAAAAACTGCTACAAGCTGAATCATATCCTTGTTTTTGTGGACACATGCCTCTGAATCATCTTTAGAGTAGAGATCCACATTAAGAAAGTCCTACACATGATCTTAGCCAAAATACCAAGAAGCAGTTTCACATTGAGAAAGTCCTAGAGCAATGTGATGTAAATTACATTCGATTTTCAAAAAATGTTGGTACCTTATTGTGATTTAAGATTAACTACTGAGCCTCTCTCTGCCTCGTAGTTCCTTGCCTGTATAAGGGGAATACTAATAGTACCTGCTCCATAGGGTATGAGATGCTACATGTAATGCCTTAAATGGTGCCCAGTTAGCACTTAATAAATATTAGCTATTACGATTATTGCCTTTTTTTTTTAAGATTTTATTTATTTATTTGACAGAGATCACAAGCAGGCAGAGAGAGAGAAGGAAGCAGGCTCCCCGCTGAGTAGAGAACCCGATGTGGGGCTCGATCCCAGGACCCTGAGATCATGACCTGAGCTGAAGGCAGAGGCTTTAACCCACTGAGCCACACAGGCGCCCCACGATTATTGCTTTAAATGTGTAGCTAAATTCAGTAGACTGTAAGGAAAATGCCAAGAGACCCAAATCTAAGAAAACAGTACCTGAACAGTGGGAACCAGTGTGGAACTTCTAAAAAAAAGTGGGCTAAAGAGGAAGTGTATTAGTCTTGATATCCTTTAGGGGAAAGAGAATAGGCCTTGAACTTGTTTTGGGTAGGGGAAACTCTAAGGTAATACAGAATTGATATTCCATATATAATTAGGACCCTCGGAGGACTTTATCCTCAGCGGACTAGGAAAACAGTTTACCACTGGCATGGAGAGATGAAAAGTTCTTTAGTCTCATCTCGGTTTTAAATAGGGCTCTTAATAATAAAAAGTTCTCCTTGAAAATAAACTGTAGGCTTTTATTTAACTGAATTTGGGGCCTGTAGTTTATAAATGTATATGTGGTCTAGGAACTGATTCTGAGCTGGTAATAACCTTGACAAATCTGTCAGAAAGAAACTCAAAATTTCATTTAAATGACACACTCTGAAATCAGGTAGTGCAAGGTTCCCATAAATAAAGCCGTACTGAAGGTGATTTCACAGTACAAAATTATAGATCATACAAGGAAACAATCTACCACAAATGAGATTCAATAGAAAAAAAAGAAAGAATAAGCCTAAAAACTTCAGAAAGTAACATTATGGATAAAGATTATGAAATAAGTATATTTAAAATGAATAAAAATATAAAAGACACAAGAGAAAAAAGACTTATTTAGTAAAGCCCTTATTTCCTTGTTGATCTTTTGCTTAGATGATCTGTCCATTTCAGTAAGGGGGGGGGTAATAAAAATTCCCTACTATTATACTGTATAATTGTGGATGTGTTTCTTTGATTTTGTTATTAATTGGCTGCTCCCATGTTAGAGGCATAAATATTTACAATTGTTAGATCTTCTTGTTGGATAGACCCTTTAAGTATGGTATAGTGTCCTTCTTCATTTCTTACTATAGTCTTTGGTTTAAAATCTAATTTGTCTGGTATAAGGATTGCCACCCCAGCTTTCTTTTGATGTCCATTAGCATGGTAAATGGTTTTCCACCCCAAGACATATTTAGTAAAAAAGACCAGGCATATTTGGGGAAAATGTAAATTAGAATTCAAGAAATTAAATATGTTATGTCATTAAATTTGAAAAATTAACAGGTTACATAGTAAAGCTGCGGACAAAGTTAGTAAAATTTTATCTAGAGTGCAGCACAGAGATGGAAAGATACAAAGAATGAATGAGAGCTAAGAAGTATGGAAGATACAATAAGAATGTCCAACAGAATATAGAGAAATGGGGGGAAAAACAATATTTATAGAGAATGATTGAGACCTTCCAAAACTGATTAGAAATAAAATAACATCCTGAAGTACAATAAGCAGAAATAAATCTCCATCTAGATACATTGCAGTAAAATTGCAGAACCATAAAAACAGAGGTTTTGAAAGGAGCTAGAAAACCCTCAAGAATCCACAAAAGCTAAAAGAGCTCTAACAAATGAATTCAGTAAGGAAGCCCACCCAAGAGAATTGGAAACAGATATACACACAAATACACAAATGTTCATAGCAATATTATTTAAAATAGCCATAAAATAGAGACAACCCAAGTGTCCATCACTTTATGAATAGATACATAAACTGTGGCGTATTTACTCAATGGAATATAATTTAGACATAAAAAGAAATGAAGTACTGATAAAAGCTGCAACGTGGGTGAATCTGGACAACATCGATGCTAACTGAAAGAAGCCAGACACAAAAGACCACATAATGTATTATTCCATTTCTATGTAATATCCAGAATAGCTGAATCCATAGAGATACATTGGTGGTTGCCTGGTAAGGGAGGTGGGGGAGGAAGGGAGGATGGGAGTGACTTTATGGTTACAGGAATTCTTTTGGGGGTAATGAAAGTGTTCTGGAGTTAGTGGTGATGGTTGCACAGCTTTGCGAGTATACTAAAAAACCCTGAATTACATACTTTAAAAGGTTGAATTCTATGTTATGTGAATTATATCTAAAAAACAAAGCTAGCGGTTAAAAAAAAAAGAACTAGAGAAAAAAGAAAAATTAACTACAAAGGAATAATAATCCTAAAAGCAAGCTTCTTAACAGCAATAACAGGAGCCATAAAACAATGGGATAATATCCTTAAGATACTGTGAAAAAAGTCACTCTCAATAAGAGGTTGTAAGATTCTATACCTGCTTAATTTTCCTTGGAAGTTATTGAGCAAAATAAAAACACTTTCAGGCAAACATCAAAATTGAGAAGTTTTTTATCACTATCAAATTCTGACTGAAATCATTGCTAAGAAGAAAGGTGTGAGATCCAAGAGGAAATGCTGAGCAAAGGAATTGGAAAATCTATGAGTAAATTTAAGCATGCAATTCTTGCATAGAACAGTAATAATTATTAATTTGGCAATATAACAGCAAGCTAGACCTGAAATACTGGACCAAATAACATGTAAGTTGAAAGGGAATGGGGGAGAATTGGAGTTAAGATCTTTTAATTTTGTTTGGAAGGATTGAGATGCTGGCTAATCTTAGACTTTATTAAGATAGGAGTACTTATTAAAACTTTAATAATAATAATTACTTAAAAAAAATAAAACCGTGTATAATTTCCAAATCAATGAAGGAGGGGTTAAAAAATACTTGGTTAATCCAAGAAGAGCTTCCATCAAAAAGAGAGAGAGAGAGAGAGAAATGAAAGAAAAGAGAAGAAAAGAAAAAGAGTAAGGGAGATTACGGGAGAACAGGTCACAGTATCATATAGGGAAATGGGTAAGTCACGTTTTAGTAAGGTCTTGCAAGAAGTAAGGGATTTTTGCCATTGTATTACTGAGGAAAGGGCATTTCAGGTAGAAGAATTAGTGCAATGACTGGTGTAGCTAATAACTTCTATGTTAAAAATTAGGCTTTGGAAGGTTTTGGGCAGAGCAAAATAATCTAATGTTTTAAAAGATCATTATGACTACTTGTGTTGAGAAGACAAGAGTAAACAAGGGAGAATAGTTAGGAGGCTATTGAAACAGTGATTCAACAATTCTATTGCTCCATGCTTAACGCTGATAAAGTATACTCTTAATCCTCTTCACCTATTTCATCCATCCCACCACTTTCCTCCACTCTGGTAACCATCAGCTTGTTCTTTATAGTTAAGATTCTGGTTTTTTTGGTCTCTTTTATTATTTGTTCAATTGTTCTGTTTCTTAAATTCCACATCTGAGTGAAATCATCTATCATTTGTCTTTCTCTGTTTCACTTGGGATTTCACCCTATAGGCCCATCCATATTGTTGCAAGTGGCAAGATTTCCTTCTTTTTGATGGCCGAGTAATGCTCCATTGCATATATATACCACATCTTCTTTATCCATTCATCTATTGATGGACACTTGGGTTGTTTTCATATATTGGCTATTGTAAATAATGCTGCAGTAAACTTAAGGATACCTTTAGCTTTTCGAATTAGTGTTTTTGTACTCTCTGGGTAAATACCTAGTAGTGGAATTATTAGATCATATGGTAATTCTATTTTTTATTTTTCAAGGAACCTCTATACTGTTTTCCACAGTGGCTACACCAATTTGCATTCCCACCAATAGTGAATGAGTGTTCCTTTTTCTCCACATCCTCAGCAACACTTGTTGTTTCTTGTGTTTTTGATTTAGTCATTCTGACCGGTGTGAGGCAATATTGTAGTTTCGATTTGCATTTGCCTGATGATGAGTGATGTTGAACAACTTTTCATGTGTCTGTTGGCCATCTGTATGTCTTCTTTGGAGAAAGTCTGTTTATGTCTTCTGCCCATTTTTAAATTGTATATGTTTGTGTTTTTGAGTTGTATCAGTTCTTTATATATTTTGGATATTAGCCCCTTAGTGGATATATTATTTGCAAATATCTTCTCTCCTTAAGTAAATTGTCTTTTAGTTTTGTTAATGGTTGCCTTTGCTGTGCAGAAGCTTTTTATTTTGATGTAGTCCCCATAGGGTTTGGGGGGGGCAATACCTATGCTCTCTTCCAAGATTTTTATGGTTTCAGTTCTCCCATTTACTGGGATGATCAAATGATCAAATAATTAATCCATTTTGAGTTTATTTTTGTGTATGGTGTAAGAAAGTGGTCCAGTTTCATTCTTTTTTATGTAGCTGTCTAGTTTTCCCAACACCATTTGTTGAAGAGACTGTCTTTTTCCCATTGCATAATCTTGCTTCTTTGTTAAAGACTAATTGGCCATATAATCATGGGTTTATTTCTGGGCTCTCTATTGTGTTCCATCCCCTCTATGTGTCTATTTTTGTGCCAGTACTATACTGTTAGGATTCCTACAGCTTTGTATTATATCTTGAAATCTGGGATTGTGGTACCTGCAGTTTTGTTCTTTTTCATGATTGCTTTGGCTATTCGAGGTCTTTTTTACACGTGTTTCCACACAAATTTTCAGATTATTTCTTCTAGTTCTATGAAAAATGCTGTGTTGTGGTTTTTTTTTTTTGAGATTTTATTTAAAAAAATTTTTTTAATTAAAAAAAATTTTTTTTAAGATTTTACTTTATTTGAGAGAGAGAAACAGAGAGAGCGTGAGCATGAGCAGGGACAAGGACCGGCGGAAAAGCAGACTCCTCCCTGAGCAGGGAGCCGGACCCAACCCAGGGCTCCATCCCAGGACCCTGGATGACCTGAGCTGAAGACAGACACTTAACCAGCTGAGCTACCCAGGTGCCCCTAAGATTTTATATTTTTAAAGTAATCCCCATACCCAACTTGGGGCTCTGGAAGTCGAAGCCCCAAGACAGAGTCACGTGCTCTGACTGAGATAGCTGGGTGCCCCTGTTGCATTAAATCTGTAGATTGCTTTCAGTAGTATCAACACTTTATCAGTATTTTCTCCCAACCTGAGAATATAATTTCCTTTATATTTGTTTGTATCATCTTCAATTTCTTTCATCAGTGTTTTATAGTTTTTAGAATACAGGTCCTTTACCTCCTTTACTACGTTCATTCCTAGGTATTTTATTCTTTTTGGAATTTGGCAATTCAAATGGGGTTATTTTCTTAATTTCTCTTTCTGCTACTTCATCATTGATGTCTAGAAATGCAATAGATTTCTGTATATTGATTTTTATATCCTGTGACTTTACTGAATTCATTTATCCATTCTAGCAGTTTTTTGGTGGAGTATTTCAGGTTTTCTGTATACAGTGCCATGTCATCTGCAAATAGTGAAAGTTTTACTTTTTCCTTACCAATTTGGGTGCCTTTTATTTCTTGTCTGATTGCTGTGGCTAGGACTTCCAGTGCTATGTTGAGTAAAAGTGGTGAGAGTGCACATCCTTGTCTTCTTCCTGAGCTTAGGGGGAAAGCTCTGTTTTTCCCCATTGAGTATGCTATTTTTCTGTGGGTTTTCATATATGGCCTTTATTATGTTGAGGTATATTCCCTCTAAACCTACTTTGTTGAGGTTTTTTTTATGAATGGAAATTGTACTGACAAAAATACTTTTTCTGCATTTATTTATTTATTTTTAAAAGATCCCAGGACTCCGAGATCAGGACCTGAGATCAGGACCTGAGCCGAAGGCAGCGGCTTAACCCACTGAGCCACCCAGGCGCCCCTTTTCTGCATTTATTGAAATGATTATGTGGCTTTTGTCCATTCTCTTATTGAAGTGATAACCATTGATTGGTTTGCAAATATTCACTCCCCCTTCTATCCCAGGAATAAATCCGACTTGATTGTGATGGGTGGATTTTTTTAATGTATTGTTGTATTTGATTAGCTAATATTTTGTTGAGAATTTTTGCATCTGTGTTCATTAGAGATATTGGCCTGTAGCTTTCTTTTTTTTGTAGTGTTTTATTTTATTTATTTGAGAGAGTGTTTACCTAGTTTTGGTATCTGTAATGCTAACCTCAAAGAATGAATTTGAAGTCTAGCTTCTTAGTCTTCACAGGGACATTGTCATGGTTGTTACTCTGAAATAACATTTGAAAGTCCTTGATCTTAAATGATCCCAGTTTCTTCTGTATTTTATTGATCACGCTTAATGAACCAGAAGTGGTCTTTTCCTCACTCTGAATTTTGAAGGGAAGTAGCCACTTGTTAGCCAAGTACTGAATTCTCAAGTTTCTCAGAGCAGCTGGACTTGTGGGATTTGGAGATTGGAGAGGTATCGCTTCAGACTGGGAAGGAGACCTGCTAAATGAGTTTACAGCAGCTCCTGCAGGGAGGGGGCAGGGGCAGATTTGCATACCTGCTAGTTGATGGAAAGAAGCATTTTTGAAGGCTGGGATTTCTCCAAATACGGCCTCAATGCGACAGTATCAAGAGATTGCACAGGGTGCTTTAGTTGTTGCTGCCACTATCCACCGAGATGACTATGGTGAAGCATATAGGAAAGTGAAATGCCAGGTCTTGCTCTAAGTGACCAAGTGACTGGGATGGTATTAACCAGCAGTCTGATTTAACCCAGTTCTTGCAACAGGCATCAGAGAATCAGCTCAGAGGACTTCTAGGTTTCCTCCTGTCAGCTGAGAGTTAATGTGGCTGACTCTGTAAACATCCAGTACTTTGATCTTACTGGGATGAAGGAATTAAGACCTGATCTTTATCTTCTAGGATACAGGGGAAATGGCCAGAGTCTGTTGAAATGGAAAAATTAGCCAGTTCCTTGTTTCGGAGCCCATCTGAGTCATGGCATCTGTACCAGGGTGTCTGACCTTTTTTCCCCTCGCAGCTGTTGCAGATTTGCCAGTTGAGATTATGTGTACCTTCATAAAAAGGCATGTGGCCTGGAAATACGATCTTCAGCGTTTTGGATTTTGTTTTAAATTTTAAATAAGATCATGGCAAATGAAATTAGGACCAATTATTTGTTCCTGTGGTGTCAAGAGATCTTCATTTTCTTACACAAGGAATTTAGACACAATGGTTTGATATACCTTACACAGGCGAGGTATACAGGTATCCTCTCTTATTTTAATCCTTATGACAAATCCATTCATCCATTCATTCATTCGTTCATTTAACAAATATTTTTTGAGAGCCTTCCATGTGCCAGGCAGTGTTCTAGAAACTGAGGAATACAGCAGTAAGCAAAGCATGCACAGGCTTCAGGCCTCATGGAGCCTAGATTTTAATGGGAAGAGAGACATCAAACAAAATGAATTTGCAAAATATGTAGTATGTTAGATAGTGATAAGTTCTCTTGAGAAAAATACATTGGGAAAAGGAGCTAGGGAGTTTTGTGGGGGGAGTTACATTTTAAATAGCATGATTAGGGGCAAATTCATGGAGAAGACTGCACTTGAACAAAAATCTTAAGGAGGTGCTGGAGCAAACCATGAGGCTATCTGGGGAAACAGAGCAAAGGAAATACCATTTGTAAAGGCTCTGAGGCAGTGGCATGCTGGGCCTACTCTAAGAGAAGGAAGGAAGCCCATGTATCTGGAGTAGAGTAAGAGGGAAAGAGGAAATGTAATTCAGAACATGTAAAGCCTTGTAGTCCACTGTAAGAACATTGACTTTCATTCTCAGTGAGACAGGGAGAATTTTATTTATTTTTTTTTTTTCAAAATTTTACATTCTTTTTAAATTTTTTTTTTTTATTATGTTAGTCATCATGCAGTACATCCTTAGTTTTTGTTGTAGACAGGGAGAATTTTAAGCAGAAGAGTGACTTTGATATTACTTACATTAAAAAAATATTTTTTATAGTTTTTGTTGAAGTATGATCAAAGCATAATAGATTGTACATGTTTAAAACATAAAATTTGATGGGTTTTGATATATGCATGCATCTGTGAAACCATCATGACAGTCAAGATAAACGTATCTAGAAGTCCCCCAAATTTTCTCTGTATGATCCCTCTCCTGCCTCTGGTCAGGCAACCACTAATCTGGTATCACTGTAGGTTAGTGAGCATTTTCTTAAATTTAATATAAATGGAATCATTCCGTGTGTACTCTCTTATGTCTGGCTTCTTGCTTTCATCATAATTATTTTGCAGTTCATCCATTGTTTGACTTAGTATTTCATTCCTTTTTATTACAGAGTAGTTGTCCAGTGTATAGATATATTATGACTGATCGTTCATGTCAGTGGATATTTGAGGTGGTTTCTAGTTTCTGGCTATCACAAATAATAAACAGCATATAGTTTGGCCCTGCTATTTTGTTCAATCTGAAAGTCTGCTGTAATTTGAATATGTTTTGAGAACATTTATATTTTATGTGATTATTGGTGTAATTGGCTTAAATATCTTACTATTTGTTTTCTGTTTTGCCCAACTGTACTTATTTTCCCTTTCTTCCTTTTTTTGCCTTTTTTTGGATTGTGTATGTTTTATGGTTCCATTTTATTTCCTTTGTTGGCTTATTAACTATACCTTTTTTTTAGTAGCTGTATTAGTTTGTATAGTATAAAATTTTAACTCATTACGGTTTACCTTCAAGTAATACTATATCACTTCACATTTAATGTAAGAGCCTCACAGTGTTGTGCTTCCATTCTTCCCTCCAAAGCTTTGTGCTGTGGCTGTCCCCCATTTATATCTACATAGGCTTGTAAAGCCCACAGTAAATTACTGTATTTCCTTTAAAACTCAATTATCTTTTAAAGTGATTTTAAAAATAAAAAATCAAGATTTGTATTTGCCCATATATTCACCATTTCTGGTGCTTTTCTTTACTCTGTGTAGATCCAGATTTCTATCTGGTATCATGTCCTTTTGCCTGAAGGCCTTAATGCAGGTCTGTTGGTAATGAATTATTTTAGCTTTTCTTTGTGTGAAAAAGTCATTATTTTGGCTACCTTTTTGAGAGATATTTTCACTTGGTATTGAATTTGGTGTTCAATATTTTAAGACGTGTCTTTTCTATCTTCTGGGTTGCATCTTTTTCCAATGAGAAGTCTATTGTCATTGTTACCTTTGTTCTTCTGTGTGTTAGATAATCTTTATATGTGGTGCTATTAAGATTTTATCACTGATTCTAAGTAATTTGATTATTATGTACTTTGGCATATTTTTCTTCATGTTTCTTGTCCTTGGGGTCCGTTGAGTTTCTCGGATCTGTGAGTTTATAGTTATCATCACTTTGGAAATTTTTTAGCAGTTAGTCCTTCAAACATTTTTTTGGTCCCTCCCTTCCTTTTAGGGACTCTAATTACACGTTTAGTCTGCTTGAAGTTGTCTCACTGCTTGCTGTTGCTGTTTCCAGTTTTAAACATTTTCTTTTCTGTTTCATTTTGCATAGCTTCTCTTGCTGTGTCTGGGTTCACTGATCTTCTGCAGTGCCTCATCTCTGTTAATGCCATCCAGTTTAATTTTCATCTGAGACTCTTATTCTCTAGAAATTTTATTTGTGTTTTTTAAATATCGTGAATATTCATAAATCTCTCCTTCACATGCTGATACTTTCCTGTAGCTTATTGAAAATATGGGATATAGTTATAGTAACAATTTTAGTGTTCTGTTAATTCTGTCATCTCTATCGTTTCTGCATCTATTGATTTCCCACTCATTATGGGTCCTATTTGCCTGCTTTTTCCCATGCCTAGTGATTTTTTATTACATACAAAACAGTGTAGATTTGTTATATGTGAATATTTTTATTCCTTTTTTACTTAAATTCATTAACATACAGAGTAATATTAGTTTTAGGTGTAGGATTTAGTGATTCAACACTTGTATACATCTGGTTCCCATCACAACAAGTGCTCTCCTTAATCCCCATCACGTATTTAACCCATCTCCCCACCACCACCTCCCCTCTGGTAACCATCAGTTTGTTCCCTATAGTTAAGAGTCTGTTTCTTGGTTATCATCTCTTTTTCTTCCTTTTCCATCTGTGTTCATTTGTTTTGTTTCTAAATCCCACATATGAGTATACGCATGTGGTATTTGTCCTTCTCTGACTGACTTATTTTGCTTAGCATAATACTCTTTAGCTCTATCAAGAGTTCATTATTTTTTATGGCTGAGTAATATTCCATTGTGCATATATACCACCTCTTCTTTATCCGTTCATCTGTCAGTGGACATTCGGGCTCTTTCCATACTTTGGCTGTTGTTGATGGTGCTGCTATAAACATCAGCGTGCATGTATCCCTTTGAATCAGCATTTTTGTATCCTTTGGGTAAATACTTAGTAGTGCAATTGCTGGATCCCAAGGTAGTTCTTTTTTTTTTTTTTTTTTTTTTTTAAGATTTTATTTATTTGACAGAGAGAGAGAGCACGAGTAGGTAGAGAGGCAGGCAGAGAGAGAGGGAAGCAGGCTCCCTGCTGAGCAGAGAGCCCTCCCAGGATCCTGAGACCTTGACCTGAGCTGAAGGCAGAGGCTTAACCCACTGAGCCACCCAGGCGCCCCCCCCCCAGGATAGTTCTATTTTTAACTTTTTGAGGAACCTCCATACTGTTTTCCAGAGTGGCTACACCAGTTTGTATTCCTACCAACAAACAATGTGAGGGTCCTCCTTTCTCTGCATCCTCACCAACACCTGTTGTTTCTTGTGTTGTTAATTTTAGACATTCTGACAGGTGTGAGGTGGTATCTCGTCGTGGTTTTGATTTGTATTTCCCTGATGATGAGTGATGTTGAACATCTTTTCATGTGTTTGTTGGCCATCCGTATGTCTTTTTGGAAAAATGTCTATTTGTATCCTCTGCCCATTTTTAAACTGGGTAATTTGTTTTTTGGGGTGTTGGGTTTTATGAGTTCTTTATATATTTTGGGTACTAACCCTTTATCAGATATGTCATTTTTATTCCTTTCAATATTTTTGAGCCTTAACTGAGATACAGTTAAGTTACTTAGAAATAGTTTGATCTTTTTCAGGATTGCTTTTAAGCTTTGTTAGGTAGGACCAGAGTAGCATTTGGGACTAATATTTTCTTTCTGCTGTCCCATGAATAACCAGATTTTCATCTCCTGAGTGCTCAGAGCACAAACTATTTCTGACCCTATGTGTACACTGAGGAATTTTCACCTCCTTTTCTTGGGTAGCTTTTTCAACTCAAGGAGACTGCCAGGCTCTGTGCAGGCACCTCCTCCCTGCACTGTTGCTGGGAAGTTTTTTCAGATAGTAAGCTTGGGTAATCATAGTACTCACGTTGTTTGTTCCCCTTCTCTTAACGATCACTGTCCTAGATTACTACTTGTCCAGGGTCTGAAAATTGTTTCATTTTTTTGGTCTAGTTTATTATATGAGAGGGTAATTATATTATTTGTTACTCTATCATGATTGGAAGTAGAAGTATTTTCTGGGGGCGCCTGGGTGGCTCAGTGGGTTAAGCCGCTGCCTTCGGCTCAGGTCGTGATCTCAGAGTCCTGGGATCGAGCCCCGCATCGGGCTCTCTGCTCTCTAGGGGAGCCTGCTTCCTCCTCTCTCTCTGCCTGCTTCCTCCTCTCTCTCTGCCTGCTTATTTTATATTTTAAATTTTTATTTTTTTATTTTAAATATATTTTAAAGGCTGTTTTATTTTATATTTATATATAAAATTTAATATTTTTATATATAAATTTATATATAAAATTTATATTTTATATATAAAATTATATTTTAAAGGCTGTTTTGTTGAGAACAGATTCCACGGGAACAAAAGTGGAAGCAGTACTACCAACAAGGAAGCTAGTTTACTTAATTCAGATAAGTGGCTTGATCCAAGGTGGTAGTGGTAAAAGAAGTGAAAAAATGATCAGCTTTGCATATATTTTGATGTTAAGGCCAACAAAATTTATGATGGGTCGATATACAAAATTTATGGTGGGTCGAATACAAACTGGTGCAGAGTCCAGAATGACACATAAGGTTTATATTACCTTCATTTTATAATTGAGAACACCAGAGCATGAGAGTTTATGAGGCTTGTTCAAGGTCAAACAGCCAGTTTCAAACTCAGATCTTCTAACTGCAAAGCCCTGTCTCTTTCTACTGTACCACAGTGACACTTACACTGAGTGTAGGATAAACTACAAGTGCTAGAAGAATGCAAAGAAAAGAGAGACATTAGCCTGCTTGGAAGAATAAAGGATCATCCATACAAGTCCTCATTTGAACTCATGCTTTCTAAAAATTTGGTATAATTGGGTAAGTCCAGGAGGAGAGAATGTTAATTATTAAGGGAGTAGGGTGACATGAAGTGCAGAAGTCTCTGAGGTATCTTTTGACTCAGGAGTCCCTTGATCTGGGTAAGCTCACCAAAGGTCAATATGGTTTCATATGTATTTTTTGTAAAATTTCTAATGTTCAAAACTGAAGGGCCTACTGACAATATTTGTATCCTATTTGCCCTTAGAACAGGGGGCTGAATAAACATAGGTATGTTTCTTTTTAAGAAGATCCAAAAGACAAAATCTTACTTGAGGTCCTTAACATAAAACAACAACAACAAACCTTTATAGTAGGATTAATTTGAATGGCCATGGTGAGGAATTTGAATTATATTGCAAATGGAATGGGAAGCCATTGGAGGTTTTATTTTTTTTTTTAAGATTTATTTATTTATTTGAGAGAGAGAGAGCGAGCACGCACACACATATATGTGAGTGGGGGAGGAATAGAAGGAGACGGATAGAGAATCTCCTGCAGACTCCCTGCTGAGTATGGAGCCTAATGTGGGGCTTGCTCCCGATACCCTGAGATCATGACCTAAGTTGAAATCAAGAGACAGGCTCTTAACTGGTGCTCCACCATTGGAGTTTTTAAAAAGGGAATTCACATGATTTCATCTATGATTTTTAAAATATTACTGTGGCTGATAGGTGAAGAATAGACTGATAGGAGCAGGGGGTGGGCAGGAAGAATCAAAGTGGAAGGAAGATCCTTCATAAATCTTTTATAGACTTGAACTGGAGTTGTAGTAGTATCGAAGGTAATGAGAATGGCTTGCACTCAGGGTGTATATATATATATATTTTTTAATATTTTATTTATTTATTTGACAGAGAGAGATATCACAAGTAGGCAGAGAGAGAGGAGGAAGAAGGCTCCCTGCTGAGTAGAGAGCCTGATGCGGGGCTCGATCCCAGGACCCTGGGATCATGACCTGAGCCGAAGGCAGGCGCCCCTCAGGGTATATTTTTAAGGTATAATTCCACAGAACTTGCTGGTTGTTTTGGATGTGGGTGTGAAGAAAAGAGAACGAACAATGATTCATAGGTTTTTGCCTGAGCATCCGGATGAATGGTGGTACCATGCAGTGAGATAGTACAACTTAGGGAGGAGTAGCAGATTTTAGAGGGAACTGCAAGAGCTCTGTTTTAGAAATGTTAATTTGAGATGCCTTTTAAGACATCCAGTTGGAGATGTCAAGTAGGCACTTGAATATATGAGTCTTGCACTCTCAGGAGAGAGCACAGTATTAGCAATAAAATGCTAGGTATTGTTAATTAACATCAAAGATTTAGAACTATAAAACTGGAGGGGTGCCTGGGTGGCTCAGTTGGTTAAGCATCTGACTCTTGATTTTGGCTCAGGTCATAATCTCAGGGTTGTGAGATCCAGCACTTCATCGGGCTTCATGCTGGGTATGGAGCCTGCTTAAGATTCCTTCCTCTCTTCCTTGCCCTTTTCCCCCAACTCCCTACTCACTTGCATGCTCTCTCTCTCTCTCTCTCTCTCTCTCAAAAACTATGAAACTAGAGGGGAAAAAATAATTTAGGGAGTGAGTGTAGGGAGAGAAAAATGATATTTCAGATCTGAGCCCCTGAGTACTAAATGATTTAGTGGTCAGGAAGAGAAGGAGCTAGCAAAGGAGAATAAAAGATGAGCAGCTAGTGAGATAGGAAGACCAGGAAATCATCATGTCCTAGAAACTAAAGAAAGAAAAGTGTCTCAGGAAGAGTTACACAGATATTAGGTTGAACAAAAGGCAAGCCCACACAAAAATACATAGTGTGCAATTCTACTTATAGGAAATCCAGTAAAACAAAAATAATGCCATATGTTAGAAGAAACCAATTGGGAGACAAGAGTTTGACTGGAAAGGGGCACATGAGAACTTTCTGGGGTAATAGAATTATTGTCTTTTGTTTTGGATGTTGTTATATGGCTATATACAATTATCTCATGAACAGAACACTTAAGATCTGTATATTTTAGTGACTGTAAATTAAATTCCAATTAAAAAAAATTTTTTAAAAGAGGGAATTAAAACTAAATGTTGAGAGGTTACATAAGATGAGGATCAAGGTCATTGGTGATTTTGACAACAGTGATTTCAATGGCAGAATGGGATGATTGACTCAAGTGGGCTGAAGAGAGAATAGAAAATGAAGGTGTGAAGATGACAAGTGTAGAACCCCCACATGGAATCTTTCCTAAAGATGGGAGCAAAGAACTGCACAAGCCAGGGAGGCCTAGGAAAGATTTTGTTTTTATTTTTGTGTGATGGAAGAAATGACATGTTTTTATGATGATGAGAATGATTTAGTAGGAAGTAGGAATTCATGGCAGAGGAGAGGGAGGGCAGTGTAGGTGGAGACCTTAAAGAGGAAAGTCCGAGGAATTGCCTTTGACAGGAGCATGGTGTTTCCTTCTGCTGTTGTAGATAGGAAACTAGAGTATATGGATACAAATTTAGGCTAATAGACTTGTATAGCAGAATATGAAGCATTTTTGTGTTGTTGCTTTTTACCCCCAGTTGAATAAAAAGCAAAGTCAGCAGATGAGTGTGAGATTTGGGGAAGGAGTGCTGGAAGTTTGGAGAGAAGATGAGAGTTAGTTGTCTTGGAGAGAGAGTGAGCACACATTGTCCAGGTAACTGTAGTATGGTTAAGGAGACCCACTTGATAGTTATCATCTTTTTTTTTTTTTTTTTAAAGATTTTATTTATTTATTTGACAGAGAGAGAGAGATCACAAGCAGGCAGAGAGAGAGGAGAGGAAGCAGGCTCCCTGCTGAGCAGAGAGCCCGATGCGGGGCTCGATCCCAGGACCCTGAGATCATGACCTGAGCCGAAGGCAGCGGCTTAACCCACTGAGCCAGCCAGGAGCCCCGATAGTTATCATCTTAAATATAAAGAGACACTGGCCAGCATGATTTGGGGTTTTTCTTTAGTCACCCTTCAGCTGCCTGAGTGCAGTTGTAAAATAGATGGAAAGTTGGGTTTAAAATGGTTGGGATTTCACCAGGACTGTGGTGTCCTGTGTGTGTATTATGATGGGGTTTAAGCAAGGTTTCAGTTAGAACTAGAATTTAAAATGAACGTTGAGCAAAGAAGTTGAGAATATAGGGAGTTTGCTGATGACAGAATGAGTTCATGGAGACACACTGCAAGCTTTTCTTGTTGGAAGATCAGAGAATAAAGGGAGACTGTTTCACATTAGAGAACAAGAAGCTTGGACATATGATGGTGACTGAGTAATGAGGGCTGTGAGACAGGATTAGATTTTTCCTGATGGTTTCTTAGGGGAAAGTGCTCATTATTTCTTATCATGATCTCATTCTTGAGCTTGATTTCAATCCTTTCTGTGATTTCCTGTCACATTTCCAGTAGTTCTTCAGGATAGTCTACCAGACCTACAGAGTCTGCCTGTGACCTACCCCCATACCCTTTCTAACCTACTCTTTTTCCTATCGTTCTCCCCTCCTGACTCCCATTTTACTATTTCTTGAACAGTCCGACTCCTCCCTCCATCCCTCTCTTTATCTTTCTTCATAGCAGCACTCCAGTTTGAGAACAGAGACTTTTCTCTTGTTTCCTATTGCTTCCCTAACATCTAGAACAGTGTCTGGTGTCAAGTAGGTGTTTGGTAAATATTTGTTTGGGTGAATATAAATGGCAAGTTTCCCTAATGCCTTTCAAATACATTTATACACGTTTTCACTAGCAAGTATAGCATGAAATGGCTTTTCATGATGATTTGGTTTTCTCCAACCACAAGAAAAAGACTCAGGCATTAATTAACATGTTATAGGAAGACAGTTTTTAGAAAGAACCCACCTGTTCTGAAATTTATGGTGAAATGAAAGTATTACTTAATTCTTGATTAAGCAGTTTTTTAAAAATAAATTTCATGGGTTAAGTTAATGGTTTCATTTTTATGGCAAGAACATTAATTTTTATGAAATATGAGAATATGACGTGTATTTTGTTTTCTAAATTTACCATGACCATTCTTCTTCAGATGCCACTAAATCATGGTTGTTTTGAGGATCTCCTTGAATTTACTTGGGAAGCAAAACCTAAACATTACAAAGTGCAATGGCAATACAAGATAAAAGTCAAGACAGTGACAAAAGTAATTGTAAGGCAGAATGCTACGAATTATGAAGTCTTTCTGGGGCAAACAGAATTTGCTGCCCCAGTTCAGTTTGAAGTAGTATACTGCTCAGTCCGTGGAATGATGTCACTGTTGTTCCTCAGTAGCCATTTAAGTTCTCTGAGCCCATGGTGGACCCTATTATAACTGACATTTCTGTTTTCATTGCAGTTGTCGGACAAGTAACCGCAAGAGTTTGATTGTGACCTCTAACACATCACCTACACTACCAAGGCCACACTCACCACTCCATGGCCATACAGGTGAGTGCTTGAAGGTTAAGAAAGGTGGGGGAAAGAGTGACCAGTGACACCTAATTTCTTTCCTACTTCTCACTTTGTGTGGCTCAGCATACTACATTGTTACTTCACTCAGTTGACTGAAGAATACAGAGTTCATGGGCATGCTTTCTATGGGAGGATGTGTTCAGTCTGTTTTTTACTCTTAGTTGATTCTTGCCTTGACCTGCCAACATTCCTTTTGGCCTTGTGCATGTTTTGGGGCCGGGTTTGTTTCCTGGGTCTATGGCGTCTGTACTGGTATATAGAGAGCGTGTTATGGCTCCAGCCATCTGGGACCATGTGAAAAGAGCTTTATTAAATGTTGTCCTACCATGCCCAAGGGGCAGTCCTTACAAAGATGGTTTTCTGCCTCATGCAACTCCTGATAACTTTCTCTGTTAGAATAGGAGTAAACAAAAGTGATAGGAATATTCGTTTTAAGTTGGTATTAATTTCACATATTGTAATTGAAGCATGATCTCTATATTCAGACTCTGCTCCATATGGAATATGGGCTCCTCCAAACAGTATAAGGACTGATTTACTTGCCTCTGACTGGGGAATATAGAAAAATTAAAAGGGAGAAGACCTCATTTGAGTTAGCCATATATTTTAGTTTAGACATGTATTTTTGCATCCCAGGGAGGCCAGCAAAGGGGCCTTAGCTTTGCTAAAGTGGTTGCTGCACTGTTAAACTGTTCACTGCTACATTATTTACAGTGGGAGTTCCAGACCTAGGTGTAATGGAAATGGAACAGGCTTGGAACCATAGGAAGCTGTTTAGAGCTTACTACGTGGATAAGCCATGGACCTTGTCTATCTTTGGGCAGTAAAACATTACCAAAGCAATGAAACAGCTCATCATCAAGCCAAATAAGACCTATCTTTTTCACTTGGGTTTGTCTCCTTGCTCACAGTTTACTGTGTCTTTGGAGGGAGAAAATGAGGGTGCATGTGGAATAGTTGTCTAAGCACTGGCGATTCTGAAATTGCTCTTTGTCCTTGGGAGAAGGTTCTCACTTTACTGGGCTCCTATCCAACTATTATTCAGTGGGCTCATGGCCCGTTTCCAGGAATCAGTAAAACTCTTAAACACTAACTGTCACATTAGAAGACACCATGAAGAGTGCAGGAGGACCCAGGGGATTGGAGACTTACTGAGTCTGGAAAGCAAAGCTCTCATTGTGTTTAGGTATGTTCCTCCTCAAACTGACTGGGTTATGTGTACTCTACCCTGGAACTTTGTAAAAACAGCTTATATCTGACCTGGCCTTTTCATCCTATAGAAATAAATTTAGCATCTCTAGACCTTATACATTATTTCACAACTATAATATGAGTACTAGGCATTAATTACTACTGGCTTTTCCGTTCTGAGATGATTATTTAGATTCCCAGCAGTTAGAGTTTAGGACTAGATCTTCCCTATTCAAGGGACTTTGATTGAGAACATCATCTGATCTTTCAGCCTGCCTAGGGCTGTGGACTGTAGCTTTGAATTAATATGTATAACATACTTCATATTCCATAAATGTTACCTGTCATCATCATCATCTCTCCCTAATCACTGCAGAAAATCCAGGTGGGCCTCAGACCCAGGGAAAAAGGATTAACTTAAAAGCCCAATTCATGGCTGTAGACTCTTTACTTAACCTAGATGCTAAGAAAGGCAGCACTGATTGTTCCATGCAGATCAAACTTCCCATTAGATTATATCCTCAGATCTTATACATCCTGATCTGTTGAGTAATATGAAGTCTGTCGATTTGAAAGGCTATTTATTCCATATAGGTCAATCTGTTATTAAATATTTAGTATATATAAGTAGATTATAACTACAGTAAGGTCAGTTTAGTAGGTACTTAGTCATTCTGGAAATAGAACCTTCCTAGTTTGTTGGTGTTTTTTTTTTTTTTTTTTTTTTAAATTTATAAACTTTGTTTAAATTTTAGAGCAGTTTTTAGGTTCACAGCAAAACTGAACAGAAAGTAGAAAGAGCTCCCCTATACACCATCCCCACACCACGGGGTGAGGGGGGGTATCCTGCACCAGAGTGGTACATTTGTTGAAGTCAATTAACTTACATTGGTACATCATTATCACTCAAAGTCCATAATTTATATTAGGGGCCACTCTTGGTGTTGTATATCCTGTGGGTTTTGACAAAGGTGCAGTGACAAGTATCTATCATTTCAGCTTCATACAGAATAGTTTCACTGCCCTGAAAACCCCCTGTACTCTGCCTTTTCATCCCTTCCTGCCTCTAACCCCTGGCATCCACTAATCTTTTCATTGTCCCCATAGTTCTGTCTTTTCCAGAATTTCATATAGTTGGAATCATACAGTATGTAGCCTTTTCAAATTTATTTCACTTATTTTATTTCAAGTTTATTTATTTATTTCAAGTTTATTTCACTTAGTATTTGCACTTAAGATTCCTTCATGTCTTACCATGGCTTGATAAATTATTTCTTTTTAGCACTGAGTAATAATATTCCATTGTCTGATGTACCACAGTTTATAAACCCATTCACCTACAGAAGGACATCTTGGTGGCTTCCAAATTTGGCAGCTTGAATAAAGCTGTGGTAAATATCTCTGTGAAGATTTTTTGTGGACATTAATGTTCAGTTCAGTTGGATAAATACCACAGAGCTTGATTGCTCTGATCATATGATTAAGGGTATGTTTAGTTTTAAAAAACTGACAAACTGTCTTCCCAAGTGTCTGTACCATTTTGCACTCCCACCAGCAATGAATGAGAGTTCCTGTTGCTCCACATCCTCACCAGCATTTGGAATTTTGTGTTTTGGAATTTAGCTATTCTAATAGGTTTGTAGTGGTATCTCATTGTTTCAATTTTCATATCCCTAAGGCATATGATGTTGAACATCTTTTCATATGCTTACTTGCCATCTTTTTTGGTGAGATGTCTCTTCACATCTTTTGCATGTTTTTAAATCAGGTTGTTTGTTTTCTTATAGTTGAATTTTAAATGTTCTTTGTATATTTTTGATAATAGTCTTTTATCAGATGGCTTTTGCAGATATGTTTTCCTAGTCTTCAGCTTGTTTTTTAATTCTCTTTTGCATAGCAGAAGGTTTTAATTTTAATGAAAACCAACTTAATTATTTCTTTAATGGATCCTGCCTTTGGTGGTGTGTCTATATTTTTTTATGAATGAATGAGGGAGTGGGCACACATGCAGGAGAGGAGAGACAGAGGGAGAGGGAAAGAGAAAGTTTTAACAGGCTCCATGCCCAGTGCAGAGCCTGATGTGGGACTCGATCTCATGACCCTGAGCTGAAATCAAGAGCTGGACGCTTAACCAGTTGAGCCACCCCAGACACCCCTGGTGTTGTGTCTAAAATGTCATTGTCAGAGTGCCTGGGTGGTTCATTCGGTTCCACATCCAACTCTTGATTTTGGCTCAGGTCATGACCTTGGGGTCCTGGGATTGAGCCCCACATCAGGCTCCCTGCTCAGCAGAGAGTCTGTTTCTTCCTCTGCCCCTCTTCTCCACTCATGCTCACACTTACTCTGTCTCTCTCTCTCTCATTCTCTCTCAAAAATAAATGAATAAAAAATCTTTTAAAAAAGTAAATAACATGTCATTGCCATATCCAGGGTCATAAAGGTTTTCTCCAATGTTACCTTCTAAGAGGTTTTATAGTTTTGCATCTTATGTTTAGGTCTGTGATCCATTTTTAGTTAATTTTTATGAAGGTCTGTAGATTCATTTTTTTGCATGTGGTTGTCCAGTTGTTCCAGCACTATTTGTTGAAAAGACTGGGTTTTTTCATTTTGTTTTATTGCTTTTCTCCTTTGTCAACGATCAGTTGACTATATTTATGTGGGTCTGTTTCTGCCTATTTGTTCTGTCTCTATTCTGTTCCATTAATTTGTCTTTTCTTTATCTAGTACCATACAGTCTTTTTTTTTTTTTTTTTTTTAAGTACCATCCAGTCTTGATTACCATAGCTTTATAGTAAGTCTTGAAGTTGGGTAGCATTATTTCTCCAACTTTGTTCTTTTTCTTCAATATTAAGTTGGCTATTTTGGGTCTTTTGCTTCTTCATATAAACTTTAGAATCAGTTTGTCAACATCTACAAAATAATTTGCTGAGATTTTGGTTGGGATTGTGTTGAATCCATAGGAAGAAATGACATCTTGACAATATTGAGTACCCCTTTCTATACCTTTTAATTCCTAGTCTTATTGTATTAGCTAGGACTTCCAGTGCAGTGTTGAGAACCAGTGATTAGAAGGTAACACTTGGTGGAAAAGCTTCAAGTTTCTCACCATTAAGTATGATATTAGCTGTTTGTAAAGGTTCTTTATCAAGTTGAGGAACTTTCCTTCCATTCCTAATTTGTTGAGAGGTTTTAAAACCATGAATGAGTTTTGGATTTTGTCAGAAGCTTTTTCTGAATCTGTTAACATGATCATTGGATTTTGCTTCTTTAGCTTGTTGATTTGATGGTCACGTTAGTTGATTTTCCAATATTGAACCAGTCTTGCATACCTGGGATAAATCCCGTTAGTTACAGTGTATAATTCCTTTCAGGCATTGTTGGTTTGATTTGCTAATATTTTTTGGAGGATTTTACATCTATCATGAGAGATAATGGTCTGTAGGCTTTGTGTTTTTTTTTTTTTTTTTTTTTTTTTTTTTTTTTTCTTGTACCATCTTTATCTGGTTTGGTATTAGGATAATGGTGGCCTTATAGAGTAAGTTCCCCCTGCTTCTATCTTCTGGAGGAGATTGTGGAGAATTGGTATAATTTCTTACTAAATGTTTGATAGAATTAATTATTGAACACAACTAGGCCTGGTGCTTTCTGTTTTGGAAGGCTATTAATTATTGATTAAATTTCTTTAAGCCTATTTTGATTATCTATTTTTTGCCTGAGCTTTGGTAGTTTTTGTTTATTTGTTTGTTTGTTTGTTTGTTTTTTAAGGAATTGGCCTATTTAATCTAGGTTTTCATATCTATGGACGCAGAGCTATTCATAACATTGTTTTATTTCCCTCTTCATATCCATGGAATCTGTAGTCCTGTCCCTTCTTTAATTTCTAACATTAGTGATTTATGTCTTCTATTTTTCTTAGCCTGGCTAGAAGTTTATCCATTTTGTTGGTTTTCTCAGAGACCCAGCTTTTAGTTTTGTCGATTTTTCTCTGTTGATTTCCTGTTTTTTATTTCATTGAATTCTGCTCCAGTATTTATCATATCTTTTATTTACTTTAGACTTAATTTGCTCTTTTTCTAGTTCCTTAAGGTGGAGGCTTAGATGATTAATTTTAGATCTTCTTCCTAATATATGCTAATACTATCTATATATATATAATATATAAAATAATTTCATCCTATGACTTTCTCTCAAAGCTGTGTTTCACTGCACCTAACAAATTTAGGTAAGCTGTAACTTCATCTTCATTTAGTTAAAAATATTTTTAATGTATTAATTTATTTATCTCGAGATTTCTTTTTTAACCCATGTGTTATTTTAAGGTGTGTTTTTAATCTCCAAGTATTCTGCCATTTTCCAGTTATCTTCTGTTCTTGATTGCTAATTTAATTCCATTAAGATCTGAAAGTAGACATTTTATGATTTCTGTTCTTTTAAATTTGTTCAGATGTGCATTATGGCCCAGAATGTGGTGTGTCTTGATGAATGCTCTATGTGATCTTGAGAAGAATGTGGTTCTGCTGTCATTGGATTTAGTCCATAGATGTCACTTATGTCTAGATGTTTGATGGTGCTACAGAGTTCAATGTTGTCTTTACAGATTCTCTGTGTATGTAAATGTGGAATTGCTGAGTCATGGAATATACTGTATAAATTTTTGGGATAAGATTAATAGATCTGTGGTCATGCAGATTTATATGATGTTTAAGTATCACCTGATTTTAAACTAGTATACTGGGACTTAGAGGGTGACTTCCTTGAACCTTTGGAGCAAGCCCCAGTAATTCATTCCTCTTTACTCCCTAATACTTACAGCGTCCTCACTCTATCTTCCTTGAATCCACTAGGGCTAATTTCATTATCCCTCATTCCTGTTACTGTCAATCACTACAGGAATCCCCTGGCACCCTCCTCTCCCATCTCCTACACTCTTAATTCCCAGAAATCTCTGAATATTCCCTGTCTTGTCCCTTTTTCTTAACGCTCTCTGACTCTTGAAACCCTTCCAGTGTACCTTCTGGAGTTTATTATCAGCAAAATCTCCTATATGCTCAGTCTTGTTCTAATGCAATCTTGTAGGAGAGGAAGAGGTTAGAACAGATTGTCCTGCAGCCCTCTCAAGTGTTAGCTCTTACCTATCCCATGACCTTATACCATTGGACCTGAAAGGAAGAGGAAGTTGTTCTCCTTATCTTTTCATTATTCTCTTTCTTAATGTCCCCAAACTTTGAATCATTTTTTAAAAAGATTTTATTTATTTATTTGACAGAGAGACATCATAAGTGGGCAGAGAGGCAGGCAGAGGGGGAGTGGGAAGAAGGCCCCCCGCTGAGCAGAGAGACAATGCAGGGCTCTATCCCAGGACCCTGAGATCATGACCTGAGCTGAAGGCAGACGCTTAACCCACTGAGCTACCCAGGCGCCCCCAAACTTTGAATCTTATACTCTTAAATTCTATCACTACCCATCGTTGCAGTTGTAAATATCTTAGCTTTTAACTCTTCACTTCTAACTCCTAGGTTTTTTTTTTAAGATTTTATTTATTTGACACAGAGAGAGAGAGAGAGAGAGACAGTGAGAGAGGGAATACAAGCGGGGGGAGTGGCAGAGGGGGAGGCAGGCTTCCTGCTGAGCAGGGGGCCCGATGTGGGGCCTGATTCCAGGACCCTGGGATCATGACCAGAGTTGAAGGCAGACGCTTAATAACTGAGCCACCTGGGCGCCCCTAACTCCTGTTATTCTTGATGTTTTGAATACACTCGTTGATTTTTCAGTTGTTTGAACTCCTGTCTTCCAGTGAGCTTTTCTTCCATAGTACCACAGTTACTTAGGCCATGTGTGCATAATTTTAATTTCATTTTTCTTGCTGCTCTCCAAGCACCTCCAGTCTTTCTGCCTGTGCCATCTAGAAACTTCACCCCCCCAGACCAAATATTTGCTTCCAGGATCTCCAATCCTTGAGACCCTTAGGTATATTAAGTTTGGGAGGCCTTCTAAATACTGATATGGGTAATTCAATGCATTAGGCTGGAGAATACCTGAGAGAGAATATGAGGAGTCAGCAGAATACCTACCCCACTTCTAGGGCTTCCCAGGGCTTGATGCAAAGGGATGTGTGAAAGCAAGCACTTATTACTCGAAAGAACTTCAGGGGAAGCTGTGTATTCAGGGAGCAGTCAAATTTCACCTAGTAAATACGTTAAGGGCTGTATTAAATATATGTACAAGGTGCTTGGGAGTACAAAAGCAAGGATACACTGGCAGTTGCAAGACCAGTTAGGAGACCATTGCCGTTATCAAGATGTAAGGGAATGGGGTGCCTGGGTGGCTCAGTGGGTTAAAGCCTCTGCCTTCGGCTCAGGTCATGATCCCAGGGTCCTGGGATCGAGCCCCGCGTCGGGCTCTCTGCTCAGCGGGGAGCCTGCTTCCCCTTCTCTCTCTCTCTCTGCCTGCCTCTCTGCCTACTTGTGATCTCTGTCTGTCAAATAAATAAATAAAATCTTTAAAAAAAAATGTAAGGGAATGTCAGAAATGGAGAAAGTACATGAATATGAGAAAAATTAATGAAGTTAAATAAGCAGGGATTAGAATCAATTATCTCCAGATTTCCTGCTTGGGTGATTAATGAGTAATAATGCCCTTAGCTTAAATAAAGAATATTGAAGAATCAATGTAAGGGAAGGAAAAAGGAGATCCCAGAGGCAAATCTATACATATATGGACCCTTGATTTATGATGAAAGTAACACTGGGGCAATTGTATGTCCATATGGAGAAATTGAAAGATTTAACTCTTTACAGAAATTAATTCCAAGTGAATTTTATATTTTTTTTTTCAGTCTCGTTAAGGTATAACTGATAAAATTGTAAGACCTTTAAAGTATACAGCACAATGACCTGATATACATTGAATTGTAGTTTTGATTTGAAAGTCAATACCCTCCAGTTCCATCCAAGTTGATGTAAATGGTGGGTATTCATCCTTTCTAATGACTGAGTAATATTCCATTGTATATATGAACCATATCTTCTTTATCCATTCACCTGTTGAAGGGCATCTCGGCTCCTCCCACAGTTTGGCTATTGTGGACATTGCTACTATGAACATTGGGATATAGGTACCCTTTTAAGTATATCTGTATCTTTGGGGTAAATACCCAGTAGTTCAATTGCTAGGTTATAGGGTAACTCTATTTTTACCGTCTTGAGGAACCTCCATACTGTTTTCCAGAGTGGCTATACCAGCTTGTATTCCCACCAGCAGTGTAAGAGGGTTCCCCTTTCTCCACATCCTCACCAACATTTGTTGTTCCCTATCTTGTTAATTTAAGCTATTCTGACTGGTGTAAGGTGATAACTCATTGTGGTTTTGATTTGTATTTCGCTAATGGCTAGGGATATTCCCTGTTCTGTTTGTTTACATGTTTCATTATAACTTGTTTCTCTGGCATGGATGACTCTTTGCCTTTGAACTATCTCTTGCAACTGTTAAACTGCTTGGTAAAGTTGAAAAAAAGCCTGCCTTATAGGCTGCTGAGTTTTCTGTCTTGATGAGATTTTTTTTTTTTTTTTTTTAGATTTTATTTATTTATTTGACAGACAGAGATCACAAGTAGGCAGAGAGCCAGGCAGAGAGAGAGGAAGGGAAGCAGGCTCCCTGCCGAGCAGAGAGCCCGATGTGGGGCTCGATCCCAGGCCCCTGGGATCATGACCTGATCTGAAGGCAGAGGCTTTAACCCACTGAGCCACCCAGGTGCCCCTTGATGAGATTTTTTTATCCTGTTTATCCATTTCTGGCCATTTTTAAGAAAGAGGGGTTTTGTTTTTGTTTTTGTTTTAAGAGTTCTTCCGAATAATGTGATTTTTAATAATTAAATATTTGCTTCAAAATGTTAATATTTTAACATCTTAATCTTCTTATTTTTTTTGGGTTTTTATTTAAATTCCAGTTAATTAACATAGAGTGTAATATTAGTTTTGGGTGTACAATGTGGTGATTCAACACTTCCATATGTCACCCAGTATTCATTGTGACAAGTGCACTCCTTAATCCCCATCACCTATTTAACCCATCCCCCTACCTACCTCCCCTCTGGTAACTATACATTCTTCATAATTAAGAGTCTGTTTCTTGGTTTGCCTTTCTCTCTCTCTTTTTTCCCCTTTGCTCATTTGTTTTGTTTCTTAAATTCCATATATGAGTGAAATTGTGTGGTATTTGTCTTTCTCTGACTTACTTTGCTTAGCATATTCTCTAGCTCCATCCATGTTGTTGCAAATGGCAAGATTTCTTTCTTTTTTATGGCCGAGTAATATTCCATGGTATGTATCTACTATATCTTCTTTAAGACTTGGGATAAGCTGGGGTAGGGAGAAGAAAAAAGACAGAAAAAAACTTTGATAAACTAACTTTGGGTGAATACATTCTGACTTTTTTATGGTCTTATGAAGGCCCTTATCACCTTTCATTTGACTTATCGAAGAAACTCCCTAACTCCTTTTTTCTTTCTACTCAGTCCATTCTGAATTTTGAAACTGGACTTTTTCCCTAATATATCACTTTGTACCCATCATTCTGCTACTTAGAATTTTTGAATAACAGCATTCACCAAAGTGGTTCTCTAAACACCATCCATTTGGCCATGGGGGGAAATACAAAAACTTATTTTTTTACCATGAAAAATGAGAATTAAATCAGGGTTTACTAGCATTTAAGTATGGATCCACACTGGTACTACCCACATTAGACCCATGTGTTAGCCTGTGTCATAAACTGTACATAATCTACCATGAACAGAGTTGAGTTCCCCTGTACATCCTCAGTCACCATTTTCCTTGAGCATATTGCGGCTTACAGGTGCACTTCCACACCTCTCCTGAGTTTTTGCTATTACTTAAGTCTCTTTTAAATTCCAATATTAGTGTACAGTGTTAAATTAGGTTCAGGTGTACAATATGATTCAGCAATTCTGTACATTATTTAGTGTTCATCAGAATAAGTATGTACTCTTCATCTGCTCACCTTTTTAACCCATCTCCCCGCCCCCACCCTGGTAACCACCAGTTTGGTCTCTTAAAAGTGCATTTGTACAGAACCTTGTAATACAGTGTGGAGGGAGCCTTTGAAATGGTTTGTGTAAGAAGGAAATTTACTGGTTGTCTTATGGCAAATTACTTAAAAGAATGGTCAAACTAAATGTTGTAGCAGTTTTCTTTTACAAAATGTCAAGTCTCCCAAATTTGCAGAACTTGTCTGTGCTAACAAGTGCTTTTCAGTAATATGCTGCCTGGAAGTTGAGGTGGGGAGTGGGCAGCAGTGACAAATACACTTTTTAGTCTGTCTGTTCAAGGTGAAGGTAACGTGTAACAGTGAGTGAAAAAGTAGCTTCATTTTGAAAGAAAATTTGTGCCATGGAGAGACCATTTTGAAAATGGATATTTGGAAATGTTCCCATTTGTATGTGATTTTATTGACAAAAATGATGCCACTTATTAAAACGGATACATCTGCCTCTTAAAAACATTGGAAATAAGATGTTCTCATCTTCCCAGTGAAAAGTTTAATAGATTTTGAACCTATTTGTTAAAAATGTAATAACATTAGAAACTTTTCCATTCATTTAAAAAAAAAACTGCTTGGCATCAAGGAAGGTGGAAATTTACCATCCTGGGACACCTGGGTGGCTCAGTTGGTTAAGTGTCATGGTCTCAGGGTCCTGGGATTGAGTCCTGCATCAGGCTTCCTGCTCAGCAGAGAGCCTGCTTCTCCCTTGCCTGCAGCCTCCTTCCCCGCTTGTACTCACTCTCTTTCTTGCTCTCTGACAAATAAATAAAATCTTAAAAAAAGAAGAAGAAATTTACCATCCTTTGGGTAGAATTGAAAGATGAGTACCATGATCTAAATAATATGGCTAGTAAAGCACTTCTTCCATTGAGAGCTACATATCTTTGTGATATTTATTTTTCATCTATAATATAGCAGTGGGGGCGCCTGGGTGGCTCAGTGGGTTAAAGCCTCTGCCTTCAGCTCAGGTCATGATCCCAGGGTCCTAGGATCGAGCCCTGCATCGGGCTCTCTGCTCAGCAGGGAGCCTGCTTCCCTTCCTCTCTTTCTGCCTGCCTCTGCCTACTTGTGATCTCTGTCAAATAAATAAATTTAAAATAATAATAATAATAATAATAATAATAATAATATAGCCATGAAGGTCATGAAATATATTTAAAAACTAAACTGCAAAAGACCAAAGATTTCCAAAAAATGTGAAGGATCTTCAATCCCACTACACTCAAAAAAAGGGGAGCAAAAAATGTACCATGAATAAAATTTAATTTACAAAATATTTATTTTAAAGTATATAATTTGAGAAAATTTGACATACATATATATACACCTATGAAACTATCACCACCATCAAAATAGTGTATGTATCCATCATGTCCAAAAGTTTCCTCATAACATTCTAGAATTCCTCCCATCTCCAGGCACCCACTGGTGTGCTTTCTGTCAGCTATAAATTAGTTTGACTTTTGTAGAATTTATCTAAATGGAATCATATAGTATGTGTTCTTTTTTTGTCTCCTTGTTTTTTATATTTCCATATAAGTTTAAAAATCAGCTTGCCCAAAAGGTAGCTAGTAGGAGAAGGCTATGCATGAGTGAGGGGAGAGAGTATTTTGAAAATCCTGTGCCCTTGCTCGGTTTTGCTGTGAACCTAAAACTGCTCTAAATAATAAAACCTATTTTTTAAAAAGACAGCTGGGGTTTTGATTGGATTGTTCTGAATCTGTAGATCAATTAGGGGAGAACTGACTTCTTAACACTGTTGAATGTTTTTACCTGTGGTATATTTCTCTTTTTAGGTAGGCCATCATTAATTTCTCTTAGCAATGTTTTTAAAAATACTTTAAATTTATTTTTATTTTAAAAATTGTAAAATTTATTATTGAAGTATAGTTGCATACAATTTTTGTTTAGTTTCAGATGTAAAACATAGCGATTCAACACTTTTGTGCATTAGTGCTCACCATGATAAGTGAAGTCACCATCTGTCTCCATTGACTATATTCCCTATGCTGTACTTTTCATCTCCATGACTTATTTATATATATATTTTTTAAAGATTTTATTTATTGGGACACCTGGGTGGCTCAGTGGGTTAAGCCTCTGCCTTCAGCTCAGGTTATGATCTCAGGGTCCTGGGATCGAGCCCCACATCGGGCTGTCTGCTCCGCAGGGAGCCTGCTTTCCCCCCTCTCTCTGCCAGCCTCTCTGCCTACTTGTGATCTCTGTCAAATAAATAAATAAAAAATAATAAAAATAAAATAAAAAAATAAAATAAAAAAAAAGATTTATTTATTTGACAGAGAGAGGTGGGGGGAACACAAGCAGGGGGAGTAGGAGTGGGAGATGTAGGCTCCCCGCTGAGCAGGGACCCTGATGTAGGACTCGATCCCAGGACCCTGGGATCATGACCTGAGCCTAAGGCAGGCGCTTAACGACTGAGCTACCCAGGCACCCATGACTTATTTATATTGTAACTGGGAGTTTGTACCTCTTAATGTCCTTCTCTTAACAATGTTTTGTGTCACTCTTATGCATCTTTTGTCAGATCTTCCCCTAAATATTCATGGTTTTATGCAGTAAGTGGTATTTTTATTTTCAATTTCTGATTATTGCTAGCATATAGAAATATAATAGATTTTTGTGTATTGTCCTTGTATCCTGTAGCCTTGCTGAACTCATTTAAGTAGCTTTATTGTAGATTCTGTTGGGTTTTCTAAGAAATATAATAAATACTTTATATAAATGTAAATCTATTATAAAAATACATTAATATAAATAATATACTTTAAAACAAATATTTCTCCCTTTCTGACCTAGATGGTTTTTATTTCTCTTTATTTTCTTATTGTACTTACTAGATCCTCCAGTACAAATTTGAATATAAATGGTGAGCACAGACATCCTGCTCTTGTTTCTGATCTTAAAGCATTGTGTCATAACCATTAAAGTATAGTGTTAGCTATACTTTATCACCGATGCCCTTTATTCATTTAAGAATGTTTCCTTCTGTCCCTAGTTTGGTGAAAGGTTTTATCGAAAATGGTTGTTGGGGGACGCCTGGCTGTCTCAGTTAGTAGAACATGCGACTCTTGATCTTGGAGTAATGAGTTCAAGCCCCACACTGGATGTAGAGATTACATACATACCTACATACATACATAAATGTTTGAAAAATGGTTGTTGGATTTTTGACAAATGATTTTTCTATGTCTACTGGAATGATCATATAGTTTTTGTCAGCCTATTATAATGATAGGTTGTATTGATTTTTCAGATTTTAACCAACTTGTATTCCTGGGATAAATCTACTTGGTCATAATGTATTACCCTTTTTACAATTGTTGGATTTGATTTGCTGAAGTTTCATTAAGAATGTATGTATATACATTCATCTTTGGCTGATTTTGGAATCAGGGTAATGCTGACTTCATAGAATGAGTTGGGAAGAATCAATTTTCTGGAAGAATTTATGTACAAACATTTCCTTGAATGTTTGGTAGACTTGTCCAGTGAAGCTATGGGGCCTGGAATTGTCTTTATGTCTATGTTTTAAATAATAAATTTAATTTCTGTAATAGATTACAGGGCTATTCAGGTAACCTATTTATTTGTGAATGAATCTTGGTAGTTTGCATCTTGAAGAAAATTTTCAATTTTCAGTTTCATTTAAGTTGCCAGTTGACATAAGGTTGTTCATAATATTGCCTTATTATTTTGGTATCTCTAGAATCTGTAGGATATCACCTCTCTCATTCCTGCTGTTGGTAATTTGTGTTTTCTTTCTTTCCTAATCAGTCTGTCTGTAGTTTATTAATCTAAAATCTGTGTATGGTTTTATTAATTTTCTCTGTTGTGTTTTTTTATTGGTTTCTCCTATGATCTTTGTGATTTCCTTTATTCTGAGTTTCATTTGCTTTCTTTTTTCTAATTTAAGATAGAGATTTAGGTCACTGAATTTAGTCCTTCTTTTTTAATACAAGTATTTAGTGATACAGTTTTCCCTGTAAGAACTGTTTTAGCGGTTTCAGATGTTAGGTTTTAATTTTTGTTTAGTTTAAAGTATTTTTCTAATTTCCTTTTTGATTTCTTTCAGTTATTCAGAAGTGTACTGTTTACTTTCCACAGATTTGGAGATCTTCCTGAGATCTTTCTGTTACTGATTTTTAATCAATATCATATTAGTCTGGAATTCTTTTAAGTTTGTTGAATCTTGTTTTATGGCCCAGAATATGATTATTCTTAGTAAATGTTCCAAGTTCACTTGAAAAGAACGTATATTCTGCTTTTTTTCTGTTAAGTATTAATTAGGTCAAGTTGGTTGATAGTGTTTTTCAGGTGTTCTGTATTTTATCAGTTTGTCTCTTCCCCCATTTATGAATTTCTTTAATCATTTATGTCATAAACAACATGATCCATAGACATTTATTTCATGTATAACTTTTATAGCATTAGAATATAATGTAATATTATATAAATATTTGTAACCTATTAATACTTCATTTTGTTCCAAATTGTTCTAGCTTTGGCCATTTGGAGTTCTTTCATTAGGCTGCTATTTCACTTGGCATACCCCCAGCAGTGTGGTTTTTGCTTGTTTTTTGTTTTTATTTTTTTAAAGATTTTGTTTGTTAGACACAGCGGCAGAGGGAGAGGGAGAAGCTGATCATGACCTAAGCTGAAGGCAGACGCTTAACAGACTGAGCCACCCAGGCACCCCTCTCTTAATAATATCTCTTGTAGAGCAGAAGTTTTTACTTTTCATGCAGTCCACTTATTTTTCTTCCATTGATTGTGCTTTTGGTTTCATATTGTAACAGTTATCACCAAAGCCAACATCACCTTGATTTTCTCCTATATTATCTTCTAGAAGTTTTGTGTTTTACATTTAGGCAGACGTTACATTAGGATCATTTACATTATCAATGTTGAGTTAGTTTTTGCGAAAGGTTGTGTCTAGATGCCCTTTTTTTGCATATAGATGATCAATTGTTCCAGCACCATTCATTGAAAAGACTGTCCTTTCTCCTTCAAACTGCCTATGTTTTCTTGTCATATATCAATTGACTACAGTTGAGTTTGTCTGTTTCTGAATGCTCTGTTCTGTTTTCTTGATCTCTATGTCTGTTCTTTCACCAATACCACATTGTCTTGATCACTATAACTTTTTAGTGAGTTTTTTAAAAAATTCCAGTATAATTAACATGCAGTGTCATATTAGTTTCAGGTATATAATATAGTGATTCAATAATTCTATACCTTACTCAGTATTCATCACAGTATTCATCACAGTATTCATCACAATAAGTGTTCTCTTCAATCCCCTTCATCTGTTTCACCCATCATCCCACACTCATCTCCCCCCACCCCTGGTAACCACCTGTGTATTCTCTGTATTTAAGAGTCTCTTTTGTTTGTCTCCGTTTTTCTTTGTTTATATCTTAATTTCCTCATATGAGTGAAATTATGTGGTATTTTTCTCTGATTATTTCATCTAACATTATACCCCTAGATCCATTCATATTGTTGCTGATGGGAAGATTTCTTTCCTTTTTTATGGCTGAGTAATATTCCATTGTTTATACCTCATCTTTATCCATTCATCTCTTAGTGGACAGTGCTTGGGTTGCCTCCACATTTTGGCTATTGTAAATAATGCTACAACAAACATAGAGAGTACATATATCTTTTCAAATTAGTGTTTTCATATTCTTTCGGTAAGTACCCAGTAGTGGGATTGCTGGATTATGATAATTCTATTTTTAATTTTTTGAGGAACCTCCATACTCTTTTCCAGTGGCTGTACCAGTTTGCATTCCCAACAGTGCATGACGGTTTGGTTTTTTTCCTCCACATCCTTGCCAACACCTGTTGTTTCTTGTGTTGTTAATTTTAGCCATTCTGACTGGTGTGAGGTGATATCTCATTGTGGTTTTGATTTGCATTTCTCTGATGACTAGTGATGTTGAGTTTTATAATGAGTTTTAAAGTCACATAACGTCAGTCCTCCAACTTTGTTCTTCAGTATTGTGTTACTTTTCTGGTTATTTTACCTTTCCATATAAACACCAGAGACGAGCTTGCTGAGATTCTGATTGAAATTGCATTGAATCTGTAGATCAAGTTGGGAATAATTGACATCTTAGCAATATTGAATCTTCCAATTCATGAACATGCAGTACTTCATTTATTTAGGTCTTTGATTTCTTTCATTATTATAGTTTGCAGAATATAGTGTATATATTTTGTTAGATTTATACATATTTCATTTTTATGTTTAATTGTCTTGTGTATTTTTTTAAAAGATGGTTTTTTGTTTTTGTTTTTGTTTTTGAGAGAGAGAGAGAGAAAGAAAGAGCACGAGCGGAGCGAGGGGCAGAGGGACAAGCAGACTCCCTGCTGAGCAGGAGGCCTGACACGGGGCTGGATCCCAGGACCCCGAGGTCATGAACTGAGCCAAAATCAGACGCTTAACCAACTGTGTCACCAAAGCGCCCCTTGTGTATAGTTTCTAATTTCAAGTACCAGTTATTCATTGCTGATATAAAGCAAAGCAATTGACTTGTATATTAGCCTTGTATCCTGTGACTTTGCTGGATTTGCTTATTAGTTCCAGCAGTGATTTTTTTTGCTTTCTTCTTTTTCTTTTTCTTCTTCTTCAGTTCTTTGATTCAGTTCTTCATTTCTTCTTCTTTGATTCTCCATTTAATTTTTTAATCTTTATGTAGACAATCCTATCATCCACAAACAGAGATAGTTTTATTTATTCTTTCCCAATGTATTTACCTTTACTTTCTTTCTTATTGCAGGGCACGTGGGTGGCTCAATCTGTTAAGCATCTGACCCTTAGTTTTGGCTCAGGTCATAATCTCATTGTTGTTAGATGGAGTCCCAGGTGGGGCTCCATGCTCATTTTGGAATTTGCGCTCATTTTGGAATTTGCTTCGGATTCCCTCTCCCTCCGCCCCTCCCCTGCGTGAGTGCACGTTCTCTCTCTCAAATAAAAAAATTTCTAAAAAATCTTATTGCACTGACTACAGCGTTCAGTATGAGTTGAGACTGGTGAGAGGGGACATTTTTGCCTTGTTCCCAGTCCTGAGGGGAAAGCATCCTCTTTCTCACTATTAAGTCTGATGTTAGCAGTATGTCTTCTGTAGATGTTCTTGGTCAAGTTGAGGAAGTTCCTCTCTATTCCTAGTTTGCTGAGAGTTTTATCAGGAATGGGTTTTAGATTTTGTCAAATACCTTTTCAGAATCAATTCATGCAATTACGTGGTTTTTTTCTCTTTAGTCTGTTGTGGTTGTGGATTATATTGATTGATTTTCAGATGTCTGATCAATCCTGCATACCTGGAGTAAATTGCACTTGATTGTGTTATGTAGTTTTTTATGCATTGTAAAATTTTATATTTCTAATGTCTTGTTGAGAATTTTACAACTATATCCATAAGAGATACTGGTCTGTAGTTTTTCCTTCTAATGTTCTTCTCTGGTATCTGTATTAGGGTAATACTGGCCTTATACAATGAGTTTAGGAAGTGTTCTTTCCCCTTCTGTTGGAAGAAATTGCAGAGGTACCAGTTTTTCTTTAAATGCTTGATAGAATTTATCAGGATGACACATGAAACTGATGTTTTCTTTTTTCAGGAGTTACAATATAGCTTCAGTTTCCTTAATAGGGTCTTTTTAATCCAATCTGACAATCTCTGCCTTTTATTTGGGGCTTTTAGACGATTTATATTTACTGTTGGTGATACGGTTTGGCTTAAAACTGTCATCTTCCTACTTGTGTTATAATTGTTCCATCTGTTTTTTCTTCTTTTTGCTCTTTTTCTGCTTTATTTGGGGTCGAATGGTTTTTATTCCACTTTATATCTTTTACTGGCTTATGAGCTATAACTGTTACTTGGTAGTTGCATTGACATGTGCAATATATATCATATTATACCTCTTCACAGATAGTATAAGATTAACACCATTCCATTTTCCCTCTTATAACCTGATGCTGCTTTCAAACTTTTTATTCTCACATGTTGTAAATACCACACCACTTTATTATTATTTTTGTTTAAATATTTGTTATTCTTAAAGAGATTTAAATAACAAAAAAAATCTTTGTTTTCCCACATAGTTAACTTTTCTACTTCTCTTCATTCTTTTGTGTCGATCCATATTTTAACTTGGTGTCTTTTTCTGCCTAAAGGACTTTTTTTTTTTTTTAAGTTACAGTGCAGTCTGCTGTTCTTGAGGATTTTTTTTTTTAATCTGAAAAGATATTTATTTCACCTTGGTTTTAAAAAATATTTTTACTGGTGCAATGACTTTTAACACTAATTACCCAGAATTAAGCCATACTCTGGATTTGGTTTTGGACATAGTCCTCCACAAAATTGTCATTACTTGAGACACCCAACTGCAAGCTTGGGGTTCCAAGGCCACCCATAATTCTGACCAACTGGATGTAAATTCAAAGGTTCCCACTACCTCTTCAGGTTTAGTATTTCAGTAGAATGACTCCTAGAACTCAGGAAAGTGTTATACTTACAAATAGAGTTTTATTATAGCAAAAAGAATATAAATCAGAACCAGCCCATAAAAGAGACTCATAAATTATAGTCTGGGATGGCCCCACATGTGAAGTTTTTGGTGTGTTCTCCCCATGATATCTGGATCTGCCCTTCTCCCAGCATATTGATTGTAGCAATATGCAGAGTAATAGCCAGGAAGTTCACTGAAGTTTTGGTATCCAGAATGTTCATTATGTAGGTATGATTGATGGCCTCATTGCATATGTGATTAAACTCAGCCTTTAGCACCCCCTTCCATTCCCTGGAGGTCAAACTGTTATCAAATGGCTTAGAGCATTGACCCTCTAACCACATGGTTGGTTTTCTAGATTGACCAGTCACCATCCTGAGTCATCTCATTTGCATAAAGTATCAGGCCCTACCATGAATATCAAAGACACTTCTGTCACTTGGGAAATTCCAACATTACGAGGCTCCTTCCCAGGAACTGAGACAAAAGCCATCAAATTCTTTATTACACAGTAGCTGGGTATAGAATCTGGGTTGGTAGGGTTTTTCTTTTCATAATTTGAAGATATTGCTCTGTTACTGAAGATACTCTTACATTGTTTTTAATTAAAAATCTGCTAGAATCCTTATCTTTGTTCCTCTGTATATGTCTTTCCCACCTACCACCCAAATGTTTTTAAGATTTTTATTTTTATCATGTGTTTTGAACAATTTGATTATAATGTGTTTTGGTGTAGTTTTCTTCATCTTTCTCATGCTGAGGGTTCTTGGAGATTCTTACATATCACTTCTTCAACTATGTTTTCTGTATCCCTTACTATCTCCTCCTTTAAGGATTATTAGGCTGCTTGAAGTCATCTCATAGCTTAGTGATGCTCTGATGATGATGATGGTGGTGGTGGTAATGATGATGATGATGATGGTGATGATTTGCAGGGACTTTTTTCCTCTTGGTGTTAGTTATTTTTGACATGTGTATGTTTTTTGAATCCCTAGCATTACTGTTAGCACCTGAAAGATTCTTTATGTTCTGTCCCATAACCAGCACCGCACCTGGTCCTTGGAAGGGCAGTCATTGTTCGTAGGATACCCGTGTTTAGGGATTTCTTTGAGGCTTTAGCTGAGGATTTTGGGGAACCAAAAAAGGGCATCTAGCTTTACACTCAAGGATCAAGCTGAAGATATTTGTTATTTTTGGAGTGACATTACTTTAAAAGAATAGAATTTTTTTTAAAGGCTTTGATAATTCTGAGGAGACCTGATACTTATTAAGGCCTGGCTAAGGAAACAACTACTGCGGATCATTTCTCTCACACCCTGATAGCCTGTGCTAGCCAGGAGGTAAGAATAGATCATAAGAGATAATCCTAGACACAGAGCATGGGAAACCCAGAGTTGGGGCGAGGTTGAGAGCAGACCTAGTACATAAGGCTGTGACCTCACTGAGGCTCCCAGTCAAGGGGATAAGTGGAAGCTGAAAATGCTTCCTCCTAATTAGTTTTCCCATAGAGAGTGTCTTTATTTATTTATTTATTTATTTTTATTTTTAAAAGATTTTATTTTTAAGTAATCTATATGCCCAGCCTGGGGCTGTACCCACAACCCTGAGATTAAGAGTTGCACATTCCACTGCCTGAGCCAACCAGGTGCCCTCAGAATGCCTTTATATTACTGATACAGAGATGCTGTGTGGGAAAATGAGTACGAAGTGGGGAGGTGGACAGAGATTGGCAGAGAGGTCAGCACATCATGTAGTATGGGGCTTACTTTGACATGGCCCTTTGGGTAGAGACACATTGACAGCTTCTGCCAGCTAGGAGCTTTTGAATACTAACCTCCAGCTGGAAGTTAGGCCAGAGAAGTATGGCAGTCTTAGGTTCAAGAACTATTGTGACTAGTGCAAAGGTAAGCAAAGTTTTATTCGAACCTTCTGTACTGTACATTAGCAATTTACAGGGAACATGTGAAAACGAATAAGGGAATGGAGGTAATTCCTATACCATGAGGAGGTTGGGCATGTTTGCAGACTTGGGGGACTTGTGTTTGGTCTCTTAAGGAATGCTGCTATCCTAAGTCCCTACCGGAGAACTTGAGTTTCTCTTAAGCATGCATATTTCTGGGTTAGCCTTGGATGCAGTGTGCAGAGATATATGTCCAAAAGACTTTTAGATCAGGAAGGAGTCCTGTTGCCTTTCAAAAAATGTTTAAGCATCTGCACCAAATGAATTCTTCAAGCCTTTGGAAAGTTGGGTTAACTTGACTAGGCAGATTGGAGCCTGAGGAGTTCCTAGGAAGGCAGGAAATTGACAAGTTGCTGCTGTAACTAGAATGGATGTCTGAGAGACATAGATGGTTACAGGCAACTTGGGAACAAGAGAGAAACCTATGGGCTATAAAACTTTTACAAAGAGAATTGTTGAACTGATGGAGGGCCTGAAAACATAACCACCTGAGTGCTAATTGCCAGTGCTCGGTGAGAATACTTCCCTAAAGGTCGCCTCAGTCCTCCTCAGAAACAGACTTCACAGAGGGTTTCTTTTCCTTTCCCCACCCACAGGTAACAGTCCTTTGGATAGCCCCCGGAATTTCTCTCCAAATGCACCTGCTCACTTTTCCTTTGTTCCTGCCCGTAGGTAAGTTGATAGAAAACCCTGTGACTAATGTGTGTGTGGCATTTGCGTGAATGTCAGTTAAATTTTAGCTTCCTCCTTTAAGGCGCTGCCTTGGGCTGTTAGCCATCAACATTCCTTTCCTACTTTCCTCATCTTGTTCAAATTTTGCTTTCCAGATGCCCTAGGTATTTGCCTTTAGATGTTTGAATGGGCAAGTACTTACACGAAGTGGATTTATTTTTATAAACCTAAGCACAAGTCCCTGGTTTCCTGAGGTATCCTGGCATGATCAGTGAGAAAATGGCCTCTCATCCCAGGGAGACCCAAGGTTTTACTCTTAGTCCTCAACCAGAATAAAAGTGCCTTTAATAGAGATTCCTTAGTATTTGAAAGCTGTGTCTCCTGGTGTATAACAAGCACTTAATCACTGCATTTTGGTTAAATGAGTGATGGGGAAGATTAATGAACAGGCAAGCACTTATAGTTGTAAACTGTGATAAGCACCATGAAGTGAAAGAACGTGCTACTGCATGAGAGTGTAGGAAGGGAATGGGGCTGGAGGATCTTTACAAGGCGGTCATGTAAGGCCTCCCTGAAGGGGATTGACTTTTAAGCTAAGACCTGAATGAAGGATAAGAGTGAGCCTGCCATGTTGAAAGGGAGGACACAAGTGTAGGCCATTGTAGGCAGATGGAATAGCATGTTCCATTTGTGCCCTTATGTCTGCCTCATTATCAGGGCTTTAGGAATAAGATCAGCTAGGGGGTTTTAGGGCCCGGTATTACCATCCAAACAGGCCTGTGCTGTGTGGCATGAAGTTTGAGTCATATGTGTGGAACATGAACTCTGGGCTGTCCTCTTAACAGGACATAGTAGGAAAAGCAGCTAGGTATTGGTAGGGGTGGGGAAGAGGACTTCAACCCTGCCAGAGTACTCAGGAATTGTGTATGCTAGGTTACTGAGGTCAGGTTTGAACCTTACAGGATCACATGGGTTTGGAATATCACACAATGCAAAACATTTAAGGAATTGCTAAGGATAGCTCCATCAGTCCTGCATTTCACCTCAAACATATACACATTCCTAAGCAGAAAGTTTGCCCCTGCCAAACATGACCAAATGCCAGGGGTCAAACAGATTAGTCTTTCTGGTTCCATTTGATTCTCACTATAATATATGTCTTTTCACTACAGCCATGGCCACAGAGCAGACAGGTAATAGTGGACGTGATGGGGAGAGGGGCTGGGAAACTGCTATGCATGGCCAGATAATATGGTTTGTGATGTTGTGCTTGGTGAGAACTGGTTGTGCCGAGTCTTCTCTGACTGTGGGTATGAACATTTGGCCTTTCATATCTAGCGAAGAGGCCCTAAGGGAACCCCTGCTGGAACCAAGGCTCAGAGCTCGAATACTTAGAGGCAGGAAATGCTGATAGTTCCAAGTTTCCGAGCCTGGGGACAAGTCTCCCTCATTCCCACAAATTTCCTCAGGCACCCAGTGAGATGACCAGGCGGAGGAAATGGAGGCATCCTGTAGAGGCATTTCTTTCTGACTACGGTAGCCCTTGCTTTTCAGATTACAGAAAAATGGCTGCCCTGCAGCTGATTCCCATATCTTTTTAAAGAAGGAAAGATGACTTGTGAAAAGGTCTATGTGACAAGGGTTTGGGAAATTCCTCCCTGAGTTAGACTAGTGCTGTCTTTGCCAAGCTCTGTTTTCCTGGAATTGACTTGCTTTCTCGTATAGAACTCCCAGGACCCAACAAAAGAGGTCAGAGAGAACATCATGTTTGAACAGGACATTTCTTTGCCTCAGAGACTAGGTTCCAGCAGAACTAGCTGCCTGGGTGGCATGAAGTTTGAATCAGGTGCATGTAGCATGGAACCCTGGGCTGTCCCCTTGCAGATTCTAGTAGGAAAAGCTGCTTGGTATTGGTGGGTGTGGGGAGGAGTGTTTTGAAAGGGGAAGCCCTGGCAAGATGGAGTCCTCCTTTTTCTCTTTCCTCTCCCTGCCTCTCTCCACCCCCCTTAACTGTGAAGCCTGGACTAAATCCCTGGGTCGTGTGTTTTCTCTGAAGATTGAGGGTATTTAAATTCTAAAGGTCCTCCATTGCTAATGTTCTAAAGTTCTGTGGTAGCAGCAAGGAAGTTTTCCCCAGCTTCAACTAGAGCAGGCTATGCCCCTGAGCTTCACAAGAAAAAACACTTGTGTGACAGCACATACCATAGTCCAGGAAAGAATGATTTGTCCATGTAATAAAAGCTTCACACCAGGTACCTGCTTGATCTTTCTCCTCCACAACAAAGCAAATGGCTCGTCCTCTGTGATAAGAACTTTGGGGTGAGTCCTCGCAAGAGCAACAGGAAACCTAGCTCCAAAATCTTAGATACTGCCGCTGCTCTTTCTTCATGAGGTTACTGCCAGTCTTCACAAACATTCTCAAAGACTGGTTTTCTGCTTTCTGGTGGATCTTAAGTAACCTGGGACTGTTTGCCAATGATTGATTCATACCAGACGCAGATGGTGGGCCATGTCTTCCTCATCAGTGCAGTGACCTGGGAAAGACAAGGACAAAGGGCCTTCAAAAAAAAAGGAATAGCTGCATTTCAGTGGCTGTTCTGTCCTTGTGATGGTGCCTTTAGCTGGAATCCTCTGTCGTGGCTTCTCTAAAAGTGAACATGGTACATAAATAAATAAATAAATATGACTGCATTGAGATTATGAAGATTTTTATTTCAGAACCACAGTATTGTATAACAGATGTTCTTTTTCAAAGTCACAGACTCCTTTTTAGTTAGATATGTTTGTCTTTGCAGTGGAAAACATACCACCATAGGCCTCATGGAGGAGAAAGACGTGAAAGCCTGTACTAGACCAAGCAGTACTGTCTATAGAGACAAGGAAGAGTCTATCAGTGAACCAACTGCCCAAAACAGTGCTGATGGAAAGATAGGCAGGTCCAGGGCTCAGGGTGGGGTCCTGTAGAAACTGCCTAATATTCTTAATTTTACATAGGACTGATGGACGGCGCTGGTCTTTGGCCTCTTTGCCTTCTTCAGGCTATGGAACCAACACTCCTAGCTCTACTGTCTCAGTAAGTAGTTGGATCTTACCCCGAGGAACTACCTCCTGACAGATTACCGCTGCCTATCCCTACAGGGTTGCAAAGTGGTTCTCAGTTTTTCTTCCAAAGTCAGTTTAAACTCAGAGAGATTGTTTGGAGATGAGGCTGAGTGGGGCAGTGGTGGCCCTTAACAGCCATAGCCAGATATAAACATTAAACACCTTTGGGAAGGACTAACCAGCATGCTCTCTGGGCATAATTTTTCCAAGTGGAGTCAGAGGGGGGCTTGAGGATGGACTTTTGCTTTGCCAGACATGGAGGACCCTAACCATGGTTCCCCCGCTTCCCTCAGCTTGCTTCTAGAACTGCAACCAAGAGCAGATAACCCCTCCCATGTCCCCAAGGCCTGGTGGACCCTCTTTCTCCTCTTTCACCTTTTCCTTTTAAAAAAGAAGGGAAGGATGATTGTTATTTGGTATTCAGGTTTGATGTGTATCAGCAAAAAAGCTGGGCCTGTCTCTAAAACTTCTCATTATGTTTTTTTAGAGGAGGTTTTAGCCTAAAACACAACAGATGTCCTAATTGCTGCTATGCACAATTGACCATAATCTGAGTCTTCCTCATTGAGCAAGTTTTAATTGAAGCCAGGATGACAAGGTTGGCAAAGTCATTCTGTAAAGAGCCAGATAGTAAGTACTGTAGGCTTTGCAGGCTGAGTCGGGCAGCCGGCTGGGTGGCCTGTTCCCCACGTCCTCCACCATTCTTCAGGTCTTCCCAGGGCAGCTTGTTGACATTTGTGACTCCCAAGCAGATAGAAGAAGTATCATTTCCTCCCTTGACTTACATATAACTCATAAATTAATCCGAAGATCTCATTGGTCTTTTAGCAGCAGTTAGGCTTCATATCTAACTTTCCCTATAATCCTTTACCTTTACCCAGGTCCTTTTTAGACCTAAGGCAAGATATATATATATATATATGAATGTGTATATATATATCAATCATATACCTGTTCAGTAAATTTTAATAGACTGAACCCATAGCAGCTGCTTATTTTATTTTGATACTTTAAAATACCAATTTTACTTCCTGTCCATGGCAGTTGAGTGAAGATACTTTTTACAGCTTCTGTGCACATCATTTCCCAAAATGTGGCCGAGACAGAGCCCTGTGGAGACCTACCCTGAACTGTTCACAGCCTCACGTGTTATAATATTCCATGACAGAAGCCTGTGCTGTTTGCACCCCCCCCCCGCCACCGCCAAATTTTGATTTCTCACTTGGTATTGAGACTTACTTGTGGCAAGAGAGTTTTCTTTGTGTGGTGCTGCAGCTTTGACTCTGAATGGCTTTGAATATTTGAGCCCCAGATTCTTCATCATCTTTGATGAACAGAAGCTGAGCTAATGAGGTTAGACATGCCTGCTCTCTTAGCCAGTCTCGTCAGGAAAGGGGCCCTTCGCTGATTCTGGTGCTGTACCGGGCTGTCCCCATGGCCGCTGCATCTGTGGGATACTTACAGGAGCATGACTCGCTCCCTCACGTGGTCTCTTGTGGTTGGCAGTGGGCTCATTGTCTGCAAATCTCAGTCATTGGGCCATGTCTGGAATTCTTCGTCATTTTCAGGTCATGTCTAACCTTTGGGTTCCAGATCTAAAAGTAATTTTCTTCCCTGCCAGATTTTCTTGCCTACTTGTGTCCTTAGAGTCTGGCCACAGCCTGCCTAGCTTCAGCCATGCCAGTTGTCCTTTGGGTAACAGCCGAAAGGAAACATTACTGAGTTCTCCCAACATTGTGGAAGGGAAAACTTACAGGGATTCATTTGTAGGCTGGGTATACTTGGGACAATTCCCTGGCCAGGAAGCATGATTTATTCATCACTTCCATTCCAACTAGCCAAAAGCTTCACTGAGGGCAGAGCATCCATGCAGAAGAATCAGCCTTTTGCCTCCCAGAGAGGTTCCCTAGGTGGTTATAGAGCTCCCACACCTTGTGAATGCCTGGGTCCAACTGCCTGCCAGACTCGTGAAGGCTTCTAGTATCTTGGCTTCCTCAGGACTGAAGGCTTGGAAGGAGTAGAGAGGGGAATCGTGCACAATGGATGCTAAAAGGACAAGGGCTGCTTTGGGTTCCCCGTGGGTTTACATTGACTAGCAAGTCCTCTCTGTGCCTGGACTGCCCTTAGACATGTCTGTAATGCTGCTTGTTGCTTTTCTCTCTAGTCATCATGTTCCTCACAGGAGAAACTCCACCAGTTGCCCTTCCAGCCCACAGCTGATGAGCTGCACTTTTTGACGAAGCATTTCAGCACAGAGAGTGTTCCAGATGAGGAGGGACGGCAGTCCCCAGCCATGCGGCCCCGCTCTCGCAGCCTCAGGTAAGGGCTACTCTCTGCCTGCTGCCTTAGGGCCTGTGGAGCCCAGCTTATGTGCACAGCAAAGGAATAGGCAAACATTTATAAAGGACAAGAGAGTAAAGAATTTAGGCTTTGGATGCCACACAGTCTCTGGGGCGACTACTTAACTCTGCTGTTGTAGCGTGAAAGCATCCACAGCCTTTCTGTAAACTTTATTAACGAAGACAGGCAGCGGGCCAGGTTTGGTCTGTGGGCCATAGGTTGCCAACCTGGGGCTCCGCTCAAATGAGCCAAGGCCAGTGGTGCTCAGGTTGCCTGATGACGCTACCAAGAGGTCCCTGTCTTTTCTCCTAGAATGTAGTTAGCAGTGGAAATATACTTAAGCTCCATGTAGTAAAAGGAGAGTGATAGTATCGTCCATTTTGATAGTACCTGGCTGTGGAACCCACAGGCCCAGGGCACAGGAACTAAGCAGCAAAGAAAGGGGCTGCTGAAGTTCACCCTTGTGGCTGACTTGGGAGGTGAAGCCTGCTTCAGAAGCAGAATGAAATGCCCATTAGAATTTCACTCATTTCCCTGAATCACCTGGGCTCATCAAACCAAACAAAGCTTAGCAGCTGATTTATCTGTGAATTCCTTCGATTGATTAGCTCTTTTCTTTGACATTAGCTGGTAAAATAATGCCAAAATTCCAGGTTAAGTGAAAATTAAAATGGGCGTGGCTTTAATGACTGAGTTCAGCTTTCCAGAATCCCTGGAAAATAATTAATTGGCTAATATGTTCGCAGTGGGAGCCCAAAGGAACAGGGCCTTCCACAAAGAATCCCCTCAGGTTATGTTGCTACTCTGAGTATCAGGGAGTAAGCTGAGCCAGACCACAAAGACTGGTTCAAGTTCAGAGACTGATGAAGATGATCACGGGGACTGCTGTGCAAAGGATCAAAAACACAAGTGAGTTTTTGTGTAGTGTGGATCCCAGTGCCTTTCTTTGTCTCACTCAGAGGAACACCTGAATCTTGGTGCTTTCTGCAGTCCACAGGGTAAACAGTTCATTGTTAGCCCATTTGAGACTGAGAGGGATATAGTATATCAGGAAAATCCCTGCTATATTACTCTTAAAATACTTGGTAATGTGTATGGATACAGCAAGCAGACCATGGCCCACTCCAAGGAGGAAAAGCAGAGAACAATTCTGAACCTCGTTCAGCCCGGGTCATGTGTCGGGGCACCAAACTGGTGGCAGGACTCAAATATCCATTCATTTGTATGGCTCAAACTTTGAAATCCTTTAAGAAGATATAACTGCACATGGGCCAAAGAGGAAGATTTAGATGACCCAGGCTAATAACTCATTGCAGGCTGGATTGGCCTCATTTATCTCCCAGATCAGAGCCCAAGTTGGTCTCATTGGCTGCAGCTCGTTTGTTTGGAAAGGATACATATATACACAGTCTTCCTTTGGTTTTTCTGGTGGTGGTTTGATTTGATTCGATTCCTCAAACATGCTGGAATATACTCAAAACACCACTGGCCAAAGCAAAGAAGACCCAGAAAGTCCTGTTCTGGGGGAGGTCATCCTAGGAAAGCCACAAGTAGACTCAGGAGTGTTTTCCTCCTTTCTAGGCCTTTTCAGGCCCTGGCAGAGGACTTTGTGGAAAGCCAGGCTTCTTATAGGAAGGTAGCCTATTTCCAGATGGCACCATTTGAGCTAAACAAGGTGTGCTGAGAGCTTCAGGAAAAAAGAAGGCTCTAGAACCCAGCACTCTTAAGGTGGGAGTGTGTGGGTGCTGCAGACAGTGGGAGGGCAGGGACTCTGGAAATGGTCATCTTTCTTCTTGAGAGTTCCATGGCACTAAAATAACACAATTGTTTCTTTCTTATTTAGTCCTGGACGGTCCCCAGTTTCCTTTGACAGTGAAATTATAATGATGAATCATGTATACAAAGAAAGATTCCCCAAGGTAAGGATCCTGAAGATGGCTGCCCTGTGGGAAGACTGGGGCTAAGGGGTGGAGTGTTCTCACCAGAGGCAATAAGAAGAACAGAAAGGCACTCAGGAGGAGGAGGAGGCTACAAGCACAAGGCTGCTGGCCTGTTGGAGTAGAGGCAGGCAGCAGAGGACTGTGAGTTTGGGGCTCATATTTGCAGGGCCTCTATTTCTCCACTCCCTGGAGAGGTGTCTAGAGGGAGATGTTAGAAAGCTGTTGCCCCATATGTTATGGGGAAGGAAAAGACTGGGACCTTGTTTCTAACCACGTGCATCAGGGCCCCAAGTCAGGGTCCCTGCAGATCGGGATTGGCTGTCAGAAAGCATGTTCATTCTGTGCAGATTTCTTTAGCATTGCCACGTCATCAGGCCTGGAGTGTGCACAGACTGGTGTGCTGGACTGGCAGGAGGTTGGCTGGAGGGAGCAGAAGGGTGGGAAACAGTTTTCAAGCAGGAAACTGCTGAGAAAGGAAGGCAGATTACTCTCCTGAGAGAGTTGAGAACTAGTCTTTGTGGCTGTGCGGTTTGGCTAGAAACCATTGTGTATGTGGAACCCAGGGGCTTGTTTTCCATTTGCATTTCTTTTTGGACATGGCATATCTATACGCTCTGACCTCACCTCCTCATGACAGGCCCTGTTCCTGCAGAACATAACCAGCTCTGTCAGAACCAGGGCACTGACACAGGCTCCCTGTTCAGGACAACAAGGAGCATGGAAACCTCAAGCCTCTTGTCCAGACTTCTGTGGGTCTACCTATTCCTCTGAGTGTAGGGGCTACAATGTGTGGTGGTTCCCTGCTCTTCTGAGAGTGTCCTTTTTCTAGACTCTGGTATAGTCTCCTGGACACACATGGATGGCTTAGGGAAATGATATGAAGCCCTGTGCTTTCCCTCTTGACATACACAGTGAAGGATAGCAGTAAGGAAGGACATACATCCTGGAACCAGACTGAATGGGTTAAAATCTGCTTCTACCATTTACTAGCTATAGGACCCTGGACAGATTACTTATTTTTTTTTAAGATTTTATTTGAGAGAGAGAGAGAGCAGATAGTGACAGAAATAATGAGAGACAGCATAAACGGGGAGGAGATGGAGGAGCAGGCTCTCTCTGAGCAAGGAGCCCAGTACAGGGCTTGATCCCAGAACTCTGGGATCATGACCTGAACTAAGGGCAGACGCTTAACTGACTGAGCCACCCAGGAGCCCCTAACCCGGACAGGTGGTTTAACTTCTCTAAGCTTCATTTGCCTCATTTGTAGTTTGGGATAATAAGAGCATTTATCTCATAGAGAGTTTGTGAAGATTAATGAGCATTAAACAATTCTAACTGGGCCCAGAACATAGTAAGCACTCAGTAAGTGTGAGCTGTTATTTCTCTGCTGCCCTGGGCCCTATGGTCTATGTCTTCTAGCCTTGAAGCAGGCTTTAGAGAATAAGAGTGAGGAAGAGGGGCACAATAGTCAGCTAAGGAATCATGTTATGCTTGATCCTTTATAGCGAAGTTTAGGAGTTGGGGTGGGTTAAAATGGACCTTAAATTTGGTTGCATGAATACAGCTAGATAGTTTCAAATCATTCTGAGTACCTAAGAAATCAGTCAAAGATCAGAGACAAGAAATGCTTAACTCTGCAAGTAGAAAAGTGACCAGTTTTGGGGAGGTAGGAGATGCGGAGACTTGAATCCAGGGTGATGTGTCAGAATACGGTGGAAGGAAGGGAGCCTGCTTAAGGAAGATACCACAAAGTATTATAAGCAGCGGAGTGCAAAATCGGACTTTTCAGAAGTCTGCTACAGTGGGGTACATCTCTTGTTTAAAAGTGCTCAGGTGGCAAAGTGGGGTGGAATCCCAGGGTCCATAGCATGGTGTCAGGATCCCTGGGGTCACAAGAAGAGAGGGGGTGTCTGAGTGTGGCGGAGTTCCCAGGCACAAGAGTGGTGAAAACGGCTAGAAACAGCGAGTCTAGGTGCCGGCTTTCTGCTCTTTGTTGCTGTAAACTGTGAACTGCTGTGTAATCATGGGACCGCTTTCCTGGCAGGGGACCATCCAGCAAAAGGGAGAAGGAAGGGGAGGACCCCCGCCCTCCCCTGGGAGAAAGAACACTGGTCCATGCTACAGGTGTCCATAAAATCTGGAGTTTTGAGGGGTGCCTGGGTGGCTCAGTCAGTTAAGCGTCTGCCTTCAGTTCAGGTCAGGATCTCAGGGTCCTGGGATCGAGCTCTGCCTAGGGCTCCCAGCTCAGTGGGGAGTCTTCTCCTTCTCCCTTTGTTTGCTCATGCTCTCTCTCAAATAAGTAAATAAGTCTTAAAAAAAAAAAATGGGGTTTTGAAACTTACCCATGTGCTTGAGATGAAAACACTCAGGCACAGGCCAGGTGAGCACAGAATTCTGAGGAAAACCTGAGAGACAAGAGTGATTGACTGCTTTTCTGTGAGGGCTCATCAAAGAGTTGGTGAAGGGAGCATGGACTTTCAGCTCTGGGGCTAGAGATCAGCCTCCATTTTCATCCCTCCCGTTGGTGCTGAAAGCCTTCAGGGAGCAAAACAGCACCACATAGTAGAATCCCGAGCCGCTTACACCAAGGCTTGACTCCCTTTGCACTGAAGGCAAATTTCCACTAGGGCAAGTACATCTGAGAATTAGTGTCCCCTCTCCCAAAAGAGCAGCTTGAACAACTGGCTCACATCAAGTTTACTGATCATAGATGGCTGCAGACCTTCAGCTTTATATATATAGTATTTGTTGTTTTGATTTTTTTAATACTTTAGTCTTTCAGTATTTTTTTTCACATTTTTTTTTCAATTCTTTTTAAATTTAAATTTTTTAAATATGTACATTATATATATTTATTTTGTGTTGCATTGTATTTTATTTTGTATATATATAAATATCTGTATTTTATTTTGTTTATATATATAAGTTTTTCTTTCTTTCCTATCTGGGATCTACTTTCTTAAAATAAGCAGACCAAAACACACCCAGGATCTAGTTTTTTGTTTTGTTTTGTTTCTTGTTTGGGTTTTTTTTCTTGTTTTGTTTTGTTTTTGTTTTTGCTCTGTTTTGTTTTGTTTTCTGTTGTTGTTATTTTTTTTCTATTCTTTTTTTTTTTTTTTCTGGATAAAATGATGGGATGGAGAAATTCACCCCAAAAGAAAGAACAGGAGGTATTACTCATTGCCAGGGATTTAATCAATAGAGATACAAGTAAGATGTCTGAACTAGAATTTAAAATGATTATAAAAATACTAGCTGGGCTTGAAAAAAGCATAGAAGACACTATAGAATTACCCAGATGCAGTCGTAAATGGAGGCTGTAAAAATGAGAATGAATGAGGCAGAAGAGTGAGTCAGTTATATAGAAGATAAAATGATGGAAAATAAGGAAACTGAAAAGAAGAGAGAAAGAAAACTACTGGATGAAGGGAAACTTAGAGAATTCAGCAATTCCAGGAAGCAAAATAATATCCAGATAATAGGGGTCCCAGAAGATGTGGAGCAGGAGAGAGGGGCAGAAGGTTTATTTGAACAAATTATAGCTGAGAACTTTACTATTCTGAGGAAGGAAACAGGCATTTCAAGTTCAGGAGACACAGAGAGCCCCCCTCAAAATCAATTAAAGTAGGTCAACACCTCAGCATATAATAGTGAAGCTTGCAAATTTCAAAAATGAAGACAAAATCCTGAAAGCAGCTTCAGACAAGAGGTCCTTAACCTACAAGGGTAGACACATGTGAGTAGCAGACCTGTTCACAGAGACATGGCGGGCCAGAAAAGACAGACATGATATATTCAATGTGCTAAGTGGCAAAAATATGCAGCTGAGAATACTTTATCCAGTAAGGCTGTCATTCGGAAAGGGAGAGAGAGTTTCCAGGACAAACAAAAACTAAAGGAATCTGTGAACACTAAACCAGCCCTGCAAGAAATACTAAAGGAGAACCTTTGAGCAGAAAGTACAAAAGTAACAAAGACCAGAAAGGAATAGAGACAATCTACAGGAGCATTGACTTTACAGGTAGTACAGCGGCACTGAATTCATATCTCTCAGTGATTACTCTGAATGTAAATGGACTAAATGCTCCAATCAAAAGACACAGGGTGTCAGAATGGATTTAAAAAACAAGATCCAGGGACCCCGGTTTGGCTCAGTCAATTAAGCGTCTGTCTTTGGCTAGGTAATGATCCCAAGGTCCTGGGATCAAGTCCCCCATTGGTCTCCCTACTCAGTGAGGAGCCTGTTTCTCTCTCTCTCCCTCCCCTTGCTTATGTTCTATCTCTTGCTCTCTCTCTCTCTCTGTGTCAAATAAATAAATAAGATCTTTTTAAAAAAATTTTTTAAATGAATGGGTCAACCAAAAAATTAAAGAAATTTTTAAAAAACATATGGAAGCAAATGAAAATGAAAACACAACAGTTCAGAACCTTTGGAATGGACCAAAGGCAGTCCTAAGAGGGAAGTATGGCTATATAGGCCTTCCTCAAGAAACAAGAAAAGTCTCAAATACACAGCATAAGCTTACACCTAAAGGAGCTGGAAAAAGAACAGTAAATAAAGCCTAAATCCAGCAGGAGAAGAGAAATAATAAAGATTAGAGCAAAAGTCAATGACATAGAATTAAAAAAACAAAACAAAACAGTGAAACGGATCAACTAAACTAGGAGCTGTTTCTTTGAAAGGATTAATGATGAATAAACCCCTAGCCAGATTTACCAAAAAAGGAAAGAGAAAGGATCCAAATAAATCAAATCATAAATGAAAGAGGAGCAATCACAGCCAACACTGAAGAAATACAATTATAAGAGAATATTATGAGCAATTATATGCCAACAAATTAGGCAGTCTGTAAGAGATGGATGCATTCCTAGAAATATATAAACTACCAAAACTGAAACAGGAAGAAGTAGAAAACCTGAACAGACCCATAACCAGCAAAGAAATTGAATCAGTAATCAAAAATACCCAAAAAAACAAGAGTCCAGGGCCAGAGAGCCTCCCAGTGGAATTTTACCAAGAGTTTAAAGAATTAATACCTATTGTTCTGAAACTGTTTCAAAAAATAGAAATGCCCATCTGTACCCTAATACTCATAGCAGCAATGGCCACAGTCGCCAAACTGTGGAAAGAACCAAGATGCCCTTCAGCAGACGAATGGATAAGGAAGATGTAGTCCATATACACTATGGAGTGTTATGCCTCCATCAGAAAGGATGAATACCCAACTTTTGTAGCAACATGGATGGGACTGGAAGAGATTATGTTGAGTGAAATAAGCCAAGCAGAGAGAGTCAATTATCATATGGTTTCACTTATTTGTGGAGCATGAGAAATAACAAGGAGGACATGGGGAGATGGAGAGGAGAAGGGAGTTGGTGGAAATTGGAGGGGGAGATGAATCATGAGAGACTATGAACTCTGAAAAACAATTTGAGGGTTTTGAAGGGGCAGGGGGTGGGAGGTTGGGTGAGCCTCGTGGTGGGTATTATGGAGGGCATGTATTACACAGAACACTGGGTGTGGTACATAAACAATGAATTCTGGTACACTGAAAAGAAATTTAAAAAATAAAATTTAAAAAAATTATTACTTTCTGGGGCACCTGGGTGGCTCAGTGGGTTGAGCCTCTGCCTTGGGCTCAGGTCATGATCTCAGGGTCGTGGGATCGAGCCCCGCATCGGGCTCTCTGCTTAGTGGGGAGCCTGCTTCCCTCTCTCTCTCTCTCTCCCTCTCTCTGCCTGTGTCTCTGCCTACTTGGGATCTCTGTCAAATAAATAAATAAAATCTTTTTAAAAAATTAATACTTTCTGAGAGTTCAATATTAAAAGTCAGCCCTTTGGCAAAGAAAAAAAAAAGAGAAACGGAAGGAAAACTTTCAAACTCCTTCTGTGAGGCCAGCATTACCTTGATCCCAAAACCAGACAAAGATCCCACCAAAAAGGAGAATTACAGACCAATATCCCTGGTAAACATGGATGCAGAAATTCTCACCAAGATAATAACTAGTAGGATCCAACAGTACATTAAAAGGATTATTCACCACAACCAAGTGGGATTTATTCCTGGGCAGCAAGGGTGGTTCAACATTCGCCTATCAATCAGTATGATATACTACATAAATAAAGGACAAGAACTATATGATCCTCTCAGTAAATGCAGAAAAAGCATTTGGCAAGATTTAGCATCCTTTCTTGATAAAAATTCTCCACCATGGAGGGATAGAGGGAACATACCTCAATATCATAAAAGCCATACACAGAAAACCCACAGCAAATATCATTGTCAATGGGGAAAAACAGAGCTTTTCCCCTAAGGAAGGTCAGGAACATGACAGGGATGATCACTCTCACCACGGTTGTTCAACTTAGTACTGTAAGTCCTAGTCTTGGCAGTCAGACAACAGAAAGAAATAAAAGGCATCCAAATCAGTAAAGAAGAAGTCAGACTTTCACTCTTCACAGACAACACGATAATCTATTTAGAAAACCCAAAAGACTCCACCAGAAAATTGCTAGAACTGATAGAGGAATTCGGCAAAATCGCAGGACATAAAATCAGTGCACAAAAGTCAATTGCATTTCTATACACTAACAATGAAGCAGAAGAAAGAGAAATCAAGGAATCAACCCCATTTACAATTGCACCAAAACCCATAAGACACCTAAGAATAAACCTAACCAAAGAGGTAAAAGGATCTGTACTCTGAACACTATAGAACACCCATGAAAGAAATTGAAGAAGACACAAAGAAACAGAAAAATATTTCATGGTCATGGATTGGAAGAAAAAATACTGTGAAAATGTCTGTGCTACCTAAAGCAATCTACACATTCAATGCAATCCTTATCAAAATACCATCAGCATTTTTCAGAGCTGGAACAAACAATCTTAAATTTTGTATGGAACCAGAAAAGATCCCAAATAGCCAAAGCAATGTTGAAAAAGAAAACCAAAGCTGGAGGCATCACAATTCTGGACTTCAAACTGTACTACAAAGGTGTAATAATCATCAAGATAGTATAGTACTGGCACAAAAACAGACACAGAGACCAATGAAATAGACTAGAGAATCCAGAAGTGGATCCTTAGCTCTGTGGTCAGCTAATCTTCGACCAAGCAGGAAAGAATATCCAATGAAAAAGAGACAGTCACTTCAACAAATGGTGTTGGGAAAATTGGATAGCCACGTGCAGAAGAATGAAACTGGACCGTTTCCTTACACCACACACAAAAATAGACTCAAAATGAATGAAAGACCTCTAAATCTGAGACAGTTGTCCATCAAAATCCTAGAGGAGAACCCAGGTGGCAGCCTCTTTGACCTCAGCCACAGCAAATTCTTGCTAGACATGTCTCCAAAGGCAAGAGAAACAAAGGGGAAAATGAATTATTGGGACTTCATCAAGATAAAAAGCTCTTGCATAGCAAGAGAAACAGTCAACAGGACTAAAAGGCAATCTATGTATTGGGAGAAAATATTTGCAAATGCTGCATCAGATAAAGATCTAGTATCCAATATCTATAAAGAACTTCTCAAACTCAACACCCAAAGAACCGAAAAAATCCGGTTAAGAAATAGGCAGAAGATATGAACAGACATTTCTGCAAAGAAGACATACAAATGGCCAAAAGACAACATTTAAAAAAATTTTCCACATCACTCATTTGGCATCAGGGAAATACAAATCAGAATCACAATGAGATACTACCTCACACCAATCAGAATGGCTGAAATTAACAAGTCAGGAAACAACAGATGTTGGCAAGAACGCAGAAAAAGGGGAACCCTCTTGGGTTGTTGGTAGGAATGCAAACTGGTGCAGCCACTCTGGAAAACAGTAAGAAGGTTCCTCAAAAAAGTTATAAATAGAGCTACCCTACAACCCAGTGATTGCACTACTGGGTATTTATCCAGAGGATACAAATGTAGTGATTTGAAGGGACACATGACACCCCAGTGTTTATAGCAGCAATGTCCACAATAGCCAAACTATGGAAAGAGCCCAGATGTCCAATGACAGTTGAATAGATAAAGAAGATGTCATATTTATATACAATGGAATATTACTCAGCCATGAAAGAGAATGAAATCTTGCCACCTGCAATGATGTGAATGGAACCAAAGTGTATTATGTTAAGTGAAATAAGTTAGTCAGAGGAAGACAAATGCCATATGATTTTACTCATGTGAAATTTAAGAAACAAAACAGATGAACAGAGGGGAAGGGAAGGAAAAATCAGATGGAAATAGGGAGGCAAACCAAAACAGATGCTGAACTATAAGAAACAAAAGGAGGGTTGCTGGAAGGGAGGTGGGTTGGGGGAAGGGGGAAGTGGGTGATGGGCAATGAGGAGGGCATGTGATGTAACGAGTGCCGGGTATTACATGCAACAGATAAATCACTAAATTCTGCCCCTGAAACTAATAATAGACTATAGGTTAACTAAATTGAATTTAAATGAAGAATTTTTTTTTAAAGTTTAGGAGTATGTAGTGTTTAAAATGCACCTCACATGTTTTGTCCCTCTCCTCATATGTGTTACGTATAGTATTGTCATTCTAACATTGCATGTGCTTTGTATGGATGTCTCCGTCAATGTTAAGATGCACCCTTAGAGAAAATGTATTAAGATTCCTTTTCTTAGGGCCCCTGGGTGGCTCAGTGGGTTAAAGCCTCTGCCTTGGGCTCGGTCTGATCCCAGGGTCCTGGGATTGAGCCCCACTTCGGGCTCTCTGCTCCAAGGGGAGCCTGCTTCCTCCTCTCTCTCTGCCTGCCTCTCTGCCTGCTTGTGATCTCTGTCAAATAAATAAATAAAATCTTTAAAAAAAAAAAAAAGATTCCTTTTCTTCCATCCTTCTTCCCTCCCCCTCTGTCTTTCCACACACCATATACCTGTGTGCACATATACTTAGATATGTGTTTATATTCGTGGCTCTAGATGGTTTCACATAAACACTTTCACTACATAACTAGTTGGCTGCTAGGCAATTCTGCTGTAAAACCTAAGGTCCCCCAAAATAAATGAAGGACATTCATTAGAAAGGCATAATGAAACAAAAAACGAATAACAAAATTAAAAGGCTATTGCAAAATACAAAATATTTTAATACGTTCAAAATGTATAATATAGATTCATGGCAACACAGCACAAATAACTGATTTTATTTTGATTTTTGATTGTACCTCTGCACTTGTCTTCAAAGTCTTTTGGTTATAATATTAGACATTTTGGGTTTGCTTATGATTCTTCATCTTGCTTGGCTTCGCACTTTTTCTTTTTTCACCAAAATTTCATCCTTCATTAAGAGAAGTATTAGTTTCTACATACAAGGATACGTATTTTTTTTAAAAGATTGATTGATTTGAGAAAGAGCAAGCATGAGCAGGAGGGGCAGAGGGAGAAAGAGGGAGAGTCCTAAGCAGACTCCAAGCCAAGTGCAGAGCCCAGTGCGGGCCTGATATTACAACCTGAGCCAAAACCAAGAGCCGGACACTTAACTGACTGGGCCACGCAGGCACCTCACGAGAATGTGTATTTATAACTAAGCCTTGTGTTGCATTGTGAAAGCCTTCCATGCTGTTGTTTGTCCTTAGCATATTGTCACATGTCCTTTTATAGACGTTCCAGATTCTATGGGAAATGTAGGTTCAAAACTCTGAGCCACTGTATAGACTGTTACGAAGGCTAGTATGTGTATGAAGAATGAGAGTACTGGGTGCCTGGGTGGCTCAGTGGGTTAAAGCCTCTGCCTTCAGCTCAGGTCATGATCCCAGGGTCCTGGGATCGAGTCCCGCATCGGGCTCTCTGCTCTGCGGGGAGCTTGCTTCCTTCTCTCTCTCTGCCTACTTGTGATCTCTGTCTGTCAAATAAATAAATAAAATCTTTAAAAAAAAAAAAAAAAAAAAAGAATGAGAGTACTAACTGCATCATTGGAGAAATGAAACCAAACTGCCAAATGAATCGGTCAACCAGTTATTGTTTTCCTTTACAGCAAAATTGCTTTATGGCCAATTAGTTAAGCAGTAAAAATGTGGCAAAAATGCTTATGGTGAAAATATCTCACACACACACACACACACACACACACACACGAGCGCGCAAACACACACACACACACACACTCACTCCTGAACACACACTGGAAATCAGAAATTGCCCCCTAGTGGCAAAGGAAAGAAGGCCAAGTCCTAGATAGGCAGCCAGAAACTTGTTAACTGGTGTAATTTATCATTTGGCATGACTATGCAGTTAGGTCCCTGAGAAGCTTCTGAGCCAGACACCTCTTCTGCCCTGCTGAGGGTCCAGGTCCATGAGGAGGCAGGTTCACACCTTCAGTAAACACTCTTTGAGCATCTGCTTAGTCCACTTGGGTCCTAAGGTCAAGTAAGAGGCTCCTGAGATAAATCTAATTCTCTCTGATGTGAAATTCCCAGTGCAGAGAAGTCTTTAGAAAGCAGCAGTGTCCATGCAGTAAGATTATGCAGTTGGGAGGGCCAGTGGCAGCACAGAGGAAAGGAAATCCTAGGTGGCCTGGAGGAATCAAAGACTTCTCAGGAGAGACAGACGATGTGGGAACTGAAATTGGAGGGATTTCTAGGAGTTTGCCAGGCTGGCCTGGCAGGTGAAGGAGCCACACACACCGAACAACATCAACAGGCCTGAGGCAGCGCATTAAAGGGTGGGGGACGGGGGGGGGGGGGGGAGCATGGGTAGCAGCAACCACTTCCAGGTCCTCAGAGCAAAAGAGCACACCCTCCAAGGAGTGGGGTAGAGAAACAAGGCCAGATGAGAGAGGGCCTGGACTATAATGTTTTTGTTTGTTTTAAAGATTTGTTTATTTATTTTAGAGACAGAGGCAGACAGTACATGAGGGAGGTGAGGGGCAAAGGGAGAGGAGAAGCAGACTCCCCACTCCCCATGCGGGGCTTGATCTAACAACCCCGAGATCACACAACTGAGCCGAAACCACAAGAGTTGGACGCTTAACCCACTGAACAGCCCCTTGGCTGTTTTGATATGACTTAAGGGTCATCTTATCATGTGTGTAGCCGTCAGGTTCCCCAAATGCAGCATCGGGAAACCAGGATCACAGAGCTTATCCTCAGGCTGAGCTCCCAACTAAGCGGCAACTAGAAGGGAAGTGTCACTTTTCCTGCTTTTATTTGCAGGCCACCGCGCAAATGGAAGAGCGTCTTGCAGAATTCATTTCCTCCAACACTCCAGACAGTGTGCTGCCCTTGGCAGATGGAACCTTGAGCTTTATTCAGCATCAGGTGATTGAGATGGCCCGAGACTGCCTGGATAAATCCCGCAATCGTCTCATTACATCACACTACTTCTATGAACTTCAAGAGAATTTAGAGAAACTTCTACAAGATGTGAGTGTCCTTGTGCTGGAACCCTGATACATCCTCCGTGAGGTAGTGGATTATTTATTCCAAGCTAAGAGAAGGGCATTAATGGTGTTTCCAGTTTTCTTAGCCGGCTTGTCACCTCCTTGCTCATATGCAGGACTTACCCCCAAGGGTGGTGCTGATGGACTTCGGTTCCTCCTCAGTTCCTTGCATCACTAAGAGAAACCTGTTTGGTATCCAAAGAACTCAGTTCTGTGGGCTTTTTTTATGATCCCACTTAACTCTGCCTGAGGTTCCAACATTGGTAATATTCATAAATACTTGACTATGTTTGTAACCCAAAGCCTAAAAGTGGCCCCAGTGACTGTGGTGGGTTCTCTTCTAGTGGAAATACTGGGGTAAGCAGAGCCTTCAGACTGCTTCCACTAACCCCGGGGAAAACCAGCCAGGTCTTGCACCGTGGGTTTATCCGTTTGCTAACATTTTGTATTTACATGGTGAGAAGTTTGCTGGTAGGGATTTAGGTGTTTAGAGACCTGATGCTCCCCAATGTGAAAAGACTTCTTGGGAGGCTAGAGATAAAGTAACCCAGAGATGGTCAAGACCAGAGTATACCGTGAGTTCTTTTTTTTTTTTAGATTTTATTTATGTATTTGAGAGCACGTGAGTGCACATGAATGGTTGGGGGAGGAGCAGACAGAGAGGGAGGGGAAAAGAATCCTAAGCATACTCTGTGATGAGTGTGAGCCTGACACAGGACTCAATCCCAGGACCCCAAGATCATGACCTGCGCCAAATCCAAGAGTCTGACGCTCAACCGACTGAGCCCCCCCCCCAGGTGCACCATACAATGAGTTCCTGCTCCAGGGTTTGCTTTCCTCTTCATCTCTACAGTAAGGCGTCCGTTGCCTTCTCCCCTCAAATCACATTTGCCTCATATTACACCAGTGGAGTACAGTGGGGAGAACATGTGCCCCTTCATGTACTAGAGTATTTCCTAATTCAGACCCCTCTTACCTCCAGGCACTTGACCTTGCTCTGGTGTCCAAACAACTGAGCTGAGAACCCAGAGCTGTTGATCAAACAGGACTTCAGTGTGTTAGTCTAGAAATTAGGAGCGAGGAGTTGTTTTGTTTTTAATTAGGAAACAGTTGAATCTAGAGAAAAGATGACTAAAGATGGCCATGATTATTGCTGTCAAATATGGAAGATTTCTCATACATAATAGGTAGCAGATTGTTCCCTGTCCTCTAAAAGGCCTGTAAACCCAGTGGGCAAGAGTCACAGTGAGGAAAGTTTTGATTTAATAGATGAAAAAGTGCTTCCTTCTACAAAAATGCACTTTTTTTTCCTGATTTCAAGAGTAATGCTTAAATTCAAATCTTGTAAAAGTATGACTTGAGCACACTAAATTCACATGCGAATCCCTAGCAGCTCTTCGTTTCTGTTCAAGAGTAACTTTCTGACTGTGGATAGGAATCCAGGACTGTGGCTTTAGGTAAAGGATCGAGCTGGAGTGACTTCCCGGTTGCTTGTATATCTAAGATTGATCTTCTGAAATGCTAAAGTCAGAGCCTTGCCCAAAACCTTCAGGCATTTTCCGAGACTTGTGACCCCATACCCCACACCCCACCCTGCCCCGGGAGTAGGTTGTGCGGTAAGAGCACTGAATACGGAGCCAATGCATTCATCCATTCCCTGATGTGCTGGGTCCTGGGGATGCGTAAAAAAGCTCATTCCATGTTCCAGTTCAAGGAATTTGCTTTCGAGTGGGGTTACAGGCCCATCAAGAAGTGGAAAGAACACCTATCGTTTATTGGAGTGTACTGTGTGCCAACACCACCCTGAGCCCTCTACGTGAATTATCTCACTTTTATGTATTATAGTGATCGTGACTGAGGAGCACTGAATAGTCGAGGTCCATTCTGAGCACAGTTCTGCATGGAAGGTTTGCGAAAAGTTGAGTCTTGACGTGTAGGTAGGAGTTCACCAGACTTAGGAAAAGTTTTTTGTTGTTCTTCTTTCCTTTTTTGTTTTCTGTGAAATTTATCATTTCCACATTAAAAATTTTTTTGAGGGGAAGTATTTTCTTTTTTAACTACATAATGCCCATAGTAGACCACCATCATAAGTCATTAACATGTGAATTTTGAATTAAAAAAGCTACAGAGCCCAAGTTATATACAAATATCTTAGGCAATAATATTTACAAACCTGTGTACAACAAAGCAAATGTAAATAGTAAATGTAACATGAGAGTAATCAAAGGATTCACGGGAACAACAACTTAGGGTCAGTCTGCCCACCAGGAGCTGATACTAGCCAGCCTCTGGAATCCAGCCACTTGTGAGAGGCACAGAGGAACTAGGTACATTCCAGAAATCACAGATAAAGTAGTTTGGTATGACTAGGTGAGGGATGCCTGCAGGGAAAAGTTGGTGGATGAATTTGAAGAGTCAGAATGGGAGAGGTTAGGAGGAGGGGCAAAGGCTGAAGTATATCTATGAGGAACTTAGGTCTTATCACAAAGGCAATGGGGAAATTACTGAATGGTTTTAATTCGGAAAATGACAGGTAAGATTTACATTGGAAATAAAATCACTATCATTTATAGAGCACTCAGTTATCAGGCAATACATGATCTCATTTAATTTAATGTAATCTTCGCACCACCACCAAATCCACAGATGAGGAAACCAAAGCTTTTAAAAGAGGCTGGGTGAGCCCACCGTAACTCTTTTCTTACAGCAGAGCTAGAACCCAAACCCAGGTTTGTCTTACTCCAGAGCCTGAGATCATCTCTTCAGACACTCCATCAACAAACATTGACATCCTCTATGTAAAAGGCCCTGTGCTGGTCTTAGCACAGAAGGGAAGAAAAGGAGCCCCCGTCTCACGAGGTCTCATGAGGCTCTACCGTGTAGCTGGAGAGGCAGACAACTAGTTAAGAAATGACATGTGGTACCATGTGATTTGAGCAACAGAACATAGAAAGGGGAGCAGTTACTTCTGGTTCTTGCATGTTTGGTGAGGGGTGGGGTACAGCCAGAGAACCTAGATGAAGATTCACAGTTGATATTTGGGCTAAATCTTAAAAGAATAAAACTCATTTATTCTATTTACCAAGTGCCCAGCGTCTCTCTTCATATCATAACCAATTTTTTTTAATTTTTTTTTAAAGATTTTTTATTTATTTATTTGTCAGAGAGAGAGAGAGAGAGATCACAAGTAGGCTGAGAGGCAGGCAGAGGCAGAGGGAGAAGCAAGTTCCCTGCCGAGCAAGGAGCCCGATGTGGGACTCGATCCCAGGACGCTGGGATCATGACCTGAGCCGAAGGCAGCCGCTTAACCAACTGAGCCACCCAGGCGTCCCCCAATTTTTTTTTAAATGGTCCTTATCTGCTATTATTCTTTCCTAACAACCTGTTCGCTGCTTGGTCTTCTGCCTTCTACTTTCCCTTCCCACCATTCCTCTAAAACTGTTTCAGGCAAAATTCACCAAGGAACAAATCAACCAATTGCCGAAAAGATCCTGTGGCCTCTTTCCATCCTCATCTGTCTTCACAACTCCTCAGAGCTCTGCACCACGAATACCTCTCCTGGCCCCTTTTCCCCACTGGGGGTCATGACACTGTTCTCTCCAGTCTTACAGTCTTGCTGCCCCTTTACGAGTTCCTACTCTGCCCAGCTCTTAAATGCTGGTGTTCGTGTTGGAAGGGCACACAATTCTTGTTCTCAGGGTTGTAAATTCAAGCCCCATATTGGATGAGAGATTACCTTAAAAAAAAAAAACACCTTTTAAAAAAAAAAGTATTAAATGCTGGTGCTCCGCACGGCACCACACTGCGTATCTATCGGTTCTCCTCCTCCTCCTTTCTTCATGCTCTCCTTGACAGCTTCATTTCCTTCTGTGTCTCCCGTTGTCGCCCATACACTGAGCGCACCCACCTGACTGCATTCCTCCCTCCCGGTTCTCTTTAGCTCCGGCTTCAGAAAGAGGGTTCCACTTCGGCTTGGCAGGTCGGCTAGTATTCTTCGGTTGCAAGTAATATCGAGCCAGCTCAGAGTAGTTTAAGCAGGAAGGGAAACTAATTACCAAGATGAAAAGCATGGGTCTTCAAGAATTGAAGACAGGAATATAACCAGGCCGTGAGGGACCAAAACCAGAAAGCAGAAGCTGGGGGAAGCTCAGGAAGTGGTCACTGTGCTCTCATGCTATTTTCCTCTGTGTCTTTGGTAGATGCAGCCATCCCTTTTCACCCAGTAGTAGCTTATATGGTCCTGCCACGCTGATATTAACCGTTGTCTTTCCATCCATTTTTAAATTCACAGGAGAGTCATCCACACTGGTCAGCTCCTGGAGGTGGGCTGGAAGGGGCAGCCACACAATCCAGGTGTAGCTGCTAGATGTAAGAGCGGTTTCTGTAAAAAGGAGAAAGGCTCCTGGGCTGGGTAGATACCCAAGGAAGTATCTAGTATAGGTTAGTATAGGCCCCTCAAACTCTGCACGTGCAAAACAGAGCTTTTCCACCCGCCCTTACCCGAACTACTTACCTTCTTATATTTGTTTCATTTGTGGGTTCGCTGAAATGCCCCTGAACTTGTAGCTGCATTTCCCTTCTCTTCTTGCTTCTTCCAGCCCCCAGGTCTACTCAGTCCTCCACCGCAGAAATGGCCCCAGGCTGTGTCTTTCTCTCCATCCTTCCTGTGGGGCTTTCTGGCTTTCTCATGTATGTTACTGCAGTAGCCCCTTCATGGATTTTTTTCCCCCTTTTCGGCTTGCACTCTTCCATGCACTGTCCACACCACAGCCAGAGTGATCTTTCTAAAATGATATCGGTTCGCCTCCCTCCTGCTTTGAAGTCTTTCTGTTCCTGACATTCTGCCTGGGTTGGGAAGTGAACAGTGAAAGCTCCCATGAGAGTTGCCCCAGCTCAAGGGTTACACGTGCCTTTATCTGTTCTGGATGGAGGAACAGATAAAGGCACGTGTTTCTGTGACATCCCGTGGTGTCATGTAGTGTCCTAGAGCTCCCTGTCACGGTGCACTGGCTTTCTCTAACTTCTTCATTTTGCAGAAGTCTCTGTACCACCCCACCGTTTCTCCCCAGAGCCAGCTCTGCCCAGCCCCAGCCAGCATTAGCCCCGCCATGCTGTGCCAGTGGATTGCTTCACCAACCTTTGTCTTCCCTACAGGCTCACGAGCGCTCAGAGAGTTCAGAAGTGGCTTTCGTGATGCAGCTGGTAAAGAAGCTGATGATTGTCATTGCCCGCCCAGCTCGACTCCTGGAATGCCTGGTGAGCGCACTCCCGGGAAGGTTGGGAGGGGGTGGGGCGTGGAGCGGAAGTATCCTACTACCAGCAAAACTGCGGTAATCCTTATTTAATATGATCTGCCAATGTGGGGGCCCAGACCAATTCCTGTGAGGAAAATGGCTGCTCCTGAGGAGTATTAGTCTGGTCCCCTCATGGCCAGCAGGCCCCAGGTGAGTGGGGGTCTGGGCTGTCAGGAGCATGGAACAGTTCCCTTGGCATAGGTCGGGTCCTTCACTTCACCATACCCAGCACTTTACTGAGCACCTACTTTAGGGCAGGCGCTGGGGACACAGACATGAACAAAGCAGAGTCCCTGATCCTGAGGTGCTCCCTCTGTCGTGCAGTTAGTCTCTTAGTGCCTCCGATGGGATAGGACTGCTGTACTGTCCTCACGGCTCTCCAGCCCCTAGCACACAGAGGGTGCCGGTAAATATCTGAAGGCAGGTCTACGTGTGTGTGTGTGTGTGTGTGTGTGTGTGTGTGTGTGTGTGTGTGTGTG
>NW_019154093.1:16077845-16199140 GCF_002288905.1 Enhydra lutris kenyoni
GCTGGCAGGAGGCTTTGGACCAGGTCAACAGGCTGAGCTATCTTGAAAACAAATAAAAGGTCTGGTTCTTATTGTCGGGAAGACAGCATATGCTTAGGCTGTCCAGTCTGGAGCTGACTTGGAAGACGGCTTTGTCCCCATTCTTATGATCCCTGAATCATGAAGCTTCTGGGCATTCGGGGGCAAGGGTGTCCCATCACAAAGAAAAAGTCCTTTTCATCATGCTCGGGGCATGTGCTGTCAACACCAAAGAGGCCTTCCCTTGTAGCCCTCACCACTGACTGCCTCTCTCCCCTGGTGCAGGAGTTTGACCCTGAAGAGTTCTACCACCTGTTAGAAGCAGCCGAGGGCCATGCCAAAGAGGGACAAGGGATTAAATGTGACATTCCCCGCTACATCGTTAGTCAACTGGGCCTCACACGGGATCCCCTAGAGGGTGAGCATGCTGCCTCATGGCTGCAGACACACCCCACAGCCAACAAGCTCGAACGGCAGGGAAGCCACTTGAAGAAGAGGCTTAGATCGGACATGGACACAACGCAGCGCCCAGGGGCCTTGGGGCAGTCGGAGGAACCCCATCTTCTCTGTCATGGTGCAGCTCCTCCTTCAGATTGGTTTACACATCCATCTGGTATAACCCAACCCGGATTGCCATGAGCCCCGCTGGGTTGGATTTAGAACCTAATGTCAAAAGAGGTCAACAACAAAGGACCACAATTGCATTTTCAAAAATGGCCATCTCCTGTACATGCTAACCTCCCCTTCTGCCACCTTACTGGCCCTCCTGTGACTTCAGTGGGGTCCCAACCCAGGCTTGAGCAGATCTGTCCGTTCTCCAGGGTTCAACTATGTTCCCGCAGGAACCCTGGGCTTCTAAGTCCCTGGTCTCTTTTCATCCACTTTCCCTGCTTCCCAACCTCACCGGTGGAGTGGGATACAGACCAATAGCCCTGCCTTTGGCTCTATTTTCCAGGAATTGTCCTAAATTTGAAGGAAGCTTTTTAAAATTTGCCAGGCCTTGTGAATGGCACTGGGCTTCTAGAAATAGGAGTGACACTATTATTTGGCAGACAGGTCCAAAAGCTGTGACTGCTCTGGGGAGAGAGCCACAGGACCAGATTTGCACCCAGTCTGATGCAGGAGATCCAAATGCCCACCTTGTACGTGCCATTGTGTGCTCTGAGGGGACTGTCGGATGTCTGACATAGCTGTGCACACATTTCTCTTGTGCCCTTGCTTTGTTTCTAGAAATGGCCCAGTTGAGCAGCTATGACAGTCCTGACACTCCAGAGACAGATGATTCAGTGGAGGTAAAGACCTTGAGCTCCTGCCTCAATCCCGGAGGCTGGGCCCTCTGAAGCAGAGGGCACAAGTCCTCTTGGAGAGGACATCTGAGGGCAGGATGGGGAGTGGATGGTTGCACCCGCTGTCTCCGAAGTCACTCAGCTCCTGCATCAGGAAGCTTGGGTGGGGCTGTACGAGGACTAAGAGCTGAGCGGATGCCGGGCCTCCAGCTTCCCTGAGCACCTGGGCTCTAAGGAGCATGCTTGCCTCCTGCCTTTGCTCTTGTCTTCCAGGGCCGTGGGGCATCTCTGACATCTAAAAAGACACCCTCTGAAGAGGACTTCGAAACTATTAAGCTTATCAGCAATGGCGCCTATGGGTAAAGGCAGGGGTGAGGTGTGGCCAAGACTGGAGCTAAGTCAGCCCTTGGGCTCTTCCTTCTAGAAGTGTATGATACCCGGTCCTCTGGGTGGCAGTTGTCTCAGGATAGGCCCTCTCCCTCCCCAAAGCCTCATGGAGAGACAGGACATCTGGCGTTGTTCCTTTCCCAGACAAGATCCCCGCTCCTCTTGGTATCAGTCTTCCCCTAGCTGAGCTCTGGGGAAGGGTTGAACTGTGTCCTTGGGACTTGGTGTATTGGGAAATTGAAGAGTTCTGTGGGTAGGAGGCCCAGATCCTTCTCATCAGTAAGGACACCACTGCTCCTTTGGTCTGTGCATTTATAAGGTGGGAGAGGAGGCAGTTTGGATGCCCCGCTCTGGGCGGTAGGGAGCACAGCCCAGGTGCTGAGGGCCCATGAGAGATGGGATGGGCTGTGTTTCCAGGGCTGTATTTCTGGTGCGGCATAAGTCCACGCGGCAGCGCTTTGCCATGAAGAAGGTCAACAAGCAGAACTTGATCCTTCGGAACCAGATCCAGCAGGCCTTCGTGGAGCGCGACATACTGACTTTTGCTGAGAACCCCTTTGTGGTCAGCATGTTCTGCTCCTTTGAGACCAAGCGCCACCTGTGCATGGTGATGGAGTATGTTGAAGGTACTGGGGGAGAGGTGGCCTGGCATGGAGGCCAAGGCACTGTGTGAGGCCTGGCCCGGAGCTGCAACCAGCAGCTTTAGATAGGGGTGACGTTTCAGGGCCCAGCTTCCCTATCTCTTTGGCATTGGTTCTTGCCTTAGGGTCTCAGAGACAGTTCGGCCACATGGCTGGGCCACATGGTGGGCACAAGTCTCCTTGCCCTGCCCAGGGAGAGGCTTCTGGGATAGTAACTGCCGTGAGGCTGTCCATGTCAGGTGCAAAGAGAGGCTTTTGGGGACAGGATGCATCAACCCCACAGCTGTAGAAGCCTGTGCCGCAAAGCCTGGATGCTGTCTATGGCTGGCCCAGGTGGGAACAAAGGAGGGAGCAGACCATGCAAGCCCAGGGTGGCATGCGGGAGGGAGGAATGCCACTGTCCTGATGGACGGCTTGTGAAGGGGACATCCCTTGAAGGGGACACACCACACAAAATACTCTGGGGATGGAGTCGAAGAGCATCACAGGGCCCCCTGGGGGAGAGACGACCGCTTTCCCAGTGACCTTCACTCTTCCTTCGCACTGCTGGGTGCAGCTTCCGGAGACACTTGGCCTAAGTCTTGAAGTTGAAACTGAACAAAACTCTCCTTTTAACTCAGGGAGTACGTGCTGGGAGTTTACAACGTTGCCTTATTCAAAAACCAAAGGATAGCCAACAGGAAGGACATAAGTGGACACACGCCTGAGGCTCAGTCAGATGTGTTTGTAACATGCAGGACTCCCACCCGGAAATCACTTCACTCCGCCCCTGCCAGTCCTCTCACAGGCATGAAGGCCCAGCTTCCTACCCTCCCTGGCCTGAAGAGTGGCTGTGACAGCCGTTGGCAGACTCACTTCTGCCTGCGACTCCCCACATTCTGTTTGCCCCCCTGTCCCAGCACTGAGAGAGTGAGACTCCCGGTCTCTAGCCCCAGGGGAGTCCCCAAGGCCTCAGAGACCGGAAGCCTGAGACCACCCTGAGTAGGGAACTGGGTCCTTCCTTCAGAGTTTCCTGGGCTTGTTGCAGGAGGAGACTGTGCCACCCTGCTGAAGAACATCGGGGCCCTGCCTGTGGACATGGTGCGTCTGTACTTTGCGGAGACCGTGCTGGCCCTGGAGTACTTGCACAACTACGGCATCGTGCACCGTGACCTCAAGCCTGACAAGTACGCCCACTCTCTGGGGCCCTAGTCCGAGGTTTCCCTCTTGGGTCTCTAAATAAGTGGAGGCAGACACAGCATATTTGAATCTGTCCCAGAATGGCTGCTTGAAAACAGTTCTCATGCGGGTGTCTGTCCAGGCCTAGCTCTCTGGCCCCTGACTGCCCCAGATGCAAAGCCTGTTGCCTGCGAGTCTGGCCAGGGCTTCGTAAGGCCTCAGCGACCTGTAAAAGCCCCTGAAGAGCTCTGCTAAAGAAACCAAGTAGGAGAGAGTTGGCACCATCTAGGAGATTGCTGAACGAGTGTTCTGACATTTACTGACGTGTCTGGGCCAAGCACTGTTATCTGGGCTGTAACGTAGTCCCTGACCTACAGAACTTTAGTGTGGGAAACAGCTGTCTGCCTACAGGCTACTTCTCAGAAGGCATTAGTCAGGTGGGGAAAGGTGGGAGGAGCTTTCTAAAGCCAGGAAGCGGGATTTGCAAAAGGCACACAGGTATGAGAGCCGGCAAGCTGGGAACTACCTTAGTACGCTGCGCGGAGACAGGGATGCTTGACTGGTCAGAGTGGTAAGGGATGAGGCTGGAGAGAGAGGCAGGGAGTAGATCATCAGGGGTCTTTTTGTTAGGTTTGGGTTTTATTGTAAACGGTCCTAGCGAGTCTTCAAAGGGCCTGTTAGCCAGAGGTGTGATAGAATGACGCGCTCAGATTTTGGTTTAGGCTTAGCAAGATCACTCTGCCAACGGAGAGATGGTGAGGCTGCTGCAGGAGACCAGGCCAACCACACTGCAGGGTACAGAAGAGAGGGGAAACCGTTAGGACGTAGAAACGAAACCAAAATGTGGGGGTGGGCATGGGTGTGGGAGAGGAAAAGGGAGCAGGAATCTGGGATATTTTCCAGATTTCCAGCTCAGGACTAGTGCATGAGGATAAGCCTCTGTCATGGAAAGTGGCTTTGACACTAGACAGACCAGAGTTCAAATGACCACTTGTTAACTCTGTGAACTTGGATCCGTTCATTAAACCTCCGGGCCTCTTTGTTCCTCCCCCTTTAAAATGTGGATAACCGGGCGCCTGGGTGGCTCAGTGGGTTAAGCTGCTGCCTTCGGCTCAGGTCATGATCTCAGGGTCCTGGGATCGAGGCCCACATCGGGCTCTCTGCTCAGCAGGGAGCCTGCTTCCCCCTCTCTCTCTCTGCCTGCCTTTCTGTCTACTTGTGATCTCTCTCTCTCAAATAAATAAATAAAATCTTTAAAAATAAATAAATAAAAATAAAATGTGGATAATCATACCTACTTTGTTTTATTAGTTACTCTGTTGTAAGGCCTTTCAGGAGCCAGAATATAAATAATCAATAAGGTCCTTATCACAGAGCTCAGAAGTAACAAATCATTTTCTGCAAAGAGGATCCATTAGGAGGCATGGCTCTGTTTTGGACAGGTCGAGTTCACAGTGCTGTAAGACCTCTGGGCAGTTAGTAGGCCTAGAGATTTTAAAAGAAGTCAAGATGCTGATTTGGGAATAATATTTGGGAAGATGCTGATTTGGGAATAATAGAAGAAAGGAGTGGCAGGGTGAAGCCTTTGTTATGAAATGACTCAGGCAGAGTATGTGACTGGAGAAGAAAGAGACCATTTTCTGTGAAGTCCTATCTCTGGTTTCTCCCAACTAGCCCTCCTTTAAAACCAGTTGTGGACATGGCACACGATTCTGTGCCCCTTTCCCCTCTCCCTGAGCCTGGGTATGGTGAGACACCCAGGTGAGGAGAGGGGACTGGGTATGGCGAGAGCTGTGGGCTGAGGCTAATTGCTCTGTGAAGCAAGTCTGTCCCTCAGCTAGCTGGTACCTGCCCCCAGCAGAGAATATGGTTTGAGGACAGCAAACGGTAATGAGTTGGGTGAATGGGCAAAAGGCAGGTGAGTTGCTTGTGCAGAATGCAGAACTCACAAAGCCAGAGATACCTTTTCTTTCACAACTGCCTGTCTCCCTCCTGAAGCTACCCTGCTTAAGTCCCACAGGAAGCCTATAAAAGCCTGAGCGGGAAAATTGGGCATATACTAAAATCAGCACTCTTGGAAAACCAGGAAATAACCCCATACTTTTGTGTCTCTGACTTCCCAGCCTCCTGATTACATCCATGGGACACATCAAGCTTACTGACTTTGGCCTTTCTAAAATTGGCCTCATGAGCCTGACAACAAACTTGTACGAGGGTCACATTGAAAAGGATGCCCGGGAGTTCCTGGACAAGCAGGTAAGGAAGGATGGTTGAGACCTTGGGGGTTGAGGTCCAGACTTCAGAATGTGGGGTGAGGGGCCACATACTTAACTCCGTGGCTACATGTTAAGACTGGGAACTCCTCTATCTTTTCCGACTTTTGGTTCCAGGGAGGCATTGAAATAAGGTAGCACATTTGGAAAATGGGGTGGGCCTCAAGAATCATAATGGATATAAAATCCAAAATCATCTTCCTCAGGGTTTGGAGAAAATAGGTCACATAACCATTGTTACTCTAAGAGACTAACCTGAGATGAGTCCCGATCCTCCTATCCTCAGTCAAGGGCAAGGCCCTTCTGGAGTCTGTTGTTCTTGGAGCACAGCTCGAAGTTTCCACTGGGCTGTGACCCAGCGTCCTGAGAGTAGCCTCTGGATGTTTCCTGATTTGACAGTTCAGATGGTAACTGTCCGCAAGTCCCTACAGTAGTCATGTGACTGTAGGGACAGTCCTCTGAGAGACTGGAGGGTAGAGGCCAGTTTGGGAACTAGATGCCATAAAGAGGTGTTGAGGGCTCAGGGGGCGGTTTTCCAGGCTAGAATTACATGTTTTGGTTAACTGGGAAGTACTCCACCAGCAGTTCCAACTCTAATACCCTGGGTTCCTATTGACCTCGCTCTTTAACCGAAGGAAGCGGGGTCTTCATTCAGAGACTTCTCCAGGAGTGGGAACATCCCTACCCCTTCAGCTGTGATGCCAGTGAGCTGCCTCAGGATGCTGAGCCAGCCTGGCTTCTCTGTGCTCAGGTCTGCGGGACCCCAGAGTATATCGCTCCTGAAGTGATCCTGCGTCAGGGCTATGGAAAGCCGGTGGACTGGTGGGCCATGGGCATAATCCTGTATGAGTTCCTGGTGGGTTGCGTCCCTTTCTTTGGAGATACTCCGGAGGAGCTCTTCGGGCAAGTGATCAGTGGTAGGTACCGTCACCCTGGTACCCTGGGGAGACAGGGTCTGGACCCACAAATATGATTTATGCATTCACCTGTGAAGCTTATGTTGTAACTTCACATGTGTGTGTGTGTGTGTGTGTGTGTGTACGTGCGTGCACGTGTGTGCATGTGCATACTGTCACCCAGGGCTTGTTCTCTTTGTGTTTGTGTCACCCTGTATGGGCATGAGTGTGCCTGTGGTGTGTGTGTCTGTGAGTACACTAGTGTCTGAAGTGTCGAGTCAGGCTGAGCTAGAGCTTCAGGACAGGGGAAGTCCTGGCTCACAGGATGGGACATGGTGAGTGGATGTGAGACACACGCCGCCCCCCAGGAGGACAGGAACCTATAGAACTTAAGGAGCTGGGCCCCAGGCAAGGCTTTCAGGGGCTCTGGGCTGGGCCCTCTGTGGCTCCCTCCCCATCTCTTATCCTAGAACCATCCTCTATATCTTCCCACTCTGCCTGCAGCCTCTGAGACCCTGCTGTAAGCGCCTCCTTCCCTCTTTCCCCCACTCTACAGATGAGATCGTATGGCCTGAGGGGGATGATGCTCTGCCGCCGGATGCCCAGGACCTCACCTCCAAACTGCTCCATCAGAACCCTCTGGAGAGACTGGGCACAGGTAGGACAGGGCCACCTGACCTTTCTCACAGCTTGCAAGAGAGCAGTTGAGTCCACTCACCCAGGAAGCTCGGGCTGGCCCTGAGACTGTCCTGCTCCTGTAAGTGCGGGAAGAGAGGTGCTGGAGTGGAGGCCTTCAGGACCGACCTCCTGAGGGCTGGGTTCTCACTGGACTTGCTGGTCGGGACCCCACACAGCTCAACCCGCGCCCTGGCCCACGCCCTTCCTGTCCACAGGCAGCGCCGCTGAGGTGAAGCAGCACTCCTTCTTTACCGGTCTGGACTGGACAGGACTTCTTCGCCAGAAGGCTGAATTTATTCCCCAGCTGGAGTCAGAGGATGATACCAGCTACTTTGACAGTAAGGCCGTGGGGAGGGGGAGGAGTGGGGATCCTGTCCGTTTGCGCAGAAACGCCTGTGCACCCTGAACTTGGCATCAGGAGCAACTTCTTCAGGCCCTCTGAGGTCTGATAAGGGTCAAAAGGAGGCACTACCGGGGGCCTCTGAAGGGAACCGTCCCGTGTGTCTGGTCCAGCCCGCTCAGAGCGCTACCACCACGTGGACTCAGAGGACGAGGAAGAAGTGAGTGAGGATGGCTGCCTGGAGATCCGCCAGTTCTCTTCGTGCTCTCCAAGGTTCAGCAAGGTGCGACGTGGCAGGCCCAGGCTGGGCAGAACAGGAGGACTGGGAGAAGAGGGCCTGTCAGGGGCTGTGGCTGGGGCCAGTGGGGGGAGCAGGTGATGGGGCCGGCCCTAGGAAAAGGGGGAGAAAGGGCTGGGCCTGCATATGACAGAGACTGCAAGAAGCGCTCCAGCCCCTGACGGTGGGATAGCTGCTTCCTCCAGTACGCACCTGGCATGGAGGAGGAAAGGGCAGGACTCGTTCCAGTTCCTGGGCTTCAGATGCCAAGGACACTGTGGGGCGGTGTGGCTCTTGGTGCCTGTCCCCAGCAGAGACTCTGTGCCCACAGGTGTACAGTAGTATGGAGCGTCTGTCACTGCTCGAGGAGCGCCGGGCACCACCCCCCACCAAGCGCAGCCTGAGCGAGGAGAAGGACGACCGCTCTGACGGCCTGGCAGGGCTGAAGGGCCGAGACCGGGGCTGGGTGATTGGCTCCCCTGAGATGTGAGCACCCAGAACTCCCCCTAGGGTGGGCAGCACAGCCATCCATCCGTTGTTTCAGATCATGGACGAGATTCAGATGCGGGGTGGAGTGCTGGTGGAGTGAGGGGGCTTCACAAGCATGGCTTCCAGGGGACTGTCCAAGGGAAGAAGTTCTGGGACTTATAACCCTTGTGAGCCCCTAACGAAGCCTGGGCCAGAGGAGGGAGACCGCCTGCCTGTCTCACCTGGGCCTTGTGTCTCACAGATTTCGGAAGCGGCTGTCGGTGTCTGAGTCATCCCACACGGAGAGCGACTCAAGCCCTCCACTGACAGTGCGACGCCGCTGCTCAGGCCTCCTGGATGCCCCCCGCTTCCCTGAGGGCCCTGAGGAAGCCAGCCCCACCCCCAGGAGACAGCAGCAGGAGGGGACATGGCTCCTGACACCCCCTTCTGGAGAAGGTGTATCTGGGCCTGTCCCTGAACGTCCAGTGGAGCGGCGGCTAAAGCTAGACGAGGAGCCCTTTGGCCAGAGCTGCGGTTCCAGCCCAGGTGTGGCCCAGCAGGCAGCCCAAGGGCCCGGACTGGAGGCCGCTGCAGGCAGGCAGGGTGGGGAGGCTCCGCAGCATTGCAGGTCTCACTGCTCACTTGGGCCCACAGCTGTGGAGACTGCAGGAGGCCGTGGGACCCCACAGCTGACTGAGGGAGCCACAGCCAAGGCCATCAGTGACCTGGCAGTACGCAGGGCCCGCCACCGGCTGCTCTCGGGGGACTCTGTGGAAAAGCGCACCACTCGTCCCATCAACAAAGTGATCAAGTCTGCCTCAGCCACAACCCTGTCCCTCCTCATTCCTGCAGGTAGGGCTCCCAGGGAACTAGGCTAAAACTCACAGGAAGAGCCTTGGAATCTGTGTAGGTCTGTGGCAGGGGTCTGCGTGTGGCTGGTATGTCTGTACATTGTGTATTGAGGAGCAGGTATCCAAGAGCTGTGTGTCACAGCTGCCCCGTTACAGGAGGTCTGTGTTGTGCACTGGTGTCAGGTTGCGCGTGCATGTGCCACAGGGCAAGATGGCACCGTGTAACAAGGGCCAGCTCTGAGGCAGAGAGCTCACGTTCAAGTCCTTGTTCCATCACCAAATGACTCCCGACCTTGACAAAGTTGCTTAATCTCTCTGAGTCTCAAGTTCCTTGTCAAAAAACTAGTGGTAGCTCGCAGAGTAATTGGGATGTTTGAATCGCAATTGCCCTACGGCCCCTGATGGATACAAGTACGCAACTCAGTGCGAGTTGCTCCTGTGGAGGCTCTGGGCGAGGAGCTTTGCTGCTCCATGTCTGTGGGAAAGACGTCCCTGGGCTTAGGCTCTGCCTGTGACTACAGCTGCCTGGGATTAGCAGCCTAGATGGGGCTGGGCTGGGATCATGGCCAGGCAGGGGTCCTCTGACCTGCTCAGTCCTGTCTTTCCTTCTCCAGAACACACCTCTTCTCCACTGGCCAGCCCTATGTCCCCGCATTCCCAGTCATCCAACCCATCATCCAGGGATTCTTCTCCAAGCAGGGACTTCTTGCCAGCTCTCAGCAGCTCAAGGCCCCCCATCATCATCCACCGAGCCGGCAAGAAGTATGGCTTCACCCTGCGGGCCATCCGTGTCTACATGGGTGACTCGGACGTCTACACCGTGCACCACATGGTGTGGGTATGTATGGGCATCCAGACCTGTTGTTTCCCAGTTTCATCGTCCCCTCACCAGGGCCTATCTATCTCTGCTTCTGTCCCACACTATCCTCAGGGGTTCGAGGAGGGTGGGTAACAACAGAACCAGGCCCCATACTTCATGCTCAGGCTCCAGGCTGAGGACTGTTATCTTCCTGGGGCAGCACGTGGAGGATGGAGGTCCAGCCAGTGAGGCGGGGCTTCGTCAGGGTGACCTCATCACTCATGTCAACGGGGAGCCTGTGCATGGGCTCGTGCATACAGAAGTGGTGGAGCTCATCTTGAAGGTTAGTGCTGGGTGTGCTGTTTCTGTGGTCCCTGAACGACTCCGGCCTTGTGAGTCTGTGACTGGCCATAGGGGGGTGGGAAAGTTGGGCACATGTGGCACTGAGAATGGAGGCACCCAGGGCAGTGGGTTTTCACTGGAAGGCAATGTCCTTACTGACCAAGGCCCAGGGATCCTTCTGAGCCATGGATAGGACTGAAAAACAAGACAGATGAACCTCTTCTCTACCTTTTCAACCCCAAAGTGCCCAGGCTCCAGTTGGAGCCATTTCCTAATCTGCGAAGAGGGAATAAAGGCCTGCGGTTCAGACTTGTTAATGCCTGGGCAAAAGCTAGAGCTATGGTGTCGCCATGCCCGAGGGTATGGGTGGGAGCAAGGATATGTTCACTACCTGAGCTTGGGTTCACACTCTGTTCCTCAGAGCGGAAACAAGGTATCTATTTCAACAACGCCCTTGGAGAACACATCCATCAAAGTGGGGCCAGCTCGGAAGGGCAGCTACAAGGCCAAGATGGCTCGAAGGAGTAAGCGGAGCCGGGGCAAAGATGGCCAAGAAAGGTGAGCCAGACTGAGCCACCTGGGTGGCCAGCATGTGCTGGGGGTCCTGGCCACTGGGCCCAATATATGCTATGTCCTGTGCCCCAACTCAGCCCTTAACCCTTGTTTCTGCAGCAGAAAGAAGAGCTCCCTGTTCCGAAAGATCACCAAGCAGGCATCCCTGCTCCACACAAGCCGCAGCCTTTCCTCCCTTAACCGATCCTTATCGTCAGGGGAGAGCGGGCCAGGCTCTCCCACACATAGCCACAGCCTTTCCCCCCGGTCGCCCACTCAGGGCTACCGGGTGACTCCGGATGCTGTGCATTCAGGTATGACGTGGTGTCTGCAGATCACAGAGAGAGCCCCTGGGAGGTAGGAAAGAGCCTAGGCCCTCTGTGCTTCTCTGTGGCCCCATTCTGAAACTCATTCACTCTACCCCCGATAGACCCAGCAGTCGTGGGGAGGAGGGTTCGGGGGTGAAGAGTGACTTTATTTCTGTAGCTTGGGCTCTGGATCACTGGAGGGGTCACCTTGATCTTGGGGCAGTCCAGGGCTAACCCTGTCTTGCCCCTCAGTCACTTCTGTCGGCTAACATTGCTCTGCCTTTGTCTGTGTGTCTTTCTGTGTGTGCGAAGTGGGAGGGAATTCGTCACAGAGCAGCTCCCCCAGCTCCAGCGTGCCCAGTTCTCCAGCCGGGTCTGGGCACACACGGCCCAGCTCCCTGCACGGCCTGGCACCCAAGCTCCAGCGCCAGTACCGCTCTCCGCGGCGCAAGTCAGCCGGCAGCATCCCACTGTCACCACTGGCCCACACCCCTTCCCCACCACCAGCAGCTTCACCCCAGCGCTCCCCATCACCCCTGTCTGGCCATGGAGCCCAGGCCTTCCCCGCCAAGCTTCACTTGTCGCCTCCTCTGGGCAGGCAGCTCTCACGGCCCAAGAGTGCAGAGCCGCCCCGCTCACCGCTGCTAAAGAGAGTACAATCAGCCGAGAAACTGGCAGCAGCACTTGCTGCTTCCGAGAAGAAGCTAGCCACTTCTCGAAAGCATAGCCTTGACCTGCCCCACCCCGAGCTGAAGAAGGAACTGCCACCCAGGGAAGTCAGCCCTCTAGAGGTGGTCGGGACCAGGAGTGTGCTGTCTGGGAAGGGCGTGCTGCAGCCTTCTCCTTCATGGGCCCTAGGCACCCTCCGACAGGACCGGGCTGAACGGCGAGAGTCACTGCAGAAGCAAGAAGCCATCCGTGAGGTTGACTCCTCAGAGGATGACACCGAGGAGGGACCTGAGAACAGCCAAGGTGTACGGGAGCCGAACTTGGCACCAACCCCGGAAGTGGGCCGGGCCGCACCCCTCACAGGAGCAGGAGAGGGTGAGGAAGAGGATGCCTTCTTGTCTAGGGACCCCAAGAGTCAGGGCCTAGTGGTCTCAGGTCTCTTGACAGAGGTCACACTGAAGCCTCCCAGAATGGAAGGCCCTAGTGTTCCCCAGAGGGAGCTTGGGATCCCACAAGTCTTTGAGGAGGCTTCCAGCTCATCAGGGGCCCCCAGCCTAGGTGAGGCTGGACCCACTGACCCCATCCCTCCTGAAGGCTGCTGGAAGGCCCAGCACTTCCACACCCAGGCACTAACAGCACTTTGTCCCAGCTCTTCAGGACCTGTCCCCACCAGTCGTTCTGCTGCCTCCTCCACCTCTGGAGAGCCAGGCCCATGGTCTTGGAAATTTCTTATTGAGGGTCCAGACAGGGCATCCCCAAGCAGAAAGGCAACAATGGAAGGTGGGATGGCCAGCTCTCAGGATTTGGAAACCGTAACTCCAGCCCACCCTGAGAACCTGTCTCCCAGACAAGAGGGGAAGTCATGGCCACCTGGTGCCCCTGGGCTGGTCCATCCACCTTGTGAGTTTCCCCACCAAAGCCGGCTATGGGAGCCCGAGTGTGCAGAGAGAGAGAAAGAGGAGCCAGCCCTGGGCATCACCAAAGTGCCTGATGCCTCAGGTGACAGGAGGCAGGACGTTCCATGCAGAAGCTGCCCCCTCACCCAGGAGCCTGGGCCCAGTCTACTTCAGAGGGGCCGAGACCCAGGGGGCCCTCAAAAGCATCAGGACCTGGCACTGGTACCTGATGAGCTTTTAAAGCAAACATAGCAGTTGTTTGCTGTTTCTTGCACTCAGACCTGTGTAATACATGCTCTTGGAAACCGTCTTTGTCTTTTGCTTTCTTTCAGTCAACACAAATGTAACTCAAGGTCTATGTTGCTGCTGGGAATATAGTGGTAAATAACACACTTTCCACTATCAGGGGAGGGCTGCCCAGTCCAACTTGGCTTCCCAGAGACTAGGACATCTGAGCTCAAACCTGAAGAACAGATGACAGGTAGCAGTTTACTGGGTTAGAAGAGTGGGATTAGTACGAGTGTCCAGGCAAAGAGCATAGCACTTACCATACACCTGGTATATTCAAGGAACAGAAACCAAAGCGGAAATGGGTCTAGTGAGTTAGGCAGGCAGGCGCCATATTTAAAGATACTTCCAGGAGTATAGACTTTCTGTAGGTGATGGGGAACTACAGAAGGCCACATAGCATAGTATCTCTGCTTTATAGAGGAGGGAAACTTGGGTTTCAGATAGTAACATGGCTTGGGCAGAACTAGGATTAGAACCTAGGTCTCTCTTGACTCCAGAAACCACCTTTATCCTCTTACTGGGAGTGCTTCACAGCCAGAAAATGAGGAGGAAAAAAGATGGAAGGGGGTGAAGAGTTAAACTTGGGATATATTTGAGGTACTTGTTGGACATCCAGAAGGTAACTGGATGCATGGGCCTGGAACTCAATAGGAAAATCTAGACTGAAGATAGAAATTTGAGAGCCATCAATATAACGATAGCTGTACATTGAGGAGCATTAGCATTTAAATCAAAGAGAGAAGACTTAAGAAGCAGCAGCTAGAAAAGAGTCCCAAAATTCAAGAGAGGGAAGAGTTTTGAAATGGAGAAGTTACTTGTTAAAATGTTGAAGGCCCACCTAAGATGAAAATGCAGAATTGCCTTAATGCCTTAATGTTTGTAGCGAGTCCTTCCTGGGCTTTTGTCAGGCAGGCCTAACTGCTGGAGGTGGACATTACTGAGGTGGGCAGCCCCCAGTGAGTAGTACTTCACTTGGCAGATGGGTGAGTGGGTGGTGTGGGAGTGGGGAGGACACCTGTGACCTGTGGGACCATTTTGTCAGAGGAGTCAGGAGATGGGATCACAGAAGCTGCGAGTAGGGCGGTGGAGTACCTACCTCCATGGTGAAGCAGGACTTTTCAGACTCTGCTCTTGCACAAACTGTCCCATAATCCAATGCTTAGATTTCAAGGAGAGTCATCCAGAGGCCTGGAGATTGGCGGGGGGTGGGGGATGCCTCAGGACCGCTGACTGCTGCCTCCTGCAACACACAGCCTCTGTAACCTTCATGGTGAAGGCTGTGGCCGCCAGAGGGCGTACCCTCCCATGGTGCCAGAGTCCGCAAGGAGCTTGTCTGCCCCTTAGCCTTCAGTTCCTTCTTGAACTCATTTCTTCCTTCAGTCATTCACTGGCAGCAGACCTCGGCCAGCCTGTACTGGACGCTGGGAACACAAGTAACTGGTTGTCTGAGGGAGCCTCCCACATATATCAGGATCTGGCTAAAGGCACCATAGCAAAGGTGAAGGACGTGGGGCAGGCACATCTTGCAACAGTTCCTGTGAGAAAGGAACTGCCCCCTTAGGGGGTTGGAAATGGGGGTGAGGGAAGGAGGAGACACAGAGGTGCTAAGCATCCTGTAATGCATAGGGCAGCTGCCCCAAGTGCCAGTGGTGGTCTTTTGAGAACCACCACCAGATTAGCCTGAGGGGAGTGAGGAGTTCTGAAAGGTAACTGCAGGGAAGTGGTATAATCAACATTTATGGTTTAGGAAGACGCTGGCTGCAGTGTAAGGAGGCTGTAGTGGAATACGCAGACCAGAGAGAAAATGATGTAGTGATCCATTCTAGTGGTCTGAACTAGGACAGCCTTGAGGACGGAACATGTAGGAGCCGGACGCAGATTTGGCAGCCATCAGCAAATCTGGGTAAGGCCATAGGAATAGATGGCAGTTGTACAGAGAATATGTACAGAAGAAAAACCCAAGACATTGGGACTGGCTGAAGGGAAGGATCCAGGGAAGAGTAATTGAAGTAGGGGATGAGATCCTAAACTTGAGAGAAACCAGACCACTTTAAGAATTTTGTAATTTATCCTGAGTGATTGAAAGTTACTTAATGGTTTTATGCAGGTTCAGATTTGTATTTTTTAACGATTTTATTTGACAGAGACAGCGAGAGAGGGAACACAAGCAAGGGGAGTGCGAGAGGGAGAAGCAGGCTTCCCGCTGAGCAGGGAGCCCGATGCAAGGTTCCATCCCAGGATCCTGGGATCATGACCTGAGCTGAAGGCAGACGCTTAATGAATGAGCCACCCAGGCGCCCCTAGATTCGTATTTAAAAGATAACTGGTTATATGAGAATGGATTTGAGGGGGGCAACTGTGGAAGAAGGGAGGCCCTTCCAGTATTAAGGTTAGAGTAGTGAAGAAATGAAGTTGGGGAGAAGTGATGTCTTTGGCATTCAGAAAGTAAACTTGATAGAGGTTGGTGGTGTGTATTATGCCGACCTGAAACACAGGAAGGTCTCAAGGATGATGACTGCTTTCCTGACTTATGTAAACAAATGAGGTATATATTTCCACCACTGAAATGTGAAATAATGGAAGAGAACCTGGGCTAATAACCCCACATTCAGTATGCTGTGAGGTACCTCCCGAGAGAGGGTTGTGCAGGAGAAACACAGGCAGACATAAATGGCCTAAAGATGGTACATGGTATCATGGATATGGATAAAACTGCCAGGGAAAAAGACATAAGTGAGAAGGCAGCCAGAGTCGTCCAAGAGAATTAAAAGGAACAATCAAAGATCTAGGAGGAAAACCAGCCGCTGAGTCATCATAGAGTGCATAGAGTCATCATGGGGGGGGGGGGGTTCATGGCTAGTCAATGATGATGGTTACTGAAGACCTCAAGGAAAGCAGTTTCAGCTGGTGGTGGAACCTGTACTGAAATGGTGGGAGAGAAAATAGAGACAAATTTAGACAGTTTTGTAAAAAGGTTTGTCTTTGAAGTAGGGCAAAGAGATAAAGGGATATAGGATTTAGTAGAGGTTAGAAAGTGGAATGAGACACACTCAACCATGTTTAAATGTCAATGGATGATCTGGTTGAGAGAAAACAACAGTGAAAGAATTGACAACTAATCATGTGAAATTCCTGAGAAGGAGGGAGAAAACAGGATCCAAAATTATACAACCTGTGGAAAAGTTGGCTTTTAGTTGGAGGAGGGCTAACTTGTGGTGTAATTTAACAGGTGAGAGGCAGAGGAATTATGTGGACATAGGTTGGTAGGTTTAGTGGTAGAAAAGTAAGAGAATTCACAGCCAAGCATGTCTTCTCTGTAAACAGAAAGTTTGTAGTGCCTGTAGGACATTCAAGGCCCAGTGGAGCTATCCAGCCGACAGGTAGAGTTCGGAAGACAAGACTGGGCTGGAGACAGGAATTTGAGCATCCTACGCAAAGAGTGGAACAATTCTTGGGATGTGGGGAAGTCCTCTATAATTCTTAGGAGTGGGGTGAGAGGATATAGGCGAGATAATTTAGAGCAGTGGACTATCCCCTACCCAGTCTGATGTAGCATTCACTACACACCTGGGTGGGGCCTAAGAGTACACAGGAACTACACTGTCTTGTGCAAAGAGGTGGTCACACTTTGTTAATTACGGTCTACCATACAGAAACCTTAACAAAGTGCTGTGGCAGGAGGGTGACAAGGGCCTTAGGCAACAAACATCTTCCCTGCCCCCAGAGAATAGACTGTGGAAACACTTTTATTTCCAGGCAGAAAGATGTGATGAGAATCAGTAAACTGGGCTTTCTAATACTTCAGAATGGGGTGAGGAGGAAACAGCTCTCAGATTTAACTCTCTCAGGACTGGTTTCTGAGTCTCACTGTGTTCTGTGCTGGATGGACAAAATGCTGGCATCATGCCTGTTAGGGTCAGCTTCTCTTGCTCAGGGGAAAAGCATGCCTAGTGGCCCCAGTTCAGCCCCAGGACCAATCTTCTGGTGCTCATGGGAGAGAAGGTTTGGGAGTTTCAGGGCTTTCAATATCCTAATCCTCCTCTTGCCGCCCACCCCTAGCCCAACCCCTCTATAGCATGAGGACAAAAAGGTGCTTTATTGCAATGTCTTTATTGCATTATTGGAGCAAGTTGGCCAGACTGTCCCCTCTTGGGGAAGATAAAAAAACAAAAGACCAAAAAATTATCTCCCCTCACTTCCCCCACCCACCCACCCCACAACTGCACAGCAATGTCTGAACACATCTGGTGACAAGAACAATTTGCAAAAGTGGTCTAGGAACTACATTATGAACTGTCCCAACACAAGACATATAGTTGGCTTCTTTGTGAATCAGATATTTTTACGTAAACTACATGGCCTTTTTTTTTTGTTTTTTTTTGTTTTTTTTTTTTGACTACATCAAAGACAACAGAAGAATAGGTTTTTCACAAGTAACAACAGGGCACCAAAGTCACATGCTGGAATTTGTAAGGAAACAAGGTTGTTTGTCACAGGTGGCTAGAGCTAGAGCAAGAAGGAGCAGGTGACAGCAAAGAGCCCAGCTCTGGAGTCTTAACTGGCAACAGAGACCACCTTGAAAACCAGGAATTGTCCAGATGCAATTCTTGGCCAAGAGGACCCAGGAGGCTGGTTCCTTGCAGCAAAAAGAGACCTATGGAAGACACCACATTGGCTATCAATGCTTCTTTAGAGCACATGAGGTCCACAGTAAGTGGGAGGTCCCATCGGCTTGGAGATGGAGTAGGAAGTCCCCAACCTTGGCCAAATCAGTGGTAAGGACACAGCCTACACAGTCCTGAGCCCTGGCCATGATTTTCCATCTATGATCAGGAAGAGACAGAGACCACCGTTCTCTGATGAAATCTCCACCTGGAAAATTTGGGTGGAGGGCCTGTGTTCAGCCAGCCTCAAGCTGCTTCCATGCTGGTGGCTGGCTGTCCTAGCCAGAAAAACAGTGAGCCCCTCTGGTCTTAGTCTGTCTCCTTTACTCTCTGCTTCAGTGAAGCTGCAGTTAGGATGCCAAGAGAGAGAGTCCCAGGGCCCAAATCATGGGACAGGACACAGAGCTAGACTCAGATGAAGGCCGCCAAGGCCATGAAGTATAGGAGCTGCATCTCCCCCTCCATGTGGTTAGCAGACTGGCCCCTATGCCATTTCCACTGGCTCGGGATCAAACACATCATATGGCAACTGGTCAGAAGAGATATTTTCCAACTTCTCAAATGATCCCTAGGCCTTAGTTCCCAAAAAGCAATTGTGAATTTTCAAGAATGAAAAACAGGAAGGAAAAAGTGAAGGAATATAGGAGCAAAAAACAAAACAAAACAAAACAGTCCTTCTCCACAAGCCAGCCCTTATCTGTAAGGGTAGTAAGTATTAGATGGGGCTAGCTCCCTCCCCATGCACCCTTGTGACTGCCTGAAAAGAAGCAACACATGGTTCAATGTCACATGCATGCGTCCTTACTCCCATTTTATTTTAAAAGAGGGTCAGAACACACTAAATTTTAATACCAGAAAGGAGGGATTTTTTTGCACCCAATCTTGAACATCCAACTGCTTAAGCAGGTTCAACACCAGGTGTTAAGGCCACCCAGCAGCAACTAGTCTGACATTATTCAGTAAAACCCTCAGCAAGATTTCCCTGCAATTTCCCTGGCAATGTGGAGAAGAGATGTGCAGCTGGCTTTCAGTTAAGGGCTTAAGTCAGAACATGACACTGGAGGAAGGGGCTCAACTGTCTGCCTTGCCTAATCCTGAAACTGCAAGGGAACCAACGAAAAGCCGAAGATAGGCCCTTTCCTTCCTATCCTCATTGTTAGTAACTCTAGAAGTTTTTCCAAAATTTTTTATCTATGTTTACATCATGGTCCATTCTAGACCTTGTCACCAAGATAAGTGCTCAGGGAAAGCAGGATTTCTTTCTTTCATTCCATCACTAGAGCTTTCCTAGCTGTAAACCTTATGCACCAAGACCCAGATACTGGCTGCTTCTCCAGGATGCCTGACTGCACAGCTTTGGACTCAAACAGCTGACTCACTCTGAGCCTATTATGGTTCCAGCCTTGGCTCAGAGGCAGCTTAACTCTATTTGCCGAATGAGTGTTGACTGATGGGGGTGGGGCGTGATGGAGGTAGGAGTACACGCCTGCCTCCAACCCCACTCGCCTAGCTTCACTCAGCTGGAAGGCTTAAACCACATGGAGCAGAAGATTCCTGGCCTAAAATCAGGGCCACTGGAGCATGAGGACAGTCTGTGCACATCATCTTAATGTCAGGCTCACAAAAATAGCAAAGAGGAAAACTTCCATATGGCTTTTACTAACAGTCTAAACTCCAAGCCATTATTTCCTCTTTACAAAAGTTTCAGAAACCACTGCATGGAAGCACACCGGCAATGTGGAGGACCCTCACTCTAGACACCAGAGCCTCCGGGTCTGTGAATTACTGAGACCCTGACAAGAGTCTGGCTCCCTTCCTGCTACAACCTTTGCCACCTGTGGCTTCCCTAAGCCCTACCCCACAAAGGACAGGGAGATGAAGGGAAATTAAACCATGTTTACTGTTTCTGCAGGGCCTTTAAATTTAGGGAAGCACATATAAGACTGTTGTTCTATATCATTATTTGGTATATCAAGCCATCTAAAAGCACTAGATTGCACCTTTTCTTTACTCATACAAACAAGTTACAAAGGTTTTCAACAACAGATCATTCTTTAGGCTAAAGAAACACCACACAAGCACCAACTTCATTTTATGATTCAAAGCTCACCATGCCCCCCAAAAGAACACTATTCCTCATCTCTGAGAAACAAGGGCAGGGCAGAAAGAATTACACTGACCAATTTTAGTGTTTGCTAAAACTAACAAATTCTGGTTTTCTTTTCACTTTCAAGTTTTGGTACAGAAGTGTGCATTCAGATACTAGTGCTGTCTTCTTCCATCAGACGTTAGTCTGGCAACAAACATTGTTCTGCTGAGATCAATTTGGTTTCTAAACATAATGCTTCTTTACAGGGAGGAGCTACTGAGATGTTGACACCTAACTTATGTTAGTTAATAAAGTACCTTCAGTTGAAGGTGTTTTTACTCCTTGACTAAGATTATCTAAATGAAATCCCAAGCCTCCCCATTTTCCTTTGGTTGTCTTTTTCACCAAATGCCATTCTACCACAGAACTAAAACAGCCTTCATTTTGGGAGGAGGTTGAGAGACCGCCAGATCAAAACAGGACTCCCCACAGAGCCATGCTGCTGCCCACTTCTCAGAGATGAAGACCAAGAGAGGACGTGGACTCTTCAGAGATTTCCAGATATAACACCTCAACCCCATCAAGCCTAACATGTTCTGTTGAGGGTGCCTGGCTAAACAAAACAATAACCCGATGAAACAGACTTTCCCAAAAAACATCATCTGCTTCCAGCTTCCTATGTCAGTGCAGCGGCACAGCTGAGTCTCAGAGAACCTCAGGCCTCTTGTGCCCCAAACCTGGCCGGCTGCTGCTCGGCCTCTCCACATTCACAGAATCACTTCTTGTGCAAAACAAGCAGTCTACGTAGAAAGAATGCCCTCATAGTCTAATAAAAACTGTAGGAAAAAATGCTAGAGAGCAACCTCTCTTCCCACTCGCTCTTTATCTGCAGAGGGAGGGCATCTGTGCGTGGACAGGGTAGGCAAGCCTGACATTGAGGGAGTCGTTGTGCTGAACGAGGGATGTCTGCTGGTAATGGAGCACCAGCTCCTTCAGGGAGCTGTACAGGTTGTAGGGCTCTGCAAAGCCGTAGCCCCGAGCGGTGCTGTAGATCACACAGTGCTTCACTTCCCCATCGGCACTGCAAAGACACAACACACAGACACCACAGGGAATTAAGGCAGGTAATGATAGATAGATCCAAATGACCAGAAACCTGAACAATTTTTCTGCAAAGGAGGTGCAAAAGTGTTCTGCTGAAGTTTGTAAAATGCGACCATGTGTGTCCCCTCACCCCCATAAAGACTTATCACAGAGAGATCTTCACCTCGCACCAAGACCTGGTGGAAAGAAAATGAGTGGCTGAATTTAATCACTCAGCTTTGCATCTTCATGAGGCAAGAAGGCACTGGAAAGAGAACGCTTTTTTTTTTTTTTTTAAGTATACAAATCAGTGATTTTTAGAATATTCACAAGGTTGTGGAACAATCACCACTACCAGAATATTTTCATTGCCCTAAAAAGAAACCATATACTCATTAGCAATCACTCTGTATTCCTTCCTCCTCCCCCTGGACCTTGGCAAACACTTATGACTTCCTGTCCCTATGGATTTGCCTATTTTGGCATTTCACATAAATGGAAACTTACAATATCACACAACCTTCTATATCTGATTTCTTTCACCTTAGCACATTTTCAAAGTTTGTCCATATTGTAGATGTATCAGTACTTCATCTGTGGTTGCATAACATCCTGTCTGGATATTCACATTCTGTTCATCCATTCATCAACTGATGGACACTTGGGTTGTTCCTACTTTTTTGACTATTATGAATAATGCTGCTCTGAACATTTGTGTACAAGTTTTTGTATAGACACATGTTTTTAATTCTTTTGGGTACACAGAGAGCCAGACATGGAACCGCTGAGTCATATGGTATCTCTTTTTGATGAACTGCCAAACTGTCTTTCAAAGTGGTTGCTCCATTTTATATTCTAGCCAGCAGTATACGAGGGTTCCAATTTCTTTACATCCCTGTCAACAATTGTTATTGTCCATCTTTTTCACTATAATCATCCTAGTGGTATCTCATTGTGGTTTTGATTTCTACTTCCCTAAGGACTAATGATGTGGAGCGTCTTTTTGTATCTTTATTGACCATTTATAGATCTTCTTTAAAGGAATTTCTATTTTCTTTGCGTAAGTACCCAGTAGTACAATTACTGAGTCATAAGATAATTTTATTTTTAATCTCCTGAGGAACCTCCATACTGTCTTCCAGAGTGGCTGCACCAGTTTGCATCCCCACCAGCAGTGCACAGGTGTTCTTTTTCCTCCGTATCCTCGCCAACAACTGTTGTTTCTTGTGTTGTTGATTTTAGCCATTCTGCCAGGTGTGAGGTGGTAGCTCACTGTGGTTTTGATGTGCATTTCCCTAATGATGAGTGATGTTGAACATCTCTTCATATATCTGTTGGGCATCTGCATGTCTTTGGAAAAATGTCTGTTCAGGTCCCCAGCCCATTTTTCATTGCGTTATTTGGGGGTTTTTTTGTGTGTTAAGTTGTCTAAATTCTTTATATATATACATATATATTTTTTGGGGGGGGTATTAACCCCTTATTGGATATATCATTTGCAAAAGTCTTCTGTCAGTAGGTTACCTTTTTGTTCTGTTGATTTCCTTCACTGTTCAAAAAGATACATGCACCCATATGTTCACCGCAGCATTTATAATAGCCAAGATATGGAAGCAACCCAAGTGTCCATCAGGATAGATGAATAAAGAAAATATGGGAGATATACACACACAGAATATTACTCAGCCATAAAAAAGAATGAACTCTTACCACTTGCAACAACATGGAGGGACCTGGAAAGCATGATGCTAAGTGAAATCAGTCAGAGAAAGACAACACCATATGATTTGGCTCATATGTGGAACTTAAGAAACAAAACAAATGAACAAACACGGGGGGGAAAAAGACCAAATAACCCTCAGACTCTTAAATACAGAGAACTGGTGGTTACTAGAGGGAAGGTGGGTAGGGAGATGGGTGATATAGATAAAGGAGATGAAAAGCAAACGTATCTTGCTGAACTTTGAGAAATGTATAGGATTGTTGAATTATGTAGTACACCTAAAACTAATATAACACTATGCATGTGAATTTTTAAAAATGTCTATCCAAATCCTTTGCCATATTTTTAAATGTCTATCCAATTTTTAAATTGAGGCCCTTGGTTGTTTTACTAAAGGGTTATGATTTAGACACTAGTTGCTTAACAGATACATGATTTGCAAATATTTTCTCCCATTCTGTGGGAGAAATATTTCACTTTGATAGTGCCCTTTGGTATAAAATGTTTTTAATTATAGTTCTTTTGTTGTTTGTGCTTTTAGTTTGTAAGAAACTAACCCAAAAGTCACAAGGGTTTATGTCAATATTTTCTAAGTATTTTATACTTTTACCTCTTACATTTGGGTCTATGATCCATTTTGAGTTAATTTTTATATATGGTGTGAGGTAGGGGTCCAACTTTATTCTTTTGCGTGTGGCTTTCCAGTTGTCCCAGCTTCATGTGGTAAATGACAACTTCCGCCCCCAATGAATGGTCTGGAGACCCTTGTTAACCAATTGACCATAAATGTAAGGGTTTATTTCTTGACTCTCAAATCTATTCATTGATCTGCATGTTTATCCTTTTTAACACCTCACAATTTTGATTACTACACCTTTGTTTTGTAAGTTTTGAAATCAGGAGGTGTACTTCAACTTTTTCTATTCTTTCAAAGTGATTTTGGCTATGCTGGATCCCTTGTATAAATTGTAGGATCATTTTGTCAATTTCAGCAAAAATCCAGCTGGGATTTTTGATAGGGATTACATTGAACATGTAGATCAGTTTGGGATGTTATTTCTGTCTTAACAATATTAAATCTTTTAATCCATGAACACAGGATGTCTTTCCACTTATTCAGGTCTCCCTTTAAGTTCTTTCAGTGATGTTTCATAGTTTTCACCATACAGCTCTTGCACTTCTTTTTGTTTTAATCCTAGGTATTTCTGATGATATTATATGTAGCATGCTTTCTTCATTTCATTTTCAGATTGTTTATTACTGGTATTTAGAAATGCAACGATTTTTGAATCCTGATCTTTTAACCTGCAACTTTCCCAAACTTATTTATTAGCTCTAATAGTTTACATCTTCCTTACCAAAATGGATGCTTTTTATTTCTTTTTCTTGTCCAATTTACCTTAACTAGAACCTTCTGTACAACGATGGTTACAAGTGGTGAGAATAAACATCTTTGTTTTCTTCCTGATCTTAGGGGAAAGCACTAACTTTCACCATTAAGTACATTAGCTCTGAGTTTTTTCTTCAACTTTATCACGTTGAGGAAGTACCCTCCTATTCCTAGGTTGTTCAGACTGTTTTTTAATATGAAAGAGTGCTAGATTGTGTCAAATGCTTTTTGTGATTCTACTTAATCATGTGATTTCTGTCCTTTATCTATTAATGCAGTATAATGTTCATTGTTTTGTTTTTGTTTTTATGTTGAAAAAAACCCTTGCCTACCTGGGATGAATTCTGTTTAGTCATGGTATATAATCCTTATATGCTGCTGGAGTTGCCTTGCTATTATTCTGTTGAGAATTTTTGTGTCTGTGTTCCTAAGGGATATTGGTCCATAGTTATCTTGTGATGTCTCTGTCTAGTTTTGGTATCACAGTAATACTGCCGTCCTGAAATGAGCTGGGAAGTTTCTCTCCCACCCCTCCCCCCCTTTTTTTAAGAAGAGTTTGTGAAGGACTTCTGTTAATTCTTTTTAAAATATTTGGCAGTATTCACCAGTGAAGGCAATTGGGCCTGGGGTTTTCTTTGTGGGTAGCTTTTATTATTATTATAATTATTATTAACCCAATTTCTTATTATAGTTCTGTTCAAATTTTCCGTTTCCTCTTGAGTCAGTTTTGGTGGTTTGTGTGCTTCCAGGAATTTGTCCATTTCATCTGGGTTTAATTTTTTTGGTATATGAATGTTTATAGCATTCCCTCATTATCTTTTTTTATTTCTATAAGGACTACAAGTAATGACCCCCTCTTTCATCCTGATTTTAGTAATTTGTTTCTTCTCTGTGGGGATGGGGGCAGTTTTGCTTGAGGTTGTAATTCAGTCCCATCCCAACTTCTGGTTTCACTCATTTTCTCAATTGTTTTCTACTCTCTATTTTATTTACTTCCATTCTAATCTTTATTATTCCCTCCTTTTTGCTTGGGTTTAGTTTGGTCTTCCTTTTTTAGTTTCTTAAGGTGGAAGGTTACTTTATTAATATGTGGTCTCCTTTTTTTTAAACATAAATGTTTACAGTTATAAATTTGGCATTTAGGACTGCTTTAGCTGAATTCTGTGAGTTTTGATAGGCTGTGTTTGTTTACTCATCTCAAAGTATCTTCTAATTTCCTGTTTTCTTTCTCTGATCCATTGGTTATTTTCTTTTAAAGATTTTACTTATTTGACACAAGAGAGATCACAAGTAGGCAGAGCTGCAGACAGAGAGAGAAAGGGAAGCAGGCTCCCCGCTGAGCAGAGAGCCCAAGCGGGGCTTGATCCATTGGTTATTTAGGAATGTGCTGTTTACTGTCCACATTCGAGGATTTCCCAACTCTCCTGCTGTTTTTGATTTCTAATTTCTTTCCACTGTGGTTAGAAAACATTTTTTTGTGGGATTTCAACACTTTTAAATGTACTGAGACTGTGGCCTAACCTATGGCCTATCCTGGATAATGTTTCATGTGCACTTAAGAAGAATGTATATTCTGCTGTTGTTAGCTCTAGTTGTTTTTAAAATACCGTTCAAATCTTCTACTACCTTTCTGATCTCTCTAGTTCTAGCCCTATTAAATTCTTAACCCAAATAGCAGTAAGGATCACAAGTGCTCACTACCTGAATCCTTAACGTAGTGAATATAGATAGGCATTGCTGGCTGCGGGTCTTTAGCCTAAGAAGGTTGTAGAGGTAAGCAATTTCTTTTTAGGCTTCTTGATGATGTCATTAATAGAAATCAAAATGGAAGAACAAATGAGTTCCATGTGTGACTTCCTACATGATCATGTTAATTTTGCTATGAGAATCTCCTAAACAACAACATATTCATATTCCTACTTCAGCAAGTGTTCTAAGTATACAGGGAGATTACTGTAGGCAGGCTTCCTGTAGCCAGAATGGCTGGCAAACAAATGGGAGTCTTTGTGATGCTAGACTCTTTGCTTCCAACCATCCTCAGTGTGAATGGAAACATGATATATGTCTATAGGTGGTTTTCATAAGCAAGGGAAATCCACACTGCTGTGGACTTAGGCCTGGGAGTCTATGGCTAAAGGAAGAAGGAAAAGAATACACCTCTTCAAGGTACTCAAGCTGTTCCTTGGTCTCCCAGGAGTTAGCTGAGCTTCGGGGGCAGCACCTTCCACCAGCCAAGTCCTTAACCCACAGGCTGCCACCCAATGACCTGGGTGAGTGTAAGAGTACAATGCACTGGTCTTACTGCCTTTCTTCTTTTTATTTTTAAAAGATCTCAATTTCTGTGAGAACAATCCTGTCCTGGCATTTCCACTCAGATAACTTAAGCAACCCAGGTAAGAGAGAAAAGAATGTTTTAAATAACTGTAGGGGCACCTGGGTGGCTGAGTCTGATAAGCATCTGACTCTTGGTTTCAGCTCAGATCATGATCTCAGGGTCCTGGGACCAAGCCCCAAGTCAGGCTCCATGCTCAGTGGGGAGTCCGCTTCCCCTCTCCCTCTGCTCCTCCCCCTGCTTGCATGCTCACTCACTCCCACTCTCACTTTCTGTCTCTCTCAAATAAATAAATCTTTAAAAAAATTTTTAAATAATTGTATCTTTGCAAAAACAGTAATCTAATGCACTTTTCAAGTCCTCCCCCATATTCTCCCATAGATATCCCATTATTCATCCTTTCAAAGTCCAGTTCAAAACTACCTCTTCCACAAAACCTCCCAACCCTCTCCTCTTCCACCAGAATTAATAGTTCTTTATGTGTACAGCCTACTGATGATACCTATTTCACAGTAATTCTATTTATCTTGGATATTTAATTGTGAAATGAAGAAAGTATGGTGTAATAGAAAAATGTGGGCTTTGAAACCAGGTAAACTTGGAATCAAACTCTAACTCAAGAGACCACTATGAACAAGATGATCACATAAAGCATTGAGCACTCTGTTAATATGAGTATCTTTTGTCCATCCTCACCACCTTACCCTCTAAGGGCAAAATCATCCTGTTATTTTTGCTTGCTTTCTGCCATATCCATCATTAGCATCATTAGCATAATAATATTGGTAGATAACACTTATTATGTACCAACATTGATTAAAGCACGTTACATATATTAACTCATTTAAGACTTATAAAAACCCTCAAGTAGATATTCTTATCCTTATTTTTCAGATAAGGAAACTGGACAGAGAAAGGTAAAGTAATTTACCCCAGATTATACATCTGGTAAGTAGAGTCAGGATTTGAATTAATATATTTGGTACCAAAGCTCACTCTCATAACAGTCATATTATACCTTTCTCTAACTATGGTCTTTGTCACTGAAGGACTATACACAACACACAAAATGTGACATACAAAAGGACTATACACGACACACAAAATGGTTAGCTGTCCCAAGAATCTCACTTTCTACTAAAAGAAAACTAATAGAGGCACCTGGGTGGCTCAGTGCTCATGACCTCCCCTCAAGTAGTGATCTCATGGGTAACAGGGTGGGATCAGGCCCCAAACCGGCACCCCACTCCGCCCCGCCCCGTACTCCATGCTCAGCAGGGAGACTGCTTGAAGATTCTTTCCCTTTGTCCCTTCCCCTTCTTTCACACACTTGCTCTCTCTCAAATAAATATATCTAAATAAATAAGTAAATAAAGAAATGAATGGATGGAAACTAATAAAATAGGCTTTTCCAAACAAAGTCATAAGATCATCTTAAGGAAAATATTTGATCACTACCCCAACAGAATACTACTTAAGTATAAAATTTAGATAGTTTTTCTTCTGAAGTAAAAACAGTTCTTAAGCCTTACTTAAACTAACACTGAAGCCCAAATTAGATATGCAGGAGACTACTACAAAATTATGTGATTTTGGGGGCGGGGAACACCTGGGTGGCTCAGTCGGTTAAACTGCTGCCTTCAGCTCAGGTCATGATCCCAGAGTCCTGGGATCGAGTCCCACATGGGGCTCCTTGCTTGGCAGGGAGCCTGCTTCTCTCTCTGCCTCTGCCTGCTTGTGCGCACTCTCTCTCTCCCCCTGACAAATAAATAAATAAATAAAATCTTTTTTAAAAAATTATGGATTTTTTAAAAAAAAATTTCAACTAACATACCTATTTAAAGTAGGCTCCACAACCTATGTGGAGCTTGAACTGATGACCCTGAGATCAAGAGTCGCAGGCTCCATTGACTGAGCCAGCCAGGCACCCCTCCTTAGAGGATCTTTCAATTGAAGATCTCACATTACTTTTCACAAATACCTGAAAATCCAATAGCAACACTGCAGGGCTAATCTGCTTACCATGTGAAATTAAAATCCCCCAAATAATTTCAGATACCATTTCTCCTAAAGCAACTAACTATTTTCTTTATACAGATATTAAAGGTCTAAGCCATGGGTTCTCATTACTCTAGTTCAAATAATTTTAACTGAATTTTAGGAGGGATTGAGTTTCTATTAATCAATGCACAAATTTTCAAAAGGTTAAACTGCCAGAAAAGACTTACACCACAGAGCAAGCATAACATCCTTTCTTGCTACTCTCACGAATTAAAAATGCACCATCAGGTTTCCCATAAAGCAAGTCCTCCGCTTGTACTCGATTGATATCCTCAACAAACCAGGTTTTCTCATCATAATGGGGCAGGTTTTCATCTTCCTCATTGATAAAATAGGTCCTAAAAATTAAATGTTAAAATATTATTCTAACAATCAGGTTACTCACATCTAAAAGCAAACTCATGAATAAAACACTCTTCTAAATCTTTAACCACGAAATGACAAAATAAAACTACAATTACTTGGACGATTTTTTAACAACTTCATTATTGCCTATGGTGCAGAAAACACAAAATTCACAAGTTTCATCCAATCAGCTGACACATGAATGTCTGAATGAACAATGCTTATGCACCCAGGTTTCACGTGGCTCAGTGGGTCTCTGACCTCAAGTGCCTACAGGGTACTCTTCAAGCAATTCAATTTAAAAGAAGTACAAAGTTCTTGATTCAATGTCCTCAAGTGAAAATGAGAGCCAACATCTTAGCATGTATAAAGAAGGCTTAGATTGGGAACAAAACCCTCTGATAGAAAGGTAGAGAACTTACTCATCAGCATCCTCGTTCTTGATTCCCAGCCAGGCATTGAGGCGCTTCTGCCTCACTCCTTTGTGATTGAGCCACCTGCCAGAAGGAAGACACCAGTGTCAGTATCTGTGCAAACTCTGCCTAAGTGGACATGTGAAGCTAACCAAATTTCCAGAGTCCAAGAACCTCTTATTTTAACCCACTCCCACTCAAAGTGGCCAGAGATTTCCTTAAACTAGTTTCCCCTTAACTTTCCCCCAACTTTCTGCAAAAAAGCAGAGGAGTTACCTGAGTTTAGGTACTTCTCTCATTTTTCATTTTCCTTTTCTAGAAGGTTGTACAACCATAAACACACATATACTTGCACTCAAACACATGGGGACATCTGTTTCTGAAATCATGAGTTAATGTGAGCATGGTGTCACATCTGCAATCTCCGCAAAGCCAGAAGACTCAATTCCTGTGTGGCCCGCTACACGGAGTTAAAACATTCTAAAACAATTTCAAGGTCTATTCTTGTACCAAAGCAAGCCACAAGAAATTCATGATGGCAATCTGAGTAATTAATATAAATGTGCCTCATCACTAGGCAAATCATAGTATTTTAAAATATACCAAAACTTTAGATGTAAAACAACACACCATTAAATTTAGTTCCACTGAACAGCCACTGATGTAAAAATCTGAGTGAGTACGAAAACTCTTTCATTCATCCCATCCTCCAACTAGGCTCCTGATCATTTAGGTCTCATCATAAACATCCTCTCCTCATCAGGGAGGACTGCCCTGATTATCCCAACTAAGACAGTCCCCTTGTCACTCTTCTCTATATTTTACCTTATTTTATCATCTTCATAGCACTTGCCTGAAATTCATTATTTTATATTTTCACTTATGTTTGTCTCCCCCACTAAAATGTAAGCTGCTTTAAAGAAAGGGGTCTGTCCTATTGTTCATGGTTATTCCCAATGCTGAAAATGGTACCAGCATATAGTAGATAATCTGTAAATATCTCCCTAAACACCCTAATTATCTTTACTAGCAGATCATGATTTGTCACCCATGATGTTATCTAAACTCTTTTATATATAGTTTATGTAACTCATTAAAGGAACATTCAAGGTCTAGTTTGCCATACTTATTCATGCCTCTTGGGATGGTGTATTTTTTTAATAATCTCATCAATTTCCAGAGCAAACAAGGACTTCCAGTCATTCCTTTGGTCCACGGCATAAGTCTTCTTCTTGGACCTTTCTTCAGCTTCATTACGTGACCAGAATCACATAACCTTCCCAAGAGCAGACTCCCCTGATTTTAGACAAGGTACCTCCTTGCCTTGTTTCCAAAGCTCTTCTGTATGCTATGTTTACTTGCTTCATTTTTTTTTTTCCACAAAGCAAACGGAAATGATCTCTAGAGAGGAGTTACTAAAAACTACTCAGCACAGCATAGTTCTAATTGTTTGCCCTCAAAACTTATCACCTTAGATTTTACTCTACTGAAGCTCAGTAGCCACTGTTCCCACCTCTAAGCTTTTATTTTCTCCCCTCTCTCCTTCTCATACAAAGAAACCTTGAAGGCAATGGAAAACCCAGTCAGAGGTCTTTACTTTGTCTTCTACCACGAGTTTGAATCAAGTTGTGTTACATGCATAAAAGTCACCTATAAACATATTTTGTAGCAGTCTATTCATTACCTAGAACAAAACCTTGTATTTTCCTTTCTCATGGATTCTCTCCTTCTATAAGACAATCATTTGTCCTAAAAATCTAACATCTTGTTCTGAAAATATATCTTTCAATCTATATTTGAGTAATATCCCTATATCTAGCTAAATCATACAGTTTTCTATAATATTAAAGAGTTGAGTTTCACTCCTCAAATTATCTTGCATGCCTGCTATTGGTGGCACATATACCTATTACTTGAATACAGAATTTCATTTCTTAACTATAAAAACCCTTTAAGAGACTGTCTTGTGGGGGAACCAGGTGGTGGGTATTAGAGAGGGCACGGATTGCATGGAGCACTGGGTGTGGTACAAAAACAATGAATACTGTTATGCTGAAAATAAATTTTAAAAATGATTAAAAAAAAAAGAGAGAGACTGTCTTGTATACTTATTTGTAAGCCCCCACTATTAGTGTTGTTGTCTGTGCTCATGAGGGGTAATTTCTATTTCTGTGGTTCTACTATGTAGTCAAAGATTCTGGTTTTTGTATTTAGGCAAACACTAACCTGCCCTTTTTTTTTTTTTTAAATAAACATATAATGTATTTTTAGCCCCAGGGGTACAGGTCTGTGAATTACCAGGTTTACACACTTCACAGCACTCACCACAGCACACAACCACCCCCCAATGTCTATAACCCCACCACCCTCTCCCTCCCCCCCTCCCCCCAACAACCCTCAGTTTGTTCTGCGAGATTAAGAGTCTCTTATGGTTTGTCTCCCTCCCATCCCATCTTGTTTCATTTATTCTTTTCCTGCCCCCCAAACCCCCCACGTTGCATCTCCACTTCCTCATATCAGGGAGATTATATGATAGTTGTCTTTCTCTGATTGACTTATTTCGCTAAGCATAATACCCTCTAGTTCCATCCACGTCGTTGTATATGGCAAGATTTCATTTCTTTTGATGGCTGCATAGTATTCCATTGTGTATATATACCATATCTTCTTTATCCATTCATCCGTTGATGGACATCTAAGTTCTTTCCATAGTTAGGCTATTGTGGACATTGCTGCTATAAACATTCAGGTGCAAGTGCCCATTTGGATCACTATGTTTGTATCTTTAGGATAAAAACCCAGTAGTGCAATTGCTGGGTCATAGGGTAGCTCTATTTTCAACTTTTTGAGGAACCTCCATGCTGTCTTCCAGAGTGGTTGCACCAGCTTGCATTCCCACCAACAGTATAGGAGGGTTCCCCTTTCTCCCCATCCTCGCCAGCATCTGTCATTTCCTGACTTGTTAATTTTAGCCATTCTGACTGGTGTGAGGTGGTATCTCATTGTGGTTTTGATTTGTATTTCCCTGATGCCAAGTGATGTGGAGCACTTTTTCATGTCTCTGTTGGCCATGTGGATGTCTTCTTTGCAGAAATGTCTGTTCATGTCCTCTGCCCATTTCTTGATTGGATTATTTGTTCTATGGGTGTTGAGTTTACTAAGTTCTTTATAGATTTTGGGTACTAGCCCTTTATCTGATATGTCCTTTGCAAATATCTTCTCCCATTCTGTCAATTGTCTTTTGGTTTTGTTAACTGTTTCCTTTGCTGTGCAAAAGCTTTTGATCTTGATGAAATCGCAATAGCTCATTTTTGCCCTTGCTTCCCTTGCCTTTGGCGATGTTTCTAGGAAGAAGTTGCTGCGGCTAAGTTCGAAGAGGTTGCTGCCTGTGTTCTCCTCAAGGATTTTGATGGATTCCTTTCTCACATTGAGGTCCTTCATCCATTTTGAGTAACCTGTCCTTTTTAAGCTACACCACATTGCTCATGCCACACCCTCCCTCTGAGATTTCCCATTTGTATGGATTAGAATCTAGAATGCTACATTCTGGTTTGCCCCACATGTTGACTTTAGGTAAACTCTGGTACCACCAAGTACTACCAGGATTGCATTCCTAATTTCTTACAATCTCACTGGCCAGTTCCCAATTAAAATCTCTTCTTCTGCCTCTATCATGTCTACTGCCAGCAGTCATCTGGTGCTGGTATTTCCTCCCATACAGGCCCAGACTACTCACACAAGGTGCTGATCTCGGATCTTGCGCAGCTGGATTAGGTCAGGTTTGATACTGTTCATTTTTTTATCTATTTCCCGGTTGTCCAAAGCTTGTTTCTTCAAATCCTGCTCTAGACGCATTTTGCTATCATGAATCTCACCAAGACGTGATTTCAATTTGTCATAATTCATCATAATTCTGTGAAAACATTGACATATTAAGGCTAAAATAGGAACTGAGCAGAAACATTCTATAATGTGAACCTAGTCCTAATATCTTAAGTGTGGTAGACATCTGTTGTTCTTGCCTAGCCTGTATCTATTCTCACTCTTTTGGAAATGGCACCTTGGTGTTCCCTTTAGGTAAGGAATCCCTGCCCCCATCTCAGCCACGCGTGAATATTCACACAACCCAGCCCAGCCATTAAGAGTTCTTCATTACAAGGGGCGCCTGGGTGGCTCAGTGGGTTAAAGCCTCTGCCTTTGGCTCAGGTCATGATCCCAGGGTCCTGGGATGAAGCCCCGAGTGCCCCCCCCCACTGAGCTCTCTGCTCAGCAGGGAGCCTGCTTCCCTCCCCTCTCTCTGCCTGCCTCTCTGCCTGCTTATAATCTCTGCCTGTCAAATAAATAAATAAAATCTTAAAGAAAAAAAGAAAGTTTTCCATTACATCCTACAGCTACCCTCAGGCCAGTGACTGGTTCAGGAATGGGAATAATACCCTAACTGACCCAATAAGAGTCAATTCTAGTTTGCTAAAACTATTGCCAACAGAGATTCTCTCTTCCCACTGAGATTGCCAAATCAAAAATATGTGATTCTAGGACTCCCAGCAGCTATCCTGCCACTTCATAGGGAAAGCCTTCCTGAGGATGAAGCCAGCACAGAGGAAAAACTAAGGCAAAAAATAGAGTATGAGAGAAAATCCTGATGACCCTGTTTGGACCCTGGATTCAGTCATGACTGAACAAGTAAAGCTGTATGTATGATCTTCAAGAGGTAGCACAACCTAACAGTTAAGAGCAACAGCTTTGCAGTCAGCCTACCTGAGCCTGAATCTCTGCCACCTACTACATGGCCTGGGCAAGTTATTCGGCTTTTTTGTGCCTTCATTTCCTTATCTGTTTAAAATGCATGGCTACAATAGTACCTACTTCACTAAATTATTATGTGACTTAAATGTGGTAATACATGTGGGGCGCCTGGGCGGCTCAGTGGGTTAAAGCCTCTGCCTTCAGCTCAGGTCATGGTCCCAGGGTCCTGGGATCGAGCCCCATGTCGGGCTCTCTGCTCAGCAGGGAGCCTGCTTCCCCCTCTCTCTCTCTCTGCCTACTGCTCTGCCTACTTGTGATCCCAGTCTGTCAAATAAATAAATAAAATCTTAAAAAAAAAATGTGGTAATACATGTAAAAAGGACCAAATAGTGCCTGGTATATTTTGGCAAGCACTCAGCAGATAATGGCAATAAGCTTTTCCAGCAAAGTTTTGCTGTGCTCTGAAGGCAATAACTGTCTGTGTCATTCATTCGTCACTCAGAAATATGTGGTTTTGTATTACTATTAAAACTTCATCATCAGCTTACTTTACCTCCCTTTGCAATAAAACTACAAGTTCTTTTCTATCCCTTCATTGTTAATAATAATAATAATGGCTATTTATTGATATCATATGCCAAGATACATATATACATACACACACATGCCTTTCTGTACCATAAATATGCATGTGTGTGTCTATCACCTGATTCTCACAGCATTTCAAAAAGATATTATCTATAGTTTATAGAGGAGGAAACAGGCTGAGAGAGTTAAGTAACTTACCCAAGATCACACAGATAGTAAATGATAAATACAGAATTCAAGCCCATGGTTTTAACCATTAAGCTATACTGCCTCAACAGCCCTTATAGCCCTATTCTTATACACACAGAAGTTCACTGGCACTTTGGTGCCAGTGAACAGTTTTGCTTTTCCCTTGCAGATGATTCATTTTTATTATCCACTTTTTCATTCCTCAGCCCACTGTTTTCTGGCTCGGTCTCCCAACATTCCACTAAATTTGCTATGATAAAGACTTCCAATATCCTTTTAGTTGCCAGACCCCAATACTTCTCATGCTGCTCACTCTCTCTGGGTAATCTTCTTAGCACCTACTATCACCTACACACTTATGCCTCCCAAATCCTTTCCGTACCGTGAGTTCCAAAACCAAATAACCAGCTGTCTGCCTCTCAGACAACTCTATCTGGGTTCTCACAGAAACCTCAAACTCATTGATTCCAACCCTGAACTTTCCTCATGCACTTCCTATTTTGGTGAATAACACCATTCCTTATTCATTCTTATCGCAAATGTAGGAATAATCCTTGACTTCTCCCACACCTATCATATCTGGTCAGGTATCGAGTCCTCAGCATTTCCATTAATTCTCCCCCTCCTTTCCTGCCATTGCTCTGGTTCAGGCCCTCACCATCATTTAACCTGATCACCACAAACACTGCAGTCACCAGCAACAGTCAAGCTGGTCTTCCTGCCCACAGTTTTGTTCAGCCTTCAATTTATTCTCAGAGTGCTGCTGTTGATTTTCGGTTCAATAAAAATTCAGTGAGCATCACCATGTACTCTCAGGGACCACAACAGGTGCTAGAGCTATCAGGGAAAATAAGCCACCATCCTTATTCCACTAACAAGCTTGCAGTTCAGTGGTTGTGATCTTTAGTAAATGTTACAGGAGGAATCAGGACCAGATACTGTCAGGGTAGGGATAAAAAGCTTCTCAACCAGTCTAGGGAATCAGGGCAATTTTTCTTAGAAAAGAAATGTGTTAAAAAAAAAAAAAAATGAAAGAAAGAAAAGACGTGTAAGTTGAATCCTAAAGGATGAACAGCAGTTAAACATTTGGAAGGACACAGAAGGAACACAGAGAAGAGAAGATTCAGTTTGGCGCCGTTAGAACAGCAAATAGTTCCATATATGACCTTTAAGGGGGTAAAAGCAGACACAAAAGAGACTACTGGGGTAAGAAAAGAAGTCTCATCTCACTGATGCAGTTGGAAGGGTTAGGTAGATTTACCGTTCAATTTCCTTTTCATTCCCCTCTCTGCGAAATCGCTCAATATATTCTTTGCTATGTTGTTCTTGTGTGTGACATTGCTCTTCAAATATTTTAATTGTTTCATTAAAAGCTTCAATTGCAGTCCTCTTCATCTGTATCTCCTAAAGAAGAGAAAAAGGAAAGACATACACTTTATTTATTTATTTATTGGTAACTTTGGTCTTAAAACAAATCTTATAATTCCAGTTGCAATTCCATATAAAACTGAATTTAGATGGCTAAAGCAACTCCTAGTTAACTCCTACCTTTACTACTTATATGCAAAATACATCACTCAAATCTTAAAATAAAAGAAAAATATCTGGGGCGCCTGGGTGGCTCAGTGGGTTAAAGCCTCTGGCTTCGGCTCGGGTCATGGTCCCAGGGTCCTGGAATCAAGCCCCACATCGGGCTCTCAGCTCAGCGGGGAGACTGCTTCCTCCTCTCTCTCTGCCTGTCTCTCTGCCTACTTGTGATCTCTGCCTGTCAGATAACCAAATAAAATCTTTAAAAAAACACCACCACACTATTACTTGAAATATAGCTGAGAATCACCACAAAAAGGCCTGAGTTGCTAAGAGAGATTAATCCTGAACTCTCTGAAGACAAGGATAAAATTATGCCTTTGCACTTGTTATAGTGCTGACCCCCAACAGGTGTTAAAGGAACGAATGAATAGAATGGAGGAGTTCATACATCAGTGTGCATAGCCTTATTCCCAGAAGAGTCCTATAGAGTCTATTTACTCTATCAATTCTAAAATGCATAGTTTTCCAAACAGATTCATCAATAGATTAATCTGGTTAGAAGCAGAAAAGCGTCTGTCTGGCTCAGTCAGTAGAGCATGGGACTCTTGATCTTGGGGTTGTAAGGCAAGCCAAATGTTGGGTGTAGATTATTTAAAAATAAAAAAGATCTTTAAGATGAAAACAAAGAAGCAGCAGAAAATGAAAGGGAGAAGAATAGCAGTTAAAATCACATGGAGAATAAAGTGAAAAACTAAAACTTCACAAAACAAATGCCCAGTAGGCAGAGCCATCCAACATCAGGATAAGTATTCCTACACGTTTTGAGGAGCTCTGAGGTTATTTGAAGACTTTAGCATCTGAACCCTAATTCCCCAAAATCTTCAGAGGGTTAAACTTTGTTCAATTTATATTAGAAAGTCAAGAATGATGCATAAAGTTCTAGAGAATTGCTATCCTGAATGTTTACAATTTTAAAAGTTTTGGTGCTTATGGGGTAATTCCTCAAAACTATCTAGCATTGATTAATGACAACAAATGATTACTGAGAAGCCACTGTACAGAAAGTACAATCTGGTGATAAAGAGATTAATAAAACATGAAGCCTGCCCTGCAGGTTTTAGAACACAGAGGTGAAACTGATTTCTGAACCCCAATAAGATTCTGTTTCATGTCCTGATAGACGCAATCAAGTAAGGGTGAATTAGTTATTTACCGCTATACAGAGGCTTCATGAAGGAGATAAGAACCTTATGCTGATCCGTGTGGTTGAGGTTATATCATACATATCTCAAATAGTATTGTGAACTTATTGGAATGCCAACATCTAAATAGCTACAAATTCTACAACTCTCAAATTACAGTGGAGAGTCTTGGCTCCCTTGCAAGGTCAAAAATTACCTATGAAGTTCTGGCCCTGTATCTTTAAAGACAACACTAATAATTTGCACTTTACTAACACTAGTGTTTTACAGCATGGCCCAAGCAGTAGCTGCCCCATAAACAATGCCACTATAGCTACCACAGAAACTATAAATTTCCCTGTATCTATGTCCCCTCTCTCCTTCCTCCTTTTCCAGCCCCTTAATGATTCCTTCTTATCAGCATACAAACAAGTTCTAGTAACACCACTTTGAAAAAATAATCCCTTAACCCTAAATTCTCTTCCAGTCAATTAAGTTCCTTGAACAAATAGTGTATATGGGCTGTCTTTCTTTCCTCATCTCTCATTCACATTCCAACTCACTCTATCTGGCTTCTGTACCTACCATTCCACAGAGACTGCTCTTTCCAAGGTCACCAATGATCTCATTGCCAAATTCCTGTCCCTTATCCCAATCCATCACTAAATCCTATCACTTCCTCCTAATTACCTGTGATCCAGATGCCAAATATCCCCAAACGCAGTCTATTCTTACCCTGTGCCAACTATAACTCAAGATACACAACCTCTTCCCATTCTCTGGGAGGAAATCCCTTATATCGAAGCAATCCAAACTTTATCTAAGATTTCACAGAAAAAAAACAAAAACAAAAACAGAGGAGGTCTGTAACACTTGTAAATATTTATAAACAGAGGAGATAAAGTCTTTAATCTCCCTTTAACAGTCACCTTCCCAGCACATCTCCTGTACTGGTTGCTAATCACTGCATCCCTCCCTTTCTCTCCCCACCTCCCAAAGCCTTAAATCCTCCAGAGCTCTTCTCTGCTCAGCCATTTCACGTGTTGCTCTCAGTTCTCACACAGACAGTTAGCCCTCTCCCTGCTTTGACCCAGGGGTTTTGGCTATTTCCATCTACTCCCATACCCAGCTCCCTAAACAAGGATTCCATGCCCAGAACCCAGTCTCACATCAGCAGCTCAGAACTCATATTCTGCTATAAAATCCCCAATATTACTAAGGATATGGGCAGCATTTTGTCTAGCCATGACAAGAAAATAGAAATGCAGTTCTATACAAGCCCAAGCAGCAGGCATCAGTAGCCACTTTTTCTCGCCTTTTTTACAGGAGGGTTAGTACCCTCCCCTTGACTCCAGTTCAGACCATGAGGCTGACTCCAGGGCCTTACCAAGATGAAGTGTTTTTGGTTCATTATCTTGCATAAATTCATTCAACAAATAAGTTAACACTAACTATATGCCAGGTATTACTTGCAGCATTTGGGATACATAAGTAAGCAAGCTTAGATAAATATTTCTGCCTTCTCAGAACTTACAGATTATACAGACAATAAATAACAGACATATAAGTAAGTAATTCACACTGTTTGTTAGAATTACTAAGAATCTGTAAGAACTGTTATGGAAAAAAAGAACAGTAGAGTGGGAAAGAAGGACTGAAATGCGAGTTGCAATTTTAAATCAAGTTGCCATCTGAGACTTGACAACATTTGAGCAAAGACTTGAAGGAGGTGAGGGGGTTAGCCAGGTGAGGTGGGTAGGGAATGTTTCAGGCAAGGAAGCAGCCAGTGCAAACACTCAAAGGTAGGAAGCAGGTCTAGTATATTTGAGGAACACCAAAGCGGCTGGTGTGGTTGGAGTACAGTGAAAAGGAGAGTTAGAAAAAATGAGGTCAAGGAGGAAGAGTGGCACAGATCATACTGGGTACTATAAAAAGCACTCTGGTTTTTCCTATGTGTAAACCATGGAACCAGAGATAGGCCTTAAACAAAGGAGTACTGTGATCCTACCTATGTTTTACAAGTACAGGTTTCCCCAGCATTCTCCAAATATGCAGTTCCTATGAAAGTTTTCATAAGCCAAAATGGCGTAAAGCAAAGAAGCAATTACCTTAATTTACACGGGAAAAATCTTTCATGTTCCTAGAGTCAAAAAATAACGTCTCCTGGGCTTTTTTCTGACACCTTAGGACACATCTTGCTAAGGGATGCACAAAGTAAATGGAGATAAAACACAGATGCACACAGACACAGTTCAAAGTAGTAAAAACAAGTACTAATGTAGGTCCTTCATAAAAGCCAAGTGGTGTAACCTGAACTTCCAAAATGCAGGAGATACTTGTATTACCAGCTGCTCTACTGAGAATTGATAAGGGGGAGGGGAACGTGGATAAGGGCAAGAAGATCTGTTAGGTTTCTGTGGTAAATCAAAGCAAGAAATGATAGTGGGCTTCGAACAAGGTAGTAGCAGCGGATGTGGTGAGAAGGGGCTGAATTCTGGCTACATTCTAAAGGTAAAGTAAACAGGAATTCCTGATGGATTAGATAGAAGATGTAAAAGAAAGCGTCTCAGTTGGCTTCAAGGCTTTTGACCTGAGCAAAACAAATGTGACTGCTCCAACTGAGATAGGGAAGGCAAAGCATGGAACAGCCTTGAGTTCAGTTTTGTTCACGAATTCAGTTTTGACATGCTAAATTTGAGACACCTATTAAACATCCAAGTGGAGCTGTTGAAAAGGTAGTTGGATATTTAGGAGTCTAGAATTAATTTAGAAGAAGCAGAGATGTAAGTTTGTGAATTACTGGCATACAGATGGTATGTAAAGTCATGAGACTATTTGAGATCATCAGAGAGTGAATAAGTAACCAGAAAAAAGAAGAGGACCAATGCCAAAGAGGAGAAATCAGCAAAGAAGTCCAAGAAAGAATGACCAGGGAGGTCAAATTCTCAGTTGTTTCTACTTATTTCTAGATCTGGAAGTTCCATTTATAATTATTATTATGGTTTTCTGTTCTACTTCTGATCTATAGAAATAATCATATTGTTTCTACATACAGCCATGTTTTTAATGTTTATTTTTTTAGTGTGAGATATAATAAATGCATAAAACAAATGCACAGTTGAACAAATTATTATAAAATAAACTTCCACTATCAGCAACCCCAGAAATTCTTTGTGTGCCCTTTCTGGATCATAATTTCCTGTCTCTTTCCACTCTACCTCCCTCACCTTGGTAATAACACTACCCTACCCTTTATGATGATCCATTTCCATGTTATTCTTCATGATTTTACCACTTTATATCCCCATCCAAAATTTTTTAAAAATTAACATTTGCCTAGTTTTATACCTTCTATGAGTAGACTCATAGTATATATATTCTTTTGCATCTTTAACTTAATAGTCTTTATGAGAGTAAATGTGTTGTATGTTGCCCTTTAAATAAGTATGTTCACAGGAATACAGTAATCCATCATTGCTTTGTTTGATGCAGAGAAAAGGGAAAAGTATGCCATTTTGGCAAAAGCACACTGTGTTTGATAAATGTTGTCAGAGTACTTCAACCTTTTGTGGGAAAGAGTCTCATCTCTCCCTCTGTTTCTAAAGTCAAGCATAGTATCATGCCTAGATACTACAAATGAGCTAAATTAGAATTTAGGAGATTTATATTCTAGTCCTGAATATGCTAAAATTTGGTTATGTCCCTTAATAAAGTCTTTCTATGCTTCAAGTTCCATTATAAGATGGAGATAATGGTAACCCCAGCTATATTTGAGAGAGAGAGAGAGAGAGAGAAAGAGAGAATCAGATTAAAAAAAAAAAAAAAAAGGTGGGGGAGATTATACATCCAAAAACATTTACTGAATACCTTAGTCTAGTCATGATATATTTTAACCATAGATGACAGTATACCACATACATTTTTCCCTACCTTGTTTTTTTTTTTTTGCTTAATACGTCTTAGAAATTACTCAAAATCAGGGGACACTTGGGTGGTACAGTCGTTTGAATGTTCAGCTCTTGGTTTCAGCTCAGGTCATGATCTCAGGGTCATGAGATCGACCCCCATGTCTGGTTTCACTCAGTGTGGGGTCTGCTTAGGATTTTCCCTCTCCCTCTGTTCCTCCCCCCACTCATGCTCATACACGCTCTCTAGCTCTAAAAAAAAAAAAAAAAAAAAAAAAAAAAAAGAATAAATCTTTTAAAATTACTCAAAATCAGCATATATAGGCCATCATTTTTTGATGGTTATAGAATAATTTATATCATTTTGTTTTTAAAAAGGTCATTTTCATTATATACATATTGTTATTAATGTGCATACTATTATTTCTATTATTTCTTCCTTTCTATTTGTAACTGTATTTTTCCCAAATCCTCTTAATTCTATCACCTCATACATTGCAGCATATTTTCATTAAGTGTTCCTTTCTGGTCAGTGGGTATAACCACAGCTGAAATCACTCGTTCACACACTTCTACATGCTGTCTCCTTTGCCTGAAGCTACATCATAAGCATTTCTTAGGTCATCAGGAATTCCTAAAAATCACTTAGTAATAACAGTTGCCTCCAGGGAATGGGGACTTTTATTTTGTATGCAGTAATTCATACAGAATTCAGCAATAATTTATGCTGAATTTAACACAAATATTTATATAGCTTTTGTCCTTTTTAAAAATTAAAGTGTTTTTTTTTTTTAAGATTTTTATTTATTTATTCGACAGACAAGAGATCACAAGTAGGCAGAGAGGTAGGCAGAGAGAGAGGGAGAAGCAGGCTCCCTGCTGAGCAAAGAGCCCGATGCAGGGCTCGATCCCAGGACCCTGGGATCAGGACCTGAGCCGAAGGCAGAGGCCGCAACCCACTGAGCCACCCAGGCACCCAAAAATTAAAGTTTTAAAATAATTTCTGAAAATCTATTTTCATAGCTGTATAACATTCTATTATATGTATGATCATTTCACCATCCCCTGATGTTGACCATTTATGTTGATTCAATCTGAAGAAGCATCAGTAACTTTTCCCCCATTCTACCCCAAACACTGGCCTCACAGATCATTCATCTAGAGAGCTAAAGAAATACAGAGAAGCTGAAATGTGCAGTGTAAAAAAACATACACAGGCACACCAGACATACAGCTCAAGTATCAGACAGAAAGAAAAAGTTATTAAGATCATTCTGAGTAAGTGACTTATTAAACCTGAAAATAAAATGGAATTAAACATCTCATGTAGGAAAACAGACCATTATAGAATTTCTGGCCACTGAAATCCCACACTTTTTCCCAGTCAGTACTATATTTCATATCTAATCAATAATCTTCATAGGGCAGTATCCCCTAGTAAGCCCCACAGCCCTGTAGATCCAGGTGTATTCTCTATCTTAACACTGCCCAGCACAGACACTAGCTTGGAAATAAGATCAGTGGCTTTGGGCTGGAAAAATCGATAGTATAAATATTAGGGTCAAAACAAGACCATGAGTTACAGTAATACTAGAATAGCTCATAGCAGACTAACCTTTCCACAGGTAACAATTATAATTATAAGCTATACACAAAGATACAAGAAACATGTATTTTACATTATAGTCAAACTGTCAAAAGACAGAATCTTGAAAGAAGCAAAAGAGAAGAAATTTGTCATGTACAAAGGATCCTCAATAAAATTAATAGCTGGCTTCCCATCAAAAACCATGGAGGCCAGAAGGCAGTGGGATGGCATATGTAAAGTCCTAAAAGAAAAAGACTGTCAACAAAGAATTCTATATCCAAATAGTAACATCCTTCAAAAATGAAGAAATTAAGATATTCCCAGATAAACAAAAGTTGAGGGAGTCTGTTACCACTAGATCTACTCAACAAGAAATGCTAAAGACTTTCAGACTGAAATTAAAGAACACTAGAGAGTTATTCAAAGAATAACAAGAAGAAATAAAGAACACTGGTAAAGCTAACTGCATAGAAAATATAAAGCCAAGTAGTATTGTACTTTTGGTTTATAACTCCTTTTTTTTTCTATATATGTAAAGGACAAATCCAGGGGCAACTGCGTGGCTCAGTCATTAAAAGCCTGCCTTGGGCTCAGGTCATGATCCCAGGGTCCTGGGATTGAGCCCTGCCCTGGGATTGGCTCCCTGCTTCTCCCTCTCCCACTCTCCCTACTTGTGTTCCCTCTCTTGATGTGTCTCTCTCTGTCAAATAAATAAATAAAATCTTAAAAAAAAAAACAAACGCGCCTGGGTGGCTCAGTTGGTTAAGCAACTGCCTTTGGCTCAGGTCATGATCCCAGGGTCCTGGGATCGAGCCCTTCATTGGGCTCCCTGCTCAATGGGGAGCCTGTTTCTCCCTCTTCCTCTGCTGCTCTGCTTGCTTGTGCTCTCTCACTCTGTCAAATAAATAAATAAAATCTTTTAAAAAAAGGACAAATGCATAAAACAATGATTATTAATCTATGTTAATGGGCATACAATGTGAAAATTAGTGACAATAACAATATAAAGAGGGAGAAAACAATGTATAGGAGCAAAGTATTTATATATTGCTGCAAATCTGAGTAAGTTATAGTTGAAATTAGATTGTTGTGCAGTTAAGATATTAATTATAATCTTGAAGGTATTTCCTAAGGAAAACTTAAAAAAATACAGAAAAGGAAAGAAGTGGGGCATCAGAAAAAAGATGCACTACAAAAAAATCAATTAAATACTAAAAAAAAATCTAGTAATGGTAGAACTTAAGTGCAAAAGACACATTAGACACATAAAAAACTAATAACTAAATGCCAGAAGTCAGTTCTTCCCTTACCAGTAATCAGTAATTATTTTAAATGTAAATTGATTAAACTCTCCAACTAAAAGGCAGACACTGCAGATGGATTAAAAATTTAAAACAACCCAGGGTGCCTGGGTGACTCAGTCGGTTAAGTGTCCGACTCTTGATCTTGGCTCAGGTCTTGATCTTGGGGTCGTGAGTTCAAGCCCCACATTGGGCTCCACGCCCAGCGTGGAGCCTACTTAAAAAACAAAAACAAACACAAACACACACACACACACACACACAAAAAGAAAAAATTAAAAACAACCCATGATCCACCCATATGCTTTCTATAAGAGACTTGTTTCAGATGCAAAGAACATTCATTCTTCTCAGGTATACTGGGAAACCCACAAATATGTGGAAATCAACACATTCTTAAACAGTCACTGGATCAAAGAAGAAATGAGAAATTAGAAAATACCTTGAGATAATTAAGAACTAAAGCACAGCATACTGAACTTATGGGATACAGCAAAAGCAGTGCCCAAGGAAATTTACAGCTGTCAATACCTTTTTTTTTAAGGTTTTATTTATTTGAGAGAGAGAGAGAGAGCAGGCACACACACAAGTGGAGGGAGAGGCAGATGGAGAGGAGGAGAATCCCAAGCAGACTCTCCACTGAGCATGGAGCATGATGTAGGGCTCAATGCCAAGAGACAGAGATCATCACCTGAGCCAAAACCAAGAGTTGGATGCTTAACTGACTGAGCCATCCAGGTGACAGGTACCCCTGTCAATACCTACATTTAAAAAAAAGAAAAAATCTCAGAGCGACTGGGTGGCTCAGCTGGTTAAGCATCTGCCTTCAGCTCAGGTCATGATCCTAGGGTCCTGGGATTAAGAGCCCCACATTGGGCTCCCTGCTCAGTGGAGAGCCTGCTTTTCCCTCTCCCTCTGCTGCTCTGCTTGTGCTCTCTGTCAAATAAATAAATAAAATCTTTTAAAAAAATCTCACATCAATAATCTAATTGTATACCTTAGAAACTAGAAAAAGAAAAGCAAACCAAACCCAAAGCTAGCAAGAGGAAATAATAAAGATTGGAGAGGTAAATGAAACAGAAAATAGAAAAATAGAGGAAAATCAACAAAACTAAAAATTAGTTCTTTTTTAAAAAAATAAATAATTTTAAAAAAAAGTTTTTACAGACAAAGTCTTATTTATTTAGTTGACAGAGAGAGGGAGAGAGCACAAATAGGGAGAGTGGGAAAGGGAGAAGCAGGTTCCCCACTGAGCAGGGAACCAGATGTGGGGCTAAATCCCAGGACCCTGGGATCACAACCCAAGCCAGAGACAGATGCCTAACTGACTGAGCCACCCAGGTGCTCCTAAAAATTAGTTACCAAGATCAACAAAATTGAAAAACCTTTAGTTAGACTAAGGAAAATAAAAAGACTCAAATTACTAAATTCTAAGTTTAAAGGAGAATACTACCCACTTTTCAGAAATAAATATTATAAGAAAATACTATTAAAAAACTGTATGCCAATAAATTGGATAACCTAAATGAAATGGACAAATTCCTAGAAGTATAGAATTACCAAAACTGACTCAAAAAGAAGCAGAGAGAGAGAAAGAATCTTAAACAGGCTCCAGGTCCATTGTGGAGCCTGACACAGGGCTCCATCTCATGACCCAGAGATCATGGCCTGAGCTGAAATCAAGAATCAGGTGCTTAACTGACTAAGGTGTCCAGGTGCCCCTAACCGGCTGACTCTTGATTTTAGCTCAGGTCTTGATCTCCGGGTCATGAGTTCAAGGCCCAAACTGGGCTCCGCACTGGGCATGGAGCCTACAAAAACAGACAGATAGACAGTCAGACCTATAATCCCATAAACCGACAAAAGTCTAAGACCGCACAGATTCACTAGAGAAGTTACCAAACATTTAAAGAATTAACGGGTGCCTGGGCGGTGGCTCAGTTGGTTAAGCAACTGCTTTCATCTCAGGTCATGATCCTGGAGTCCCAGGACGGAGTACCGAATTTGGCTCCCTGCTGAGTGGGGAGTCTGCTTCTCCCTCTGACCCTACCCCCTCTCATGCACTCTCTCTCTATATATATAAATAAAATCTTTAAAAAAAAGAAAAGAAAAAAAAAGAAAAGAATTAGCACCAATCCTTCTCACTTTTCTAAAAATTGAAGAGGAGGGAAGAGGGAACTTTCTAACTCATTCTATGAGGCCATCATTACTGACACTGACACCTGATCAAGAGACTACAAGAAAAGAAAACTACAGAACATCCCTTTTGAATATAGATGAAAAAATCCTCAACAAAATACTAGCAAACTAAATTCAGCAGCACATTCAAAGGACTGTAACTATACACCATTACCACATGGAATTTATCCCAGGAATGCAAGATGGTTCAACATACAAAACTCAGTCAATATACAACATTAATATACCGAAGGAAAAAACCCACATGATCAGATCATCTTAATTGATGCAAACCAAGTACTTGACAAAATCCAATAACCCAGCATGATAAAAACAATAAACTAGAAATGGAAACTTCAACATAATAAAGGCCATTGTTATAGATTGAATTGTGTTCCCACATAAGATGTGATCAGTCCTAATCCTCAGGACCTTAGAATGTGACCCTATTAGGAAACAGAGTCTTATGTGAATTAAGATGAGATCATATTGGATTAGGATAGGTCTTAATCCAATGATTAGTTAGTATCCTTACAAAGAGAGAAAACAGAGACACAGAGGGATAACATCACTCATAATGAAGGCATAAACCGGAGTGATGTGTCCAACCCAAAGAATGCCAACGACTGCCAGCAACCACCAGAAGCTAAGAAAAACAATGAACGTTCTTCCCCAGAGCCTTCAGAAAGAGAAGGGCACAACCAACAGCTTGATTTTGGACTTAGAGACCCCAGAACAGTGAGATGATAAATTTCTGTTGTCTCAGGCCATCCAGTTTGTCATCTTTGTTAGAGCAGACATAGAAAACTAATACAGCCATATTTGAAAACCACAAGATTAACATCATACTCAATGGTAAAATGGGAGAGCTTTCTACCTAACATCATGAATAAGATAATGAGACCCACTTTCACCACCTTATGCAACAAAGTACTTGAAGTCCTAGCCAGAGCAATTAGGCAATGAAAAGCAATTACAAGACATCCAAATTGAAGGGGAAGAAGTAAAACTATCTCAAATGAAATAATGTTTTTATAAAACCCTAAAGAATCCACCAAAAACTCTTAGATCTTATAAATTCAGCAAAGTTGCAGAATACAAAATGAATACACAAAATCAACTGTATTCTATACATTAGCAGTGAATAATCCAAAAGAGATACTAAGGAAACAATTTCATTTATAACAGCATCAGAAAGAATAAAACATTTAGGAATAAATCTAACCAAAGAAGTAAGAAATTCATATACTGAAAACTACAAAACAATGCTGAAAGAAATTAAAGAGGACATAAATAAATGGAAAGACATCCTTGTTCATGGCCTGGAAGACTTAATATTGTTAAGATGATAAGACTACCCAAAGTGATACATGGATTCAATGCAATCACTATCAAATTCCCAACCAGATTTTTTACAGAAATAGAAAAACTGAACCTCAAATTCATCTGGAATTGAAAGGCACCCAGAATAGCCAAAACAATCTTGAAAAAGAACAAACTTGGAAGACTCACACTTCCTGGTTTCAAAGCTTATTACAAAGCTATGGTAATCAAAACATATCCTTGACATAAGGACAGATATATAAACCAAAGGAATATAATAGAAAGCCCCCAAATAAACCTTCACAGCTATGATCAATGTCTCACTTCAGCAAATATTCCAAGTTCATTCAATGGAGAAATGGTGTTGGGACCACAGCCAACAGAAAATGTATTTTCACGTGTAAAAAAATAAAGCTGGAATCTTTTTTTTTTTTTTTTTTAAAGATTTTATTTATTTGTCAGAGAGAGAGAGGGAGAGAGAGCGAGCACAGGCAGACAGAATGGGGCAGAGGCAGAGGGAGAAGCAGGCTCCCTGACGAGCAAGGAGCCCGATGTGGGACTCGATCCCAGGACGCTGGGATCATGACCTGAGCCGAAGGCAGCTGCTTAACCAACTGAGCCACCCAGGCGTCCCTAAAGCTGGAATCTTAACACATATAAAAGTTAACTCAAAATGGATCAAATATCTAAATTTAAGAGTAAAAACAGTAAACTCTTAGAAGTAAACATTGGAGAAAGGCCTTATGACACTGGATTTGGAACAAGTTCATGAATATGATACCAAAAGCATAGGCAACAAAAGAAAAAATAATGGATTTCATCAATATTAGGAGCATTTGTGTGTCAAAGGATACTATCAAGAAAGCAAAAAGACAACCTACAAAATGGGAAAAATACCTAAAAATCATGTATCTGATAAGGGATTAAAAAACCTAAAACTCAACAATAATGAAAACAATACCACTTCATGACTGTTCGGATGGCTATAAAAAATTGAAGATAAAAGCACAAAAAAACCCAAGTCTTAGGATGAGAAAATCCTGGAATCTTTATGTATTGCTGGTGGGAATGTAAAATAGTTTTGACAGTATGGAAAACAGTTTGGCAGTTTCTCAAAAGATTAAATACAGAACTGCTATATGATCCAGCAATTCCATTCCTAGGTATATATCTAAAAGAAATGAAAGCAGAGACTTGAACAGTTATTTGTAAACCAATGTTCATTATGCACAACAGCCAGAAACTGGAAAATGACCCAAATGTCCATCAACAAATGAATGGATAAACAAATGTCATATACACATACAATACAATATTATTCAGCCATAAAAATGATATTTTGATATATGCTAGAACATGGATTTTCCTTGAAAACACTATAACTAGTGAAGTAACCAAAGGACAAATATTGTATGATTCCTTTTATATAAAGTACCTAGAATAGGCAAATATTAGAACAATAAATTATGGGGTTAACATATAGACAGAAAATACATGACAACAATAAGAGGAGGAAAAAGAATTATGTAATAGCACAGTTATTATGTTCACATGCTACGTGGTACAGTATGAATTTAAGTAACTGTGATTAAGAATGCATGTTGTAATCCTTAGAGCAACTTCCTATAGGAAAAAAAAAGAGAGACAGACATAGCTAAAAGTCCAGATGAGGAATCAAAACAGAATACTAAAAAATGTTTAATGCAAAAGACAACACTGAAAGAGTTGAGGAACAAAACAGATGGAGCAAAAAGAAAACAAACAGCGAAAACGTAAATGTAAACCCAACCATATCAATAATTACAAGATATACAAATGGATTACACACTCCAACTAAAAGGCAGAGATTATCAGGCTGGATTAGAAAGCCAGACCCAACTATATATTATTATCCATCCATAAGAAATGCACTTTAACTATAATGGCACAAATAGACTGAAAGTAAAAGGACAGAAAATAAATAAATAAATAAAGTAAGTAAGTAAGTGAGTAAGTAAAAGGACAGAGAAAAAAATATATCATGCAAATACTGAGTGTACAAAAGCTGATGGGGATCTATTAGAAAAAGCAGACTTCAAGACGAGGAAGATTACCAGATATAAAGAGGAATATTCCATATTTTTTTAAAAAAGATTTATATATTTATTTGAGAGAGAGAGAGTTGGGAGGGGGCGGTGCATGAGGGGCAGAGTGAGAGGAAGAGACAGAATCTCAAGCAGTCTCAGTATGGAGGATGAGGGGCTCGATCCCACAACACTGAGATCGTGACCTGAGTTGAAATCAAGAGTCCAGCACTCAACCAAGTGAGCCATCCAGGCACCCCAAGGAATATTTCATATTATAAAGGAGTAAATTTACTATAAATGTATAAGAACTTAATAGAATTTCAATACATAAAAGGCAAAAGCTAACAGAACTAAAAAGAGAAATAGACAAATCTACATTTGTAACTAGAGACTTTAAGATTCCTAATTAGAGGACTTGGGTGGCTCAGTCGTTAGGTGCCTGCCTTCAGCTCAGGTTATGATCCCAGGATCCTGGGACTGAGACCCCCATCGGGCTGGCTGCCCACTTAGTGGGAAGCCTGCTTCTCCCTCTCTCACTCCCCCTGCTTGTGTTTCCTCTCTCACTGTCTTTCTCTGTCAAATAAATAAACAAAATCTTAAAAAAAAAAAAGACTCCTAATTAACTGATGATACCAGCAAAAAAAAAAAAAAACAGTAAAGATATAGAATACCTGAATGACACTATAAATCACTTTGACCTAACTGATATTTATAGAGGACTATACTGACAACTGAAAGAGCACTATACCAACTTTACTAGTCTTTGTCAGTGTGCAAGTTAACTAAGATAAGGCATGTACTAGGTCGTAAGTCAATAAATTTCAAAAGACTGCAACCTTAATGAGTATGTTCACTGACTACAAAAAAATTAAACTAGAAAAGCAAAATCTAGAGAAGCCCCAAATATTGATTTTTTATTTTATTTTTATTTATTTTTTATTAACATATAATATATTATTTGCCCCAGGGGTAATGATTCCTGTTCAGCAGGGAGTCTACTTCTTTCTGTGCCCCTACCCCTGCTGTGCTTGCTCTCCTTCAAATAAATATATATTTTTTTAAAAGTAGTTCTAGGAAAAGAACTAGAAAAAAAAGTTCTAGGAAGAAAAGTAGATTATTCTTCAGAATCTTGTTCTATTACATACATATGATAAAAGAAATCTTACTGATTATTTACATTTATGATCTTAGGGTGCCTGCGTGGTTCAGTTAGCTAAGTGTCTGCCTTCAGCTCAGATCATAATCCCAGGGTCCTGGGATGCAGCTCCATGTCGGGATCCCTGGTCAGCAGGAAAGTTGGCTTCTCCCTCTCTCTCTCTCTGCTCCTCCCCCTGCTTGTGCGCACTCTCTCTCTCTCTCTCTCTCTCAAATAAATAAACAAAATCTTAAAAAAAAAAAAAAGACTTACAATCTTAAAATTGTGATTAAGACTCCTGGTGGTCTCACAATTCCCATTAATTCCTTCTTCCTCAGTAAACTCTCAAATGTTAGTTGGGTATATCTGACCAAATAAAAATTAGCTTTCTTAGCCTCCCTGCAGCTAGCTGTAATCTGCAGCTATGTCTTACCAGTGGGATGAAAATAGAAGCAGTGTATACTTCTAGGAAGTAGCCCTAAAAACAGGAAACTTTCCTTTCTCCTTCCTATTCTATCCTGTTTGCTAGAATATTGTTGTGATGGCTGATAGTGGAGTAAGCCAACTTGTACAGACGGCGAAGCATCAAAACAGAAGAACCCTAAGCCCTAATGACTATGTAGTCGACATAATATCCCTGGCACTGTGTCTATACATGAAAGAAAAATAAATCGCATTCTGAAATCTTTGCTATTGTTATTTTTTGTCATTTTCAGTCGAACCTTATCCTAGTTAACACTAACTGAAAAAAATTAATAAGAAAAACAATAAAAAAGTGATTTATGAATGGGAGAAGAATCTGTATCATCACAGTCTCAAAAAGACTGCTGAAAATATTAAGACAGCTAAGGATTGGCAGGTGAATTACAGAAAATCTGAAGTAACTGTACCACCGCATACTTAACTGGCCTAAACAACAAAAATTTACTAACCTGGGATGTTCTGGTATATTCCTCATATAGCCTATCATACTCTTTACTCTTTTCCTGATACTGAGAGTGGTACTCTTGCAGTTTTTTACCAACTGCATCAATGTTGTCTTCTTTTACCAGCTGATCCTGTACAGTTAAACACAAGAAATAAAGGATGTTAACAATTATGACACGTGAATTTTTCCACATCTATTTATTTTTAAATTGCTTTTCTACTGTAAGTTTAAGCCACTGTATTAAGCATGCAAAAGCACTAAATCCTTTTTTTAACTCTCAGCCTTTAGATCACATCAAAATAGTTAATACTTGAAAAATTAAGAAACAAAGTATAAATAGGAAACAGAAACAGAAGTATTTTTATACAAAGTTATTAAGTACATGCAACAAGCTATTAAGGACTAGTAGCCAGAAAATAAGTTCCAGAAATATCTTAAATCTTAAGTGGGAAATTTAAAATGACTAGATTTGTTCTTTTTTAAGCCTTGTAAATTAAAATGAAATGATGTTAAAAATTACTTGAACAGCTATCAAGAACTTCTATAGGGGCATGTCGGTGGCTCAATCAGTTAAGCATCTGCCTTTGGCTCAGGTCAATCTTGGGGGTCTGGGGATCAAGCCCCACACTGGGCTCCCTGCTCAATGGGGAGTCTGCTTCTTCCTCTCCCTTTGCTCCTCCCCCACTGCTCATTCTCTCTCTCTCTCAAATAAATAAATAAATAATCTTTTTAAAAAAAACTTCTATAATCATACCTGTTGGTATCTGGACACTGGGTACATTAGCTTCACATCAAGTTTGGGATTGTACTGAGCAAGAGATTCATGATGATAGTGGTTAATGAGCTCCACCACAGAATTAAATGTCAGAGGATCAGAAAAGCCGTATTTACCATCTCGATGATAGATCTTTATTAATTTATTATTGCCTCCCTTCCTGTGAACAAGACAGCAACTGTAGATTTTTTTCCCCAAAATTCTATCAAAGTACTACTTTCATATGGAGATATAAAAGTATAGTGTCATGTAATAAACAAGTTTTACTATGTTAATGAGACTGGAACTGGTAAAAAGGCATATATAATTATGTGTGTAAAAATATATACAATATCTTGTTATTTTTACAACTATTTCATTTATCTATAAAATATCTTGATTACTAAAGGCAAATGTACCTATCCAGCAGTCAGTATCAACAAATTTAACAAAAATAATCACTTAAGAAAAATAACTAAAACAGAAGTAAATTACATCTTTTGTTTATTTTCTGAATGGATTTTCTAATTTAAATTCTAATAATATTTTTTCAGAAAGAGCAGAGACAATCTCTTTGGGACCTAAAGATGCAAGGTTGTATGTCTGTGGGGGGAAGCAGAAGCCATCTCTGTATGAAGGGGGATGATAAACATTGAGTCACACATAATCACCAACACCCTCCAGGTTTTATTGTGAATGCACAAACATGAATGATTTATAATTGAGTAATTAATCTAGCACCTTACATTATTTTGTCTTTTATATTTGCTTATAATTCTTAGAAATGACTATTTATTTAGACCATCACAATAGTTAAATGATTCAACTGTCTTTCAACTGCTTTCTAAAGTATAGCTTTTGAAGAGCCATTTATATTAGAATGAGGTAATTTGATGCTTAAATAGTTTAGACCACTTTTGCTTATTGAATCATATCCAATGGTCCCTTAAAGATAATTTATAACCAAAGCTTAAAATGGCAGTGTTTTCCAAGTTCCACACAGTGTAATCAAACCACAGCAGGTTGATTCATTCTATCATAGCAAAACACTGCCCTATTCCCACTCAACTCTTCTTCTAACAGCATGCAGACTTAATGGGGGGAAAAAATACGTCTCCACATCTCTTTATGCCACGCTATTACACATGATAAATGAGGCACTGGGATTTGTGAAAGGTCAAACATAACAGGTTTGAATCTATGGAATGATTTAATAATGTTTATACAAAGTCGGTATTTAGATGGATGAAGAACTATTCCTATAAAATGCATATTAGAAGGACCACCTAATCATATGTAGTTATTATAGGTATGTACACCCAGACATATACTCACAATAAATGCAGGCTGGTCTCTCTGCTAGAGAAAAGTTAAAAGGCATGCATTCATTCAAAATAACTTTATTTGGGGCACCTGGGCAGCTCAGTTGCTAAAGCACCTGACTTGATTTCAGTTCAGATCATGATCTCAGGGTAGTGAGATTGAGCCCCGTATCTGGCTCCACGCTGGGCATGGAGCCTGGTTAAGATTCTCTCTCCCTATGCCCCTCCCCACTCTAAACAGAACAAAACAAAACCCAAAAAGCTTTATTTTGATTATTATATATGCCAGGAACCATATGAGGTACAGTTCACATAAGGATGAACAAGCCAGACTTAGTTTAAAATAGAACATAACAATAAACAGCTAGATGTATCAAATGGTAATAGGGCCTATGGAAAAAAATAAAGCAGAGTAAAGGAAAGCGATCATTCTGGGGGTGGAGGGTTTGCTATTTTAGATGTTGCACAAGAAAAAACACTCTATTCAGGTGACATTTAAGCACAGTTCTAAATGAAGTGAGGGAACTAGCACAGCAGATACCTAGGGGGAAAGTTTTTCAGGCAGAGGGAACAGAAAGAACAAAGCCCCTGAGGTAATAGCTTGGTTGGCATGATCAAGGAACAGCAAGGAGGCCAGTGATGCTGGGGCTGAATGAGCAAAAGGGAGAGTACTAGTAGGAGAGAAGTAAGAGCTGTAAAATAAGCTCAGATCATATAACAGTTCTGTAAGCCAATTTATGGGCTTTGGCTTTTACTGAGTAAGATGGGAAGACACAAGAGGATTCTGAGTGGAATGATATCATCTATCATGTATTTTAAAAGGCTCACTCTAACTGCTGGGTTGAGAAGAAACTGGTCAAAGTGAGCAGGGGTAGAAGGAGAAAGATCAGTTGGGAGACTATTAAAATAATCTAGGCAAGTGATGATGGCATCCTGAACAAGGATAGTAGCAGAGGAGATTGTGAGCAGAAGAGATTGTGAGATCGTGAGATTCTGAATATATTCAGAAGAAAGCTGACAAGACATACTGATCACATGGACAGGTATAAGAGAAAGAGACAACATAGAGATGATTTCAAGCTTTTTATCTTAAGCAATCAGAAGAATAGAATTGTTACTTATTGAAATGAAGAAGAGTATATGAAAAGAACATGTTTAAAGGGGGAAAATATTTTGTTTTTAGACATGTTAAGTTTGAGATGCTAGTGAACATCTGAGGGTAGATGATCCAGCAGTCTACTTGGAAGAATCTAAAGTTCAGGAACTGTCAGCCTATATATTACTTGAAATGAGCATAGTTGAACAAAAGAAGAGGTCCCAGGTCTAAGTCCTGGGGTTCACCGATGTTTAGCAGTTAGGAAGATGACGAAGAACCAGCCAAGGAAACCAAGAGCAATTAATAAAGTTAAAAGAGAACTAAGAGCATGGTGTATTTTTAAGAAAGCATTTCAACAAAGAGAAAATGATCAACCAGTTAAAAGATCTCAGGGCTTGGTGAAGTAGAGATCACTAAATGATCTTGATAAAATAGTTTCAGTGGACTGTAATTGATTAGAGAGAGTGAAAGGAGACAAAAAAGAAATGCCTACAAGAACTGTCTTGAGGAGTATTGCTATTAACAGGGAGCAGAAAAATAGGGAAGTGATTAGAAAGAGATATAGGCTCAAGAGAATTTTTTTCTTTTTTTAGATTTTATTTATTTTAAAAGATTTTATTTATTTATTTGACAAAGAGAGAAAGAGCACCAGCTGGGGTAGGGGGAAAGAGGGAGAAGCAGATTCCCCACTGAGCAGGGACGCCAACCCAGGGCTCCATCCCAGGACCTTGGGATCATGACCTGAGCTGAAGGCTGAGGCTTAAGGGACTGAGCCACCCAGGCATCCTTCTTTATTATTCTTAAATGGGAGATAGTATCACATATTTATATGTTGAAGAACAGCTCAGTAGAGAGACAAAAACAGATGATGGCCTTAGAAAAGGGACAAGATAATTCCTAAGGGTGATGTCCTTGAACAGAATAGAGGGATGGGATGGGATTTAGCCCACAAGTAAAAAAAACTTTTACAGTCATCCACCAGAAGAAGAGAAAGAGGGCATTCACATTCAGGTGTAAATATGTTGATAGCTGTGACAACAGGACCAAGAGATAGATATCTTTTGACTATCTCAAAGTTATCAGTGAAACAGAAAGCAATTTCTTTTTTTTTTTTTTTTTAAGATTTTATTTGTTTGAGAGAGAGAGAGCAGGAGAGAGCACAGAGGGAGAGTGAGAAGGAGAAGCAAAATCCCTGCTGAATAGAGAGCCTGATGCAGGGCTTGACCCCAGGACCCTGAGATCATGACCTGAGCTGAAGGCCCCTCGTGCCCCAAGAATGGTGAATTTTCAATTATATTTCTCTCTCCCTCACTGTACTCTTCTTTAACAGAAGAATCATGCTATTCCTAATCATATCCTACAACCTGGACTAATGCCTGGCATATATCAGATTCCTAAGGATTAACTATCCCGAGGCACCTGGGTAGCACAGCTGGTTAAGCACCGGACTCTTGGTTTGGCTCAGTTTGTCATCTCAGGGTTGTGAGATCAAGCCCACACGGAGCTTGCTCAGCAGAGTCTGCTCAGCGCAGTGTGTTTATGACTCTCTCTGCCCCTAACCCCTGCTCGCTCGCGCTCTCTCAAATAAATAAATAGCTCTTTAAAAAACATTTTAAATATGCAGATTTTCTACAATGAATACTATTTTAAAAAATGGTTACTGGGGGCACCTGGGTGGCTCAATCGATTGATTGGGCATCTGACTCTTGGTTTCAGCTCAAGTCATGATCTTGGTTCATGGAGTCAAGCCCCACGTCAGACTCTGAGCTCAGCACAAAATCTGTCTGTCCCTCTCCTTCTGCTCCTCCTCTGACCCACACAATCTCTCTCTTGAATAAAATCTTAAAAAAAAAAAAAAAGTTACTGAATTGGAAAACTTCTATTTCCTTATCAGTTACCCCTCACAGTCTGATTTCACTCTCATTCCTCTCATTTGAGGGTCACCAACAACTTTTTTTTGAGAGAGAGAGAGAGAGCATCAGGGGGGTAGATGGCAAATGAAGAGAATCTTCTTTTTCTTGAAAGATTTATTTATTCATTTATTTATTTATTTGAGAGAGAGAGACAGGGAAAGTCAGAGAGAGCACAAAGGGAGAGGAGAGGGAGAAGCAGGCTCCCCACAAAGCAGGGAGCCCAACTCTGGGCTCGATCTCAGGACCCTGGGATCATGACCTGAACCCGAAGGCAGATGCCTAACCTATTGAGCCACCCACCTGCCCTGGGAGAGAGAGAATCTGAAGCAGGCCCCATGCCAAGCACAGAGCCCAACCTCACACCCTGAGATCACAACCTAAGCCAAAATAAAGAGTCAGACACTTAACTGACTGAGCCACCCAGGCACCATGAGGGTCACTAACAACTTTTACTAAATTCAGACTGGGCCTGCCTCCTCCCTCTACCCCAGGCTCAGATTCTTTGTAGTGCTGAGATTTCTACTTTCCCTTCCTTCTCCCCCCTACCATCTGTTTTTAATATTTTGTCCTCCCGTGACTTCTATGACATTACACTTTTCTCTCAAACTCTTTTGACTCTTCTTCCTCTGTTCCTTCCTGCTGCTAAACACAGTCCCTAGAAATATTTGCCTTCAGCCTCTACCTTTCCTTCCCTCTACATACTCTCTCCTTAAAATCCCATTTACTCTATGTAGATGGTACCTGAATCTTTTTCTAGTTTTATGCTCTCCTCTAAGCATTAAATCTGCATTTCTAGCTATACTCTAGATATATTTTTACCTGGAAGTTCTGGAGCAGGTAAAAATCAACATCTTTCCCTGTTCTCTATAAAACAACTGTTCCTGACTTGCCTATTTCTATAAATGGCACATTCATTCTAAGCCCAGCAAGCTCAAACCAGTCATCTTTAACTCTCCCCCCAACCTCATACCTACTCTATTATTAAACCCTTGTGCTCTTAGCTCTATATCGCCTCTTACTTTGACTCCTCAACTCCTTTCCTAGAGCTGCTCTCCTAGCTAACAGTGTATTCCACCTTTCCATCATTTCATTCCCCTGCTTAAAACACTTTCTTCGTTGTGGTTTCTGTGGTTTGGGGTTTTTTTGTTGTTTTTTTTTTTTATTTTTGCTTAGAAATAAAATTCAAATTCCTTACCACAGCTCATTAGGCTCTATGCGTCTGCTCCTTCCCACTTTCAAGTTCATCTCCTACCACTCTGTGGTTCACACTGTAAGCCAGCCACAGCAATCTTTGTATTCACTGGATCCACCAAATCTTTCCAAAAATCAGTGCTTGGCATTTTCTGTTCCCTCTTCTTGGAACACTTTCCTGGCTGGTTCTTACATATCCTTACATATCTTACATATCCAAAGGTAGGTCATTTCCTCACAGAGGCCCTCCTTCTCAAAATTATCTTAAATTCCCTCTCCCTATATCCCTATCACATAACCCTGTGTATTTCTTATATAGCATTTCATATACTGTGAAGTTATTTTTTATGTGTTTTTGTGTCGTCTTCTCCTCTATTCCTACTTCTACCTCCAAATATAAACACAATAGACAGGAGACCATGTCCAGCTTGTTCATCATTTCCTTTTCCTAAAACAGTACTTAGAACATTGTGGGCATTCAATAAATATTAAGTGGTTAAAGAATAAATTTATTCTGGATCACCATTACCTCTCAATTCATAATAGTCTGTTCTAAAATTTTCTTTTTTTTTTTTAAAGTAAGCTCTACGCCCAAAGTGGGGCTTGACTCATGACCCTGAGATCAAGAGTAGCATGCTCTACCAACTGAGCCAGCCAAGCACCCCAATGATTCATGATATTCTAACCCTTTACTAGTATCTATCCTCTTTTATTCTTTCTTTTCAAATGTAGTCTGATCATATACTTCCCTGATGAAAAAAATGCAATGGTTTCCTCTGCCTACCTATAATATTAAATGCAAACTCCACATTTTAGAATTCAAGGCCCTCCTTAACATGAGCCTTTTCTAACCCTGCATCCCCGATCACTTATTCCTCTTGTTGACTTGGCCCTCTAGCCAAATGGGACTGCATCTCAGAGAACAGGGCACACTATAGTTTCTCACCTCCATATCTCTGTTCCTATTGTTACCTAATCCTGCAACTTTCCCTCCCACTTTTACATAGTCAAACCTATTCCCTTCTTCCAGATACATGGCAATGCAATTTTTTCCATGAAGGGCAGCTTTCTATATTCTCTCAACAAGATATCTCTTTCCTTCCTTTCAGCCCCCAAAGCACATTGTTTGAACTTCTCCCATTATTTTGGTTTAATTCAAAGCAATTTTCTTATTCCCGTTGCCCTCACCAGATTATGGCTACTTTGAAGCAAAAAATGTTAACTCTTTGTTAGATCCTCTGCAGAGTAATTAGTGCTGAGCTATGAGTATCTACTAAACCCTAGTAAGACCATCACTTTTCTGCCTAACAAAATCTACCAAGGCCCAGCTAACCTGTCATTTCCTCTAAGAAAACTTCTCTTTGGGGCGCCTGGGTGGCTCAGTGGGTTAAGCCGCTGTCTTCAGCTCAGGTCATGATCTCAGGGTCCTGGGATCGAGCCCCGCATCGGGCTCTCTGCTCAGCAGGGAGCCTGCTTCCTCCTCTCTCTCTACCTGCCTCTCTGCCTGCTTGTGATCTCTCTCTGTCAAATAAATAAATAAAATCTTTAAAAAAAAAAAAAAAAAGAAAAGAAAACTTCTCTTTGTCTTTCTCTTATTTATTCTTTCTTTTCAAATAGTTACTGGGTACCTACATGTCAGACATTCTGCTAGATACAAAAAATTTTAAAATATTCTTGCCAATGTCCATGGACCAAAGGACAAATAAAACGTAGTACACACATGCAATAGAATACTATTCAGCCTTAAAAAGGAAGAAATGTATGACATGCTACAATATGGATGAACCTTAAAAACATTACTTTATATAAAATAAGCCAGACACAAAAGGATAAATATTGTATGATTCTACTTATATGAGGTACCTAAAATAATCAAATTTGCAAAGACAGAAAGTAAAACAATGGTTACCAGGAGTTAGGAGAAGGGGTAAATGGGGAGAACTCTAATATAACACTACAATGCATTAAGGTATAGTATGTATGTATCTCTCCTATTCCACCATTACACACCAAATTATGAACTCTTGAGGGTAAAACCACATCTTATTCATGCCCTTATTCCTGGTCCTACCATAATACCTAGCACAACAATAACCCTCTAAACTTTAAAGCTGCCCAACAATAGACTGGGCTGCCTCAAAGGGAAGATGCTAGCTCCCTCTGACTGAAAGATCACAGGAAAGCTCAATGACTCTGAAAAATGTTTGCAGGGAATTCCAACATCTGCAGAAACCCAGTTGAATGAGGTAGCATTAATGATCCCTTCCAGCTGTAGGTCTCTAGCATAAGAATTCTCACGGTGGCTTTGAGTGGGAGCCCTTGCCAGCTTTTGTTCCTGAACAGCACTGCAACTTCAGGTAAGTAACAGAACTTTTGCAGGTTCTTTTTCCTCAGCCCAGGATACAAAAATTGTTGCTTTTAGTTAGTTGCATTTAGGAATCTAACCATCATAAAAGAATGCCTTAGTGTGGGATTAAAACCATTTTTCAGATAAATGAGGACATTGATTCTGTTAATAAATATTTATTAGGCATCCATTGTTTAATGCCTATCCATTATCACACATTGCAGTCTGGAAATATAACGATGATCAAAAAAGTCCCCAATAGCAGAGAACTTAATTCTAGTGGGGTGAGAACTACAAAATGGCAAAGGAGAAGAAAATACAGAAGTGGCCCAAACAGAAAATTAAACTGAGGCACCATACATCCTTGGAGAGCTACTTTGGATAGAGTAGTTCAGGAAGACCTGAAGAGGTGGCAACTATGCAGAGATCTGAATGACAAAAAGTAAACAAAGATGCAAAGATCAGAAAGGCCTATTGCAGAGGCCCTGAGGGAGGCATAAGGCTCACTTGCCTGAAGTATGAAAAGGCTAGAGAGGTTGAATGTAGGGGGGAGGGAGGGGAACGAAGTTTAAGAAGCAGACCAAGTCCAGGTCAAATAGAGTTCTGTAAGCTAGAATAAAATCCAAATTCTTTACCTTAAGTGCAGTAGGGAAACTCTTAAGAGAACTTTAAGCAAGGGAGTAATCCAGACTCATTCCTTAAAATGATCACTCTAGTAGTTTCTGTGCAGAAAATGGTCAACAGGGGTGGGGAAAGTTAGAAACTGTAAGATGCTGAGAGGCCTGTCAGGAAATGACTGCAAAAGATCAAGCAAGATGACAGTGGGCTTACTGTTGGGTGGTAGAGAAGTATGATGAGATTACGAATATAGATTTGGAGGTAAAGTTGGCAGGACTTGTTCAATGATGGATCTGGATGTGAAGATGGGGGAAAAGAGGGGGAAAAGCTGTAACTTGAGTACTGTAGAAATGGTGGTTCTATTTCTGGAAAAAAAAAAGTAGAAAGAAAGAAAAAAAAAGTAGAAGAGAAACAGTTTGGGTAGGAAGAGTTGGGTTAGAAAATAAGAATTCTTCTTTGACCATGTTCAAATTAATATGTACCCTAGTTATGTAAGTAGCAAAGTCAAGTAGGCAAGTGGATATATGCATGTGGAGATCTGGAGGTCAGAGCTGGAGATGGGGTTTATGAATCATCACCATTTAATTGCATATTAAAGCCATGGAACAGGACAAGCTCACCTTGGGAGAACCAATACAGAGAAGGGAAGGAGGCCCAACTCCAAGCCTGGAACACTTAACATTTAGATATTGAGCAAAGTAAAGGCTGACCTAGAGTTAGGAAGAAAATCAGGAGTGTGATGTCACAACAGTCAAGACAATAACCTGTTTCTAGGAAGAAGTGCCGATGACTAAAGCTGCCAAGAGGTCAGGTGAGGTAAGAGGAGAGAAGTGGTCATTGGTTTAACAGTCCTTATGAGAGTGGTAAAGACAGAAGCCGGACTACAGCAGGGGAAAAAAAACTAAGTGAAGTGAATCATTACAGAATTGTGTTTATTCCTCAGCATAACTAAAGTTCCAGGGCATTAACTTCTTATAATGTCTTTACCAGAAACTCCAAATTTCTAGCATAAAATACATGATTTTTCCTAAAGATAGTAGGCAGAAAGGCAGCAAAGAATCAGATAAATCTGAATCTGACTCCATCCTCTGCCATTTACTAGCCATATGTCTTTAGGAAAGTTTCTTAACCAAGTTAAGCTTCAGTTGCCCCATCTATAAAATGGAAATATTAATAATACCTAATTCATAAGGTTGTTGTAAGGAATAATAAGATATTGCATGTAAAATGCGTAGCACAATATTGCTGCTATTTTCATTATATTTTTCTTTAGGTAGTCCCTTTTTTAAAAAATCACAGTACTTTATTGTAATTAGACTATTTTAATTGTTAAAATTAAATGTAAAAATATCTGATGCAGTTTTCCTAATCTTTTAAAATATATGTCCCATCTTTGTAAATATAAAAGGTGATACATCCATCACTTAGGAAATTCTAATATGCCCACATGGATGGCATGATAGAGGCTAAGAATTGTTTTATCTTCTACATATCCTTATAAGCCTAAACTATGTTAAGCTTTACTCTCTGAAGTCTGCATTGAGGAAAATAATAGAGCTATTAGAGAGGTAGATTCCCAACATATCTTAATAACCTCAGGCTGTCCCCATGACTTCTACTTCACATACAAGGTCAACAGTATTAATTCTTACTTCGTAACTTACTTTGAGGGATTTTAGCTTTTTAGTTTTATTCCTACATAAAAATTAAAATTGTTGCCATCTTTATATAAGACATTTAAATATTTAACATATGGAGAAAGGATAGTCAAACAACTAAAACTTATGTATCTAAATTAAGTAAAAATATTTTAAAATGTGTAAATAATCATTTAAATAAATACAAAAATCTATGTATACCCAGAAATAAATAACACTAATAGCGCACACTAGTCAAAATGCTGAAAAATACTCACCGCAACGTCAAAGTATAATCCCCCTGCATTTTTGTTGAGGCATCTCTGACCAAGAACGTACCATCTGGCATATCCCGTAACTTGTCATTAACCTCCTCCCTGAAAAATAGAATTATAGGAAAAAATGAAAAAAAAATGTAATCATCAATTGTCCTCTTCACATATTATTACTAAAGCTAGTTGGGAGAGGAGTATGTCTAAGGTCATAGAATAATGGGGGCCTTCAGAGGTCATTTAATTCCTCCCCCTAGATATGATCTTTCTGTTTTGATTTTCAGTATTATGCAATCTAAGGGAGGTCTATTTGCTTTTTAAACTCTTCCCGATTTCAACCATCTGTAGGGGATAGTATTTCCATTAAGCCTTTAGGGCTTCCTTAGGCAGGTCTGAACTTGCAGGGTTTCAGGAAAAACCAGCAGCTGTTTAGAAAGAAGGTTGTGTTTAAGCAACACTGGCAGCTGTGTCTGACCAGAGGCAGGGAAATTCACTAAGTTCACAACCTTTCAATATAATCTTCTCCAATATGAATTTATAGTGATGATAAATTCCTCCTGCAGAGTTGGTTTAGGCCTTTAAGAAAAAACACTAGAACACTCAGGATATGGCAGGGCACAGAAGACTCTTGAGTTACAGACCCACAAGGTCTTAGAATATAAATTTAAACAGTTGCACAATTATAAACAAATATTTTCTGATCTATTTTAATATAAAATATATTAGGTCTCCTTCAAAAAATTAAACATAGAATTACCATATGACTTAGAAATTCCACTTCAGGGTATGTACCCCAAAGAACTAAAAGCAGGGACTGGAGGGGCACCTGGGTGGCTCAGTCAGCTAAGCAGCCAACTCCTGATTTCAGCTCAGGTCACGATCTCAGGGTTGTGAGATTAAGCCTCATATGGGCTCCACGTTGGGCAGAGGGCCTACTTACGATTCTCTCTCTCCTTCTGCCCCTCCCCCCCTTTAAAAAATAATAAAGAAATAAAAATTAAAAAAAAAACAAAAGGGACTTGAAGAAACATTTATACACCAATGTTCATGGCAGCATTATTTGTAATAGCCAAAAGCTGTAAACAATCCAGATGTTCAAAGCCAAATGTCCAGATGAATGAAAAAATAAAAATTTGGTATATACACATAATGGAACATTATTCAACCTTAAAAAGGAAGGAAATTCTGATACATGCTATAACAACAATGAACCTTGAAGACATTGTGCTAAGTGAAATATGTCAGTCACAAAAGGATAAATACTGTACGATTCCACTTATGTGAGGTACCTAGAGTAGTCAAATTCATAGAAACAGAAAGTAGGATGGTGGTTTCCCAGGGTTGGGAATAATAGGCAGAAAAGGCAGTTAGTGAGTACAAAGTTTCGCTTTGGGGGAAGATGAAATAGTTCCAGAGACAGATGATGGTGATGGTTGAACAATAGTGTGAATGTACTTAATGCCACTGAACTGCACATTTAAAGATGGTTAAAATGGTAACAAAAAAAAATGAGTGCCACTTTGGTAGCTGAAGAGAACAAACAAAAGAAAGATAAATACAAGCATACTGAAGAATACACCATCAACCTTGAACCCAATCTGACAGAAATGGATAGGTCTTTTTAAAAAAAAACTCAAGAAAAACAAGAAATTTGAATATTCAAATTCAATATATATGTACTTTTTCCCTGCTCTAGGTTCAACATTTCCAAAAAATCACATTTTACCTAAGAAGCATTTTACTGCTCTACAGTCCCATTTCTCAAAATGAGGGATGTGAAGAGTGCATCAAAACCACCTGAGGAGGCTGTAAAATGTAGATTCCTGGGCCACACCCCAACTGATTCTTATGCATGCAAAGATTGTGGAACTGTTGCCTTAGACAGAAAGGTAAAGAAAATTAAGTACCTATAACTATCTTTTATAGAAAAACACATGTAGCTATCCTAAATCTTTTCAGTTTCATCATTCAGAGATCAATCCTTAATATAGTATTAAAAGTAATAATCACACCTGTAATTTAAAGATATTCTTGACAATTTCTTGTGGAAGGACAGCATTTAGAAACTTCTGAAGTGTTCTCAGAATTTTTAAAATGGTAATCTTTAAATGACAACTAGTAGGACATGAAAATGTTTTATTTTTAACTTCTCAAAACTGATTTGTTTCTAAACTGCAGTGAATTATAGTAGTATTCCAGTTACCTTGAAATATCCCCCCAGTACCATTCTGCATCCTGAAGAGAAACAGAACTGTCCTTCATTCCATTTGTAACAGCTGAAGTCATTGGCTTAGGTGGCTTTGGTGGAAGAGCTAGAAGAAAAATGAATATTATTCGGTAGCTATAAATTACTATTTGTTTCTAATTTCCTCAGTCAGGAACAGCTCATTAACCAATGTACATTAAGATTTAAATAATCATAAATTGTTATTTTATGTTAAACATTAGCCAAAGAAGGAATCCTTCTAGAACTCTACCAGTAACTGCCTAAAAGGTGAAGTTTTCAAGCTACTTGGGGTTTTTCCCTTCTTATAAAGTACTAACTTCTAATTCATCTCTCAAAAGACTTTGTCTCTCAAAAGACAACGGGACACCCTTTAACAAATAATTCAGTCCAAAAGCCATTAAGTGAGAGTGGTCATGATGGCCAAGAGTTGGTTGTCAGAGCCCAAAGCAGGTGAAGGAGGATTATGTCCATATAGGAAGGCAGCAACACAGCACAGGATCTCAGAGCTGGAGGAGGGTGAGGAGGAGAGCCTCACCAGTGCAGCCTAGCATGAGATGCTAAAGCTGAATGAAGGAAGAAGTGCAGTGGCGTAGGGCCCGGATGGCCCAGAATAGTGGAGACCAAGCCAATGAGGACACAATTCTCAGAAGAGGGCATACCAATATAATGGGACAAAGTCAGATAAGGGTGAAGAGTTTCTACTTGGGGGAGGGGAGGCTGGGAGGTGTCGAGGGAATGCAGCAATGACTATAAGAGATGGGGTACATACAGAGTGATAGATCAAATAAATACAACTATTAAAAATAACAGGAACCAAGTATCTCATAGTCTAAAAAGGAAGTTACAAATATGGAAAGGTGAAAAAAACAGAAGGATCCCTCTAGTTTGAACTGGAATTACAGCTATTGATATGAACTCATGAAATTTAATAGAAAGAGAGATGCAAATGTCTATACACATAGGTAATAAAACTATTCCCTCTGTCCCTTGAGAGGTCCTACGATCAGCAGCATCCCCAGTAAGCATAACTAGTACCCAGATCTTAGTTTTTAATGCTATTCTCTACTAAAAAGAACCAGGGCTCTTTGAAGAAAAGCAGATTCCAAGGCTGAGGTAGAGCTGGGCTACAGCTGGGGTAGAGCAAGAGCCAAATGAACCTCGAACATCATGTTATATCAAAAAGTAAAAAGCAAGTGCTCGAAGAATAAGGGGCCATCACAAAAGAATAAAGAAGCCACCTTGAAGGGGCTTCCACTATCAAATATGGAACAACTCAAGCATTGATACAAATGATAGTAAGGTAATATAAGCCATCAAACAAAATAAGAATCCATGTGCCCATTCAGACGTAAATGAATAAATGAAAAACCAAAAGATTAACAGGGATGATTTATATAATCTCAAAGGGCTTTCCCACAAAATGCTTATTAGTCACAAAAGTAAAAAGACAAATAATAATAGTGGAGAAGCCTGACAAACACTACCTTTATCAAGTAATCAATCAAGTTAATACCACCAGTAATGATAAAATCTTGGGGCCCCAACAGGATGCACTGGGAAGGACATTAATATCACTTCTGGGATATTCCTGCCAAATACGTATAAACTGAATTTAATCATGAGAAAACATCAGACAAATCACAATTTAGAGACATTCTACAAAAAAAAAACAAACAAAAACAAAAAAAAACAAAACAAAACAAAACAAAAACTGGCCGGAATCATTCCAGATTTAAAAAGACTAGAGAAGCATGACAAATGAGATGTGTAATTCTGGACTAAATCCTTTTTGTTATAAAGGATATTACTGGAACAAGAATGAAACTTGAATGGAAGCTGAGGATAAGATTGGTACTGTAATGTATCAACATTAATTATCTGCTTTTGTGTCACAATTATATAGGAAAATGTTCTTATTGGTGGGAAATACACAAAAATGTGATCATTGCAGGGTATCATGTCAGCAACTTACTCTCAATAGTTCAAGAAAATAAGTTATTAGTACTGTACTTGCAACTTTTCTGTAAGTTTGAGATGGTTTCTACATTTTTTAAATTAACAAAAAAGACAATATGGGGGGGAAGGGGAACAATGTGATTATGTTCTTCAAAACAGAAACTCTTTACTGTCAAATGTTTTTAACAAGGATGTCAAAAAATTCAATGATGAAAAAAATAGTCTTTTTAATAAATGGTGCTAGGACAACTGGTTACCCCACATTCAAAAGAATACAGTCAGACCCCTGCATCACACTGCAAGAATTAACTCAAAATGGATCAAAAACCTATATGTAAAAGCTAAAACGATAAACGTTTTTTTAAAAAAGATCTTATTTATTTGGCAGAAAGAGAGAGAGAGAGCACAAGCAGGGGGAGCGGCAGGCAGAGGGAGAAGCAGGCTCCTTCCCAAGCCAGGAGCCCAATGCAGGACTTGATTACACAACCCTGGAATCACGACCTGAGCCAAAGGCAGACATTTAACCGACTGAGCCACCCAGGCAGCCCAAAACTGTAAAACTTTTTAAAGAGAACAGGCTTGAATCTTCATAACTTTGGACTAGGCACTGGTTTCTTAGATAGGAACCAAAAGCACAAAGCAAAGGGAAAAAAAAATAAACAGATAAATTGGACTTGATCAAAATTCAAAATGTTTGTGCTTCAAATGACATCATCAAGAAAGTGCAAAGACAACAGAGAGTATGGCAGAAAATCTTTGTAAATCATATATCTAATAAAGTTGTATCTAGAGTAAAGAAGTCTTACAACTTAATAAAAAGACAAATAACTGAATTAAAAATGAGCACAGGATCTGAATAGACATTTCTCCAAAGAAGATATACAAATGGCCAACAAGTACATGAAAAGATAATATCAGCCCTCGAGGAAATGAAAATCAAAATCACAGTAAGATACCACTCCAGGGGCGCCTGGGTGGCTCAGTCAGCTGAGCATCCAACTCTTGATTTCAGCTCAGGTCGTGATCTCAGTGTCATGGGATCCATCACCTGTGGTGCTCTAGGCTCAGCGTGAGGTCTGCTTGGGATTCTCTCTCCCTCCCCTCTGCCCCTCCCCTTGCTTGCTAGAGCTCTCTCCCTCTCTCCTTCTCTGTCAAATAAATAATAATATTTATTAATTCATTAATAATTAAATTATTTTATTATTTATTAATTAATTGATATTTATTTATTAATAAATAATAAATAAAATCTTAACAAAAAAGATACCACTTCACACCCATTAGGATGACTATACAGTTAACCCTTTGATAACAGGGGTTTGAACTGCATGCATGGGTCCTTCTATACACAGATTTTTTTTTTTTCCAATAAATATGTTAGAAAATTTCTTGGAGATTTGCAACAGTTTGAAAAACCTTGCAGACAAAGCACATAGCCTAGAAATATCAAAAAGCTTAAGAAAAAGTTAAGTATATCATGAATGCATAAAATGTATATATATACTAGTCTGTTTTATCATTTACTACCATAAAATATACACAAATTATAAGTTAAAATTTATCAAAATTTTATGCAAACACATACAGACTATACATGGCCCCATTTGCAGCTGAGAGAATTCTAAACAAAGGTAAAGATACAGTATTAAATCATAACTGCATAAAATTAACTGTAGTACATCCTGTACTACTCTAATAATTTTGTAGCCATCTCCTGTTGTTATTGCAGTGAGATCAAGCGTTATGAGCATCAGCTTAAAACGCCCTGTGTCACTAATCATCTCTGCATGAACAGTTCATCTCTCTGTGAATTATATATTGCCGTAAAAAGTAATCTCCCATTGTTCTTGCACCTAGAATAACACCAGAGGACCCATACAAAGTGCCACTAGTGATGCTGAAAGCTCCCAAGAAGCAAAGAAAAATCATGACATTACAAGAAAAAGTTGAATTGCTTGACTGAGGTCTGCAGTTGCCCACCAGTCTAAGGACCACTGGTTCAAAAAAAAAAAAAGGGGGGGGGGGGAATTTGAGAAGCCATCCCTGCAGCTATGCCAGTAGATGCAAAAACCTTGCACTTTTTAGGAGATACCTTTTTATCCTGTATTGATAATGCAGCCTTTATGTGGGTGCAGGATTGCTGTAAGGTACCTATAGACTCTAATATTATTCAGGAAAAAGCTAAGTCATTATAGGACAACTTAAAGCAAAAGGAAGGTGAAAGAGCTAAAACTGGAGAATTTAACCAGCAAAGGGTAGTTTGGTAATTTTAGAAAGAGGCTTTAAAAATGTCAAGATAATAGCAGAAGCAGCTTCTGCCAACCAAGAGGCAGCGGACAAGTTCCCAGAGGCCATTAAGAAAATCATGAAGGAGAAAGGATGTCTGCCTGAACAGGTTTTTAATGCAGACAAAAGTGCCCTTTTCTGGGAAAAAATGCCACAAAGGACATTCATTAGTAAGAAAGAGAAGCAAGCACCAGGATTTAAGACAGGAAGGGATTTAAAAAGAAAAAAAAAAAAAAAAAAAAGACAGGAAGGGATAGGCTAACTCTACCATTTTGCACAAATGCAGTTGGGTTTATGATCAGAACTGCCCTTATCTATAAAGTTGCTAACCCCTGAGCCTTGAAGAGAAAAAATAAACACCAGCTGCCAGTCTTTTGGTTATACAACAAGGCCTAGACAACGAGAACCATTTTTCTGGATTAGTTCCATTGATGCTTTTTGTCCCTGAAGCCAGGAAGTACCTTGACAGTAAAGGACTGCCTTTTAAAGTTCTTTTGATATCAGACAATGTCCCTCGCCACCCAGAACCCCACAAATTCAATACCAAAAGTGTTAAAATGACCCATTTGCCCCCAAACACATCTCTAAATCAGCCTTTAGATCAGGGAGTCATAAGGACCTTTAGGGCTCATCATGTACAGTACTCTTTGGAAAGGATTATCAGCACTCGGGAAGAGAACCTTGATAGAGAGAACATCATGGAAGTCTAGAAGGATCACATGCCATCACTGTTACACAAAAAGCCGTGAAAGCCATCAAGCCTGAAACAATAAATTCCTGCTGGAGAAAATAGTGTCCAGATGTTATACATGATTTCACAGTATTTACAACGGAGTTAATCAAAAAAATCATGAAAGAGACTGTGGATATGGAAGAAAAAGAAGAAGAAAAAGGTGGCGAGTAAAGGGTTTTAAGAACTTGGAGAAATTCAAGAGCTAAGTGACACATCACAGGAATTAACAGAAGACAACATGATGGAGATGAGTGCTACTGAACCGGTGTCAGATGACAAGAAGGTGAAGAAGCAGTTCCAGAAAACAAGCTGACATTAGACAATCTGGCAGAAGTGTTCTAAATATTCAAAACTGCTTTTGACTTCATATAGGAATTTTCTTTTCTCTATCTTGCCTTCATTTGTATGATACAAGCACTGAAATGGTAGAAGGATTGGTACTGTATAGAACATTTTTTTAGAAAAATGAAAAAGCAAAAATGTCAGAGAAATTATTACATATTTCCATAACATTACATCAAGTGTGCCTGCCTCTCCTGCCTCCCCTCCTACCTCCTCCTCCTCTTCTGCCTATGCCACCCTAAGACAGCAAGACCAACTCTTCCTCCTCCTCTTCAACCGACTCAACATGAAGACAACATGGATGAAGATCTTATGATGATCAAATTCCACTTAACAGCAAATAATCATCATACTGAACTATATGTACATACTGTAGATAATAAATTTATCTGTTATCCATGTATCTTGATATGAAAATCTAATAACTATATAGCAAGAACTGCATGAAACGTTTTTGTCATCATCATCATTGCCAATCATATTGATGCTTCATTATCAATGCATGAATTGTTGTATCTGCAAATACATATGAATTTTTTCACATTATCTTCTCATTTTTGATGTCTGCTGTTAGTAATATGTATAACATCTCACAGTGTTTTGTATCATATCACATTGATGCAGGTATTGAAAGATGATTTTGTAAACAGACAACATAAACTTACATAATCAATAAATACAGCACTGAAAATTATTTTCTCTTATGATTTTCTTAACTAACATTTTCTTTTCTCTATCTTGCCTTATGGTAAGAATACAGTATATAAATACATACAACATGCAAAAATGTATTAAACAACTGTTTCTGTTATCAGTAAGGCTTCTGGTCAATAATAAGCTATTAGTAGGTAAGTTTTTGGGAAGTAAAAATTTATACAGATTTTGGACTACACGGGGATTGGTGTTTCTAACTCTCACATTAGTCAAAGATAAACTGTAATCAAAAAGACAAGTGTTGATAAGAATGTGGAGAAACTGGAACTCTCATACACTGCTGATGGAAATATAAAATGATACAACTGTACAGTTTAGCAGTTCCTCAAAAGGTTAAACCTAGTCATCACATTACCCAGCAATTTCAATCCTAGTTATGTATTCAAGAGAACTGGAACATACGCCCATAAAAAAAACTTGTGTATGATGTTTATAATAGCATTGTTTGTAATAGCCAGAAAGTGGAAACAACCCAATATCCATCAACAGATGAATGGGTAAATAAAATGTGGTATATACAGGGGAATATTATTTAGTGGTAAAAAGGAATGAAATATTCTATAAAATATATGAACCATGAAATCATTTAGGTTAAGTGAAAAGCCAGGTACAAAAGTCCACATTAGATTATTCCACTATCCAGAACAGGCAAATTTACAGAGACAAAAAGTAAATTAATGGTTGCCCATGACTCGTGGTGGGATTAAAGAGGAAAAGGGAAGGACAGCTAATGTGTGCAGAGTAGGGTAATGAAAATGTTACCAAGTTGTCTGTGGTGATGGTTCCAAAACTCTGTGAATATACTAAAACCTACTGAATTATACACTTTAAGTGGGTGAATTATTATGCTATGTGAATTTTATCTCACTGCTATTTTTAAAAAAGCTGTTACCTTTAAAAAAAAAAACAAAACCCATCAGGCTACCAAAATTACTAGATGGGGTAAGACCTTGCTATAATCCATACTTTTTTCCTAAATGCTACTTATACCTATCTTGTTTGGAAAGGACTTGATGTGGCTTATAAAAGTAGCTAGAGTTGGACCTATAATTTTGCAAAATTTTAAATTCTTCTACTTATCCATTTATAAAGATTAACGGTTTAAACTTACAATGTATAAAGCATTTTGCTAGAGCTATGAAAGGTACAAGGACAAGGTGTTTCCAGCATTCAAAAGAACAAACCTACATGAACAACATATAGAAACACTTAACCATAACACTCAGCAGAACGAAGTAAATATTACAGTAAAGGTAAAAACAAAGTCTAATGGAAACCCAGCAAAAGGAGCAATTGATCCCCTCCTGCGGAAACTTCAATGCAAATGCTCAACTGCTCAAACCTAATCCTTAGTGAGCTGAGTGCCATGACCAGCAGGGCCCAACATTGTTTTCCAACTTTTTAGAAAAACTTTAAAAAATTCACTTTGGTATTTTTTTTTAAAGATTTTATTTACTTATTTGAGAGAACAAGAGAGCATAGGCAGGAGGAGCAGCAGAAAGAGAGGGAGAAGCAGGTTCTCTGCTGAGCAGGGAGCCCAATGTGGGCTTGATCCCAGGACCCTGAGATCATGACCTGAGCTGAAGGCAGGCGCTTAACCGACTGAGCCACCCAGGGGCCACTTTGGTATTTTTTAATTAAAGAGAGTATTCAGGGGCTAAAGCACTGTAAAAAGATTATTTCTTTAGTTGTAATCTATAAATAATTTATAAACAGTGAAGTATCTTATCAAAGTTAAATGTACTGAAGTTGATAACTATGGTATATTGTGGAATATAAAGGAACATTCCTATTCTTAGGAAATATATATTATGGTATTTAGGGGTTAAGGACCAGGATGATTGTAACTTAAATAGTTGAGAAAAGAGCAGTATGACTTTATACATGTAGAACATGAATTATAAAACAAACTGAATAAAATGTTAACAAGTGAAACTGATTATGTTCTTTGTATTCTTATTTTTGAAGCTTTTCTGTAAGCTTGAAATTATTTCTACATAAAATATTTAATTTTAAAAAGTTAAGAATCAGAGTGAGGTACTTATTAAAACCAGGGAGGAATGGCAGATCTCAGCTCTTATAGCCTATGCTGGGGTTTGACTTTATAAAGGATGGCTTTAAATTTAAAAAATGGAAGAAGAAAAAAGGCTAAAACAACATTTGAATGTATGTCTCCAGTCTGTGCTAGAGGGAGAAGGGGCACACCCAAATATATAGGCAGTCAGAGAGACTTCAAGCCTTTTGATTCTGAGTACCACAAAACCAGGAGCCAGCTATATATCCCTCATTTTAGGGTGAAGTTTTAACCAGGTGAAGTTTTGACCAAAGCCTTTCTTAATTCTGTAACCCAAACATATAGCACAGTGGCCGGTACACAGTACACACAATAAATGTGTTCATTCAACAGTGGCTGACCTACTTATTCTAGGCCTTTGTCTCCTCCATCCATAAAATAGGGCTAAAGTAGTTTCCTCCATCCATAAAATAGGGCTAAATCCTCTTAAGGTGATTAAATGAGTCAATATATGTAAACTTAGAACAGTGTGTGACACACAGCGATCAATGAGTATTAGCTGTTAGACACAGGTGCTAGGCCAGATGCCAAAGATAATGACAAGACAGACAAGTGGGCATTTTTTTATTAAAGATTTTACTTATTGGGTGCCTGGGTGGCTCAGTTGGTTAAGCGACTGCCTTCAGCTCAGGTCATGATCCTGGAGTCCCGGGATCGAGTCCCGCATCAGGCTCCCAGCTCCATGGGGAGTCTGCTTCTCCCTCTGACCTTCTCCTCGCTCATGCTCTCTCTCACTGTCTCTCTCTTCTCTCAAATAAATAAATAAAATGTTTAAAAAAAAAAAAAAGATTTTACTTATTGGGCACCTGGGTGGCTCAGTTGGTAAAGTAACTGCCTTTGGCTCAGGTCATGATCCTTAAGTCCCGGGATTGAGTCCCCCATCAGGCCCCCAGCTGCACAGGGAGTCTGCTTCTCCTTCTGACCTCCCCTTTCATGCTCTCTCTGTATCTCTCTCATATAAATAAATAAAATCTTTTTTTTTAAGATTTTATTTTTATTTATTTGACAGAGAAATCACAAGTAGGCAGAGAGAGAGAGGGAAGCAGGCTCCCTGCTGAGCAGGGAGCCCAATGTGGGGCTTGATCCCAGGACCCTGAGATCATGACCTGAGCCAAAGGCAGACTTAACCCACTGAGCCACCCAGGTGCCCCAATAAAATCTTTTTTTTTTTTTTTAAGATTTTATTTATTTGAGAGAGGGAGAATGAAAGTGCACGAAAGTGGGGAGAGTCAGAGGGAGAAGGAGACATCCTGCTGAACTGGGAGCCCTACGCAGGACTTGATTCCAGGACTCCAGGATCATGATCTGAGCTGAAGACAGTCGCTTCACCAACTGAGCCACCCAGGCGCCCCTGGTGGGCAATTTAAAAAAGTAAAACATATAATTACTGTGCTATGGTTAAACACAGTACAAGTATTTTTAAAGTGTATCTTAAAGGGTAAATATTATAGTATATGATTTAGATCTCAATTTTTTAAAAAAAGAGTGATGGGGGGCCTTGGGTGGTACAATCAGCTGGGCATCCACTCTTGGTCTCAGCTCATACCGTGATCTCAGGATTCTGAGATTGAGCCCAACATCAGGCTCCGCAAGAGTCTGCTTGACATTCACTCTCTCCCTCTGCCTCTCCTGCCCACTCGCTCAAATAAATATTTAAGAAGAAAAAAGGAGGCAGACACAGAAAAAAATAAGATGCCATGGAGCACAAAATAAGGGCACTGCATCTAGAGAGAATCAAGGAAGAAAAGATGGTGTCCTACACTAAAGGAACAGCATGTCTATCTTAAAAAAAAAAAAAAAAAAAAAGTCCAAGAGAGAATTTAAAGAAATCCCTGAAACATGGAGAGTACAAGGTCGAGAGAGTGGAAGTTCATTTTAGTCACCTGTCATCTCCTGTGTTCTTACCCCAGTGTAGCTGCCTCCCCTACTAAACCATCTCTTCATTGCTCATCATTCCATTATGTCTTCTGGGCTTTCCTCCTTGATCATTCTCCCTACATTGTAATTAAAGTATTTTATTATTTCAGTATGTTCCCAGGAAGTGTTTTTTTCCCCACTTCCTAGCCTGCTCTGAAGTTTGGCTTTTCCTGAAGAACACTACTAATCTTGCAGCCCTTGCTCTTAGAAGGTTGCTCATTTTCCCACACCTCATATACTCTGGGCCTCTGTTCTTCCTTAGCTCTCAATTTTCCTAGAAGGCCCTTTCTTCCTTTATCCACACCTTAAAACTGATTATTTCCTTGACCCACTTTTTACTCTATACTTGCATCTACTCCCATAGCTTCAAATAATATCTATACTCTGATCCCAAAACAGTATTTCTAATAAGAAAGTCTTTTCTAAATATCTGAGTGTCCAACAGAAGACACCTAATATGCATCAAGCGCTGTACCAGGCATAGTGAATTAGACCAGTGCTTCTCACATTTACTTACAATAAATTACAAATAACCCAGGGATCTTATAAAAATATAGAATATTGTTGGCTAAGTATGGAATGAGGCCTGGAATTCTGCATTTCGAACAAGCTCCCAGGTGATACCAATGCTGTTGGTCCAAACTTTGAGTAGCAAGAAGTAGATACATGTCTCTCTTTGAAAATCTTCTATGGGATAGGAAAAAAAAAATTAGGCAAGTAGATTACAAGAGCCAAAATACAGTTGATTTAAAACATGTGGTTCTTGGGGCGCCTGGGTGGCTCAGTGGGTTAAAGCCTCTGCCTTCGGCTCAGGTCGTGATCCCAGGGTCCTGGGATGGAGCCCCGCATCGGGCTCTCTGCTCAGCGGGGAGCCTGTTTCCTCCTCTCTCTCTCTGCCTGCCTCTCTGACTACTTTGTAATCTCTGTCTATCAAATAAATAAAATCTTAAAAAAAAAAACATGTGGTTCTTTACTACCTCTAAAATCTCTCCAAATTGGCAATAAAAAATATTTTTAACGGTATAAACAAAAAATAGCAAAGAGATGAAGAGAGCAAACAACAGCAGATGATAGCAACGAAACTTTAATACAGAAAAAGCAAATAGATGAATTTTACTTGGTAGGCTGCAAAAACTGAAACCTAAGCCTGAAACGATAAAGTCTAATAAAAAAAAAAATCTAATTCACACCACTGTGTTCTGGGAAGCCAGAAATTGATGGCACAACACATCTCTGAAAGGAAGACTGAGTGCTGGGACCATAAGCTGAAGAACTGGCTGACAAGTCTACAGAAAGAGCAGTTAGATCCCTAGTTCTCCACCCCAACCCCCAAGCAACCAGTCAACTACCCCTCCTCCACACCAAAGGCTGCCTGTCGACTTACTGATCCAGAGAAGCAATTAGAGATGCTCTGGACTCAAGGAACACCAACCACAGCTAGGACTAGGGTAAGTCCCTAAATGAAAATAGCAGAATTAAGGAAAAGATAGATGTCCCAACTCCCTTCCCCACCTCAGTTCTTTGAACACTGCACCACCAAGCTTTCATTCCCAGGGAGGAGTCAGATTTTTCTCTGGGTAAACTGACAAGAACACAAAAAAAGCCCTAAAGATATAGATATTTGGGGGTTACCAAAGAAAAAGATATTCAAGGGCGCCTGGGTGGCTCAGTGGGTTAAAGCCTCTGCCTTCAGCTCAGGTCATGATCCCAAGGTCCTGGGATAGAGCCCCTCATCAGGCTCTCTGCTCAGCAGGGAGCCTGCTTCCTCCTCTCTCTCTGTCTGCCTCTTTGCCTACTTGTGATCTCTGTCAAATAAATAAATAAAAATCTTAAAAGAAAAAAAAAAGATATTCACATCTCACCAACTTTCAGTGAAGGGCTCCAATTAACATAGCTTGATCACTGACATGGAGGTTCCAATCAGCTTTTTAGTGTATCATTCTTTTTTTTTTTCAATCTTTTTATTCTTTTTTTCATTAACATATAGTATATTATTTGCTTCAGGGATACAGGTTTGTGAATCATCAGTCTCACACAATTCACAGCACTCACCATAGCACATACCCTCCCCAATGTCCATAACCCAGCCACCCTATACCTCCCCCAAACCCCGCCACTGCCCAGCAGCACTCAGTTTGTTTCCTGAGATTAAGTCTCTTATGGTTTGTTTCCCTCGTATATTATTCTTAAATAAGAACAAACCCTTTAAAAAAGGAAATTTTGACACATCCTACAACATGGAGGAATCTTGAAGACATGTCACAAAATGACAGATAAACCAGTCACGAAAGGACAAAGACTGTGTGATTTCTCTTATATGAGGTAGCTAGAGCAGTCAAATTCATGGAGACAGAAAGTAGAATGGTGGCTGCCAGAGGCTGGGGGAAGGTGAATGGGAAGTTAGTTTAACAGGTACAGAATTCCAGTTAGGTAAGATGAAAAGGTCTGGAGATGAATGATACTTATGGTTACACAACAATGTGAATGTACTTAATGCCAAAGAACTGTACACCTAAAAATTATTAAAATGGGGCTCCTGGGTGGTTCAATCATTAAGCATCTGCCTTCAGCTCAAGTCATAATCCTGGGGTCTTGGAATGGAGCCCTGCATCGGGCTCCCTGCTCAGCAGGAAGCCTGATTCTCCTTCTCCCACTCCCCCTGCTTGTGTTCCTTCTTTTGCAGTATCTCTTTCTGTCAATAAATAAATAAAATTTTTAAAAAATTATTAAAATGATAAATTTTATGTTATATATATTTACCACAATTTTAAACATAGAACCAGAAGACATTAAAAGAAAGTTATCAAGATTAAAGAAAACCAAAACCAAACAAAACAAAGGAACTTAGAAGTAAACAATTCAAGGAGAAGAAAACATCACAGATACACAAAAATGTATAACATCCTCAGGAAAGGAAATATTGAAACACAAACAAGATCTATAGTAAACACTGAAGAACAAGAGCCCTTACATATTAAATTCAAGATAGAGGTTTTTTTTAAAAGAACAAAACAAAACAAAAAAACCCTCAACTGACAAGCTGGCAAATAACATCAAGGAAATCTCCCAAGAAGTACAACAAAAAGAGAAAGTAATGAAAACAGAAGATAAAATAAATAGAGGATAAACCCAGAAGGCCCAACACTGAACTAACAGAAGTTCCAGAAAGCAGAGAGAAATATTTAAAATAAGTATAAAGGGACGCCTGGGTGGCTCAGTTGGTTAAGTGGCTGCCTTCGGCTCAGGTCATGATCCCAGCGTCCTGGGATCTAGTCCCACATCAGGCTCCTTGCTCGGCGGGGGGCCTGCTTCTCCCTCTGCCTCTGCCTACCACTCTATCTGCCTGTGCTCACGTGCTCTCTCTCTCTCTAACAAATAAATAAATAAAATCTTTTAAAAATAAAATAAAATAAATATAAGAAAAAATGTTCAGAAATGAAGGACAAAGATTTCCAGAATCAAAGTTCACACTAAAGGGGCACCTGGATGGCTCAAGCAGGTTAAGTGGCTGTCTTCTGCTCAGATGGTGATCCCAGGGCATGGGAGGGTGGGGTGGGGTGCCCAAGCCCCACATCAGGATCCCTGCTCAGCAGGGAGTCTGCTTCTCCCACTGCCCCACACCGCTCATATTCTCTTTCTCTCTCTTGTTCTCAAATAAAATGTTAAAAAAAAAAAGTCCACACCAAGTATGCCACATAAGGAATGATAAATATTCACATCAAAGTATATCTCTGTGGAATTTCACATCAGGGATAAAGAGATGGTCCTAAAAATCTACTGTAAGGGGAAAAAAAAAAAATCGCAAAGGGCTGAAATGTTTTTGAATTCCTCAACAGCAAGGCTGGAAACTAACAACACTGGAGAAAAACCTTTGCATTTGATGGCAAATGATTTTTCTATCTAAAATTATATATCCTGCCAAATTATCAATTACACGAGGGTAGAATTAATATTTTCAGACATACAAGGTCTCAAACAACTTATAACTTATCTCTTGGAATCCTTTCTTAGGAAGTTCCTGAATGATGTGCTCTAGCAAAATGAAAAGATAAACCTAGGAAAGAAAAGATGGTACAGGATTCAGGAAAATGGATGCCAATGCTAAGGAGAAAAGCAAAGGCAATCCCCAGGGTAATGGTGAACAGGAGTACCAGGATGAGAACTGTGAATAATAGGTGGGATTCTCGCAGTAGAATGAAGGGCAACTTAGGGAGTATGTTGAAAGGGGAAAAAGGGAATTATCTGATGTTTAACCAAACTGAGATGAGTTTTACAGTTCTGTCACAGAGTATGGGGAAAATGTGGTCATAAGTACCTTTAAAATGTTTAAAATTTATGGCAATTACTAATTTCAAAAAATTATATAAGAAGATATAATCATAATATATTTTATTTCAGTATCTTCCCAGAAAGTGTTTTTTTCCCCACTTCCTAGCCTGCTCTGAAGTCTGGCTTTTCCTGAAGAACACTACTAATCTCGCAGCCCTCGCTCTTAGAAGGTTGCTCATTTTCCCACACCTCATATACTCTGGGCCTCTGTTTTTCCTTAGCTCTCAATTTTCTTGTCTGTGTGCACTGTTTACATGATCATAATGTGTAAATACTAAAAGATAACTTAAGGGGCACCTGGCTGGCTCAGTCAGTAGAACATGAAACTCCTAATCTCAGGGTTGTAAATCCCAGCCTCACTTTGGGTATAGAGTACTGAAAAATAAAATCTTTAAAAAAAAAAAAAAGGTAATTTAAGAAACAATTATAATTGTCATGTATTAGAAAAGTGGGTAAAGAAGAAGAACATATAAGGCATAAGAGAGCTAAATCCCCATCTTCCTTAGAAGGAATCAGTAATACCAAAAAGTGAAAAAATTTAAAACAGAAGTGTAAGCACATTATGAAAAATAGGGAGGTAGAAACCAGAAGAAAAAACTAAAAGAGTTAAACGTTAGGACTGTAGATCAGAAATTGGGGATACAGAGGGTAGATCAGGGAACTGCTGCTTTTTTTAGGGGGGGTTCCTACTATAAACCTCACAGTACCTTTTGACTTTTTAAACTATGAACTTCTATTTTTTTGATGAAAATAAAAATCAGGGGCACCTGGGTGGCACAGTCAGTTAAGCATCTGACTCTTGGTTTCAGCTCAGGTCGTCCATGACCTCAGGGTCAACAGACTGAGCCCAGCATCAGGCTCCATGCTCAGCATGGAGTGTGCTTGAGATTCTCTCTCCCTCTTCTTTGGCCCCTCCTACACATGCTCTTTCTCTCTTTCACAAGTAAGTAAATCTTTAAAAAGAAAAATCAAATTAAAAGAGGGGCTCCTGGGTGGCTTAGTGGGTTAAGCCTCTGCTTTCGGCTCAGGTCATGATCTCAGGGTCCTGGGATCAAGCCCCGCATCTGGCTCTCTGCTCGGCAGGGAGTCTGCTTTCCCCTCTCTCTCTGCCTGCTGCTCTGCCTACTTGTGATTTCTCTCTCTCCCTGTCAAATAAATAAAATAAAATAAAATAAAATAAAATGAGTTTATTCTGATTCTGGCACTTAGAGTTGATTTGGGAAATTATCTCACCTCTCTAGCCTTAGCTTCAATATGTTGACGCCAACTCATATAGACTAGCAAAAGCTGATACATTTTCAGGAATTTTGCAAGCCAAGGTTATATGCAATCATTAAAAATTAAATCATATAAATGCACAATGAAGCTATATTAATAATAAAGATAGATGTCTGGCTGGCTCAGTCAGTAGAGCAACCAACTCTTGACCTAGGGGTCGTGAGTTTGAGGCACCCAACACTGGGTGTAGAGATTACTTAAAAAAAGATGAGGGGAGCCTGGGTGGCTCAGTTGATTAGGTATCTGACTTCAGCTCAGGTCATGATTTCAGGGTCCTGGGATTGAGCCCCACATCAGGATCCTCACTCAGCAAGAAGTCTGTTCATCCTTCTGTCTTCCCCCCACCCCCAACTCTTGCTCACTCTTTCTCAAATAAATAAAATCTTTTAAAAAAAGAGAAAGGTGATAAACATTCAAAATGTATTACTTCATTAATATTTTACTATGTTTTATCTACCTATCTACAACTGCTGTATTTATATAGTAGAAATACTTTGTGCTACCGCACATCTCTTTCAAACTCTTCATTCAGTATAACACACTGGTAGCTTAAAATCAGTCACAGTGGGAGTATGTACACTTCAGAAACCAGCAAATGCTACAAATCAGAGTTCGATTTATTGTTGTATTTATTTATCTCCCAGGGGTCAGCAAACTATGGCCCTCTGCCTATTTTTGTACAGTGCAAAGAACGGTTTTTATATTTTTTAATGTTTAGAAACACACACATACACCCACACACAGAGTATGCAACAGAGACCATATGTGAGCTATAAAGCCTGAAATAGTCACTATCTGGCTCTCTACCCACCTCCCCACACAAAAAAATGTGCACATGTCCCTAATCTAAACTTAATGGAGAAAATGTCAATTCAGTTTAATAATCTTAATTCTATGGCTACAGTTTTAGTGCAGTAAGAAATTAGATGGTGTTCAAAACCAAATATATCTTCCTCACCATCCACATCGTTGTAAGATTTCATTTTTTGATGGCTAAGTAGTATTCCATTGTATATATATATACCACATCTTTATGCATTCATCGGTCAATGGACATCTAGGTTCTTTCCATAGTTTGACTGTTGTGGACATTGCTGTTATAAACATTGGGGTGCAGGTGCCCCTTCGGATCACGTTTGTATCCTTTGGGTAAATACCTAGTAGTGCAATTGCTAGGTCATAAGGTAGCTCTATTTTTAACTTTTTGAGGAACTTCCATACTGTTTTCCAGAGTGACTGTACCAGTTTGCATTCCCACCAACAGTGTAAGAAGGTTCCCCTTTCTTCGCATCCTTTCCAACATTTGTTTTCTGACTTAGTTTTAAGCCATTCTGACTGGTGTGAGCTGGTATCTAACTGTGGTTTTGATCTAGAGGGTATTATGCTAAGCAAAATAAGTCAATCAGAGAAAGACAATTATCGTATGATTTCACTCATATGTGGAATGTAAGAAACAAAACAGAGGACCATAGGGGAAAAGAGGGAAAAATAAAATGAATTTAAATCATGGAGGGAAACAAACCAAAAGAGATTCTTAAACAGAATTAGGAAACAGGTTTGCTGAAGGAAGTCAGGTGGTGGTATGGGGTAATTGAGTAATGATTACTGGGTGTTATATGCAACTGGTGAATCACTGAACTCTACCTCTGAAACTAATAATGTACTATATGTTAATTAATTGACTCTAAATAAAGTTTTAAAAAATCTCGTCCTCACCAATCTAGTCCTCTGGTCTATTCTATCCTAATAAAGGGTCTCACTACACATTTGTCAAACTCTTAAAACTATACACTAAAAAGAGCAAATTTTACTATATGTAATTTTTAAAAACTTTCTTTAAATCACACATGAAACTTTTTTTTTTTTTTAAAGATTTTATTTATTTGACAGAGAGAGGGAGAGAGAGAGAGAGAGCGCACAAGCAGGTGGAGCAGCAGGCAGAGGGAGAGGGAGAAGCAGATTCCACACCAAGCAAGGAGTCAGATGCAGGGCTTGATCCCAGGACCCCAAGACCATGACCTGAGCCAAAGGCAGATGCTTAACTGACTAAGCCACCCCGGCACCCTACATGTGAAACTTTTTTTTTTTTTAAGATTTTATTTATTTATTTGACAGAGAGAGATCACAAGTAGGCAGAGAGTCAGGCAGAGAGAGAGGGGGAAGCAGGCTCCCCGCTGAGCAGAGAGCCCGATGAGGGGCTCGATCCCAGGACCCTGAGATCATGACCTGAGCCAAAGGCAGAGGCTTAACCCACTGAGCCACCCAGGCACCCCCATGTGAAACTTTTTAAATGAAGATGCCTCAATCCAACTCCCTAGGACTTCCGAGTCAGTTGATCCAGAATGAAACCTGAGCGTTTTCCTTTTTTTTTTTTTTTTAACAACACAGCTGGCAATTCTGATTTAAAACAAAACAAAACAAAATCTGTTCCTCTTTTAAGTTATTTTAATTCGTTAATTAATATAGTGTTATATTAATTTAACGTATGGAATTTAGTGATTCAACAATTCCATATATCACCCACTGTTTATCACAAGCGCACTCCTTAATCTCCATCACCTGTTTAACCTCCCCCAACTCCAATCACGTCCCTCCTGGTAACCATCAGTTTCTTCTCTATAATTAAGAACCTATTTCTTGGGAGGACTAGGTGGCTCAGTCAGTTAAGCGTCTGCCTTTGGCTCAGGTCATGATCCCAGGGTCCTCAGATACCTGAGTCAGGCTCACTGCTCACTGCTTTTCCATCTGCCCTTCTCCTCCCAGCAACACCTGCCCCCCCTCCATGCTCATTCCCTCTCTCTCTCAAATAAATAAATAAAATCTTTTTAAAAATCTATTTCTTGATTTGTCTTTTTTCCCCTTTGCTGGTTTGTTTTGTTTCTTAAATTCCACATTTGAGTGAGATCATATGGTATTTGTCTTTATCAGACTTCTTTCACTTTTATTATACTCCCTAGCTCCATTCATGTCATTGCAAATGGTAAGATTTCACTTTTTATGGCTGTAGTTATATCACATCTTCTCTATCCAGTCATCAGTTGATGGACACTGGGCTGATTCCATAATTTGGCTATTAAAGATAATGCTGCTATAAACACTGGAGTACAGGTTTACCTTTGAATTACTGTTTTTGTATTCTTTGGGTAAATACCTTTAAGTGTGATCGCTGAATCGTAGGGTAGTTCTATTTTTGGCTTTTGGGGGAAACTCCATACTGTTTTCCAGAGTGGCTGCAGCAGTTTGCATTCCCACCAACAGTGCACAGGGTTCCTTTTTCTTCACATTCTCACCAACACTTGTTTCTTGTGTTATTGATTTTAGCCATTCTGACTAAAGATGTGAGGTGGTATCTCATTTTAGTTGTGATTTGCATTTCCCTGATGATCAGGGATGATGAACATCTTTTCATCTGTTGGCCATCTGGATGTCTTCCTTGGAGAAATGTCTGTTCATGTCTTCTGCCCATTTTTTAATTGGCTTATTCATTTTTTTGGGTGTCGAGTTTTATAAGTTCTTTATATTTTGGATACTAACCCTTTTTCGGACATGTCATTTAAAAAATCTTCTCCCAGGGACACCTGGGTGGCTCAGTTGGTTAAGCATCTGCCTTTGGCTTGGGTCATGATCCCAGGGTCCTGGGACCAAGTGCCGCATCATCGGATTCCCTGCTCAGTGGGGAGCCTGCTTCTCTCTCAGCCTGCCGCTCCCCCTGCTTGTGCTTGCTCACTCTCTCACTTTCGCTCTCTGACAAATAAATAAATAAAACCTTTTAAAAAATGTTTAAAAACCTATTTAAAAAATAAAAATCTTCTCCCATTCCGCAAGCTGGTTTTTAATTTTGTTGATTGTTTCCTTTGCTGTGCAGAGCTTTTTATCTTGATGTAGTCCCAACAGTTTATTTTTGCTTTTGTTTCCCTTGCCTCAGGAGACATCTAGAAAAAGGTTGCTATGGCCAATGTCAAAGAAGTCATTGCCTGTTTTCTCTTCTAGGATTTTTAGGATTTCAGGTCTTACATTTAGGTTATTAATACATTTTGAATTTAATTTTGTGTATGGTGTAAGAAAATGGTCCAGGGGGCCCTTGGTTGGCTCAGTCAGTAGTGCATGTGACTCTTGATCTCAGGGTCATGAGTTCAAGCCCCATGTTGAGTATAGAGTTTACTTAAAACTAAAATAAAATTTTAATTTAAAAAAAGTGTTTTGGGGACACCTGGGTGGCTCAGTTGGTTAAGCGGCTGCCTTCGGCTCAGGTCGTGATCCCGGCGTCCTGGGATCGAGTCCCGCATCGGGCTCCTTGCTCAGCGGGGAGCCTGCTTCTGCCTCTGCCTGCCACTCTGTCTGCCTGTGCTCATGCTCTCTCTCTCTCTAACAAATAAATAAATAAATAAAAAATCTTTAAAAAAAAAAAAAAAAAAAGTGTTTTGGGGCGCCTGGGTGGCTGTCATTAAGTGTCTGCCTTCGGCTCAGGTCATGATCCCAGCGTCCTGGGATGGAGCCCTGCATCGGGCTCCCTGCTCAGTGAGAAGGTTGCTTCTCCCTCTCCCTCTGCCCGCCACTCTCCCTGCTTGTGCTTTCACGCTCTGTCAAATAAAGAAAGAAAGAAAGAAAGAAAGAAAGAAAGCAAACTCTTTAACAAAAAGTGGTTTAGTTTCTTTCTCTTGCATGTTGCTGTCATAACATTTTATTTTAAATAAAATCATTTAAAAAAAATTTTTAATTAAAAAAAATTGTTTTAAAAACACAAATATTTGGGCGCCTGGGTGGCTCAGTGGGTTAAAGCCTCTGCCTCCAGCTCAGGTCATGAACCCGGGATCCTGGGGTCGAGCCCTGCATGGGGGGGGGGGGGGGGGGTCTCTGCTCAGCAGGGAGTCTGCTTCCTCCTCTCTATCTCTGCCTGCCTCTCTGCCTACTTGTGATCTCTGTCTGTCAAATGAATAAATAAAATCTTTAACACACACACACACACACACACACACACACACACACACACAGTGGGGCGCCTGGGTGGCTCAGTGGGTTAAAGCCTCTGCCTTCAGCTCAGGTCATGATCTCAGGGTCCTGGGATCGAGCCCCCAATTGGGCTCTCCGCTCAGCGGGGAGCCTGCTTCCCTCACTCCCTCTGCCTGCCTCTCTGACTACTTGTGATCTCTGTCAAATAAATAAATAAAATCTTTAAAAAACAAAACAAAACACACACACACACACAAAAACCCACAAATATTTACCTAGACTTCTCTCTTTCCCATTCTTCACTACAGCCATTTCAAACCTTCTCCACCTTCTTCAAATATCATATTCTACTTCTCCTCACTCATTTTTAGCAAACCCCATTTCACCCCCTACATGAGAGAAAATAAAAATTGTGTGGAGGGGTACTTAGGTGGTACAGTCAGTTAAGCATCTGACTCTCGTTTTTGGTTCAAATTGTGATCTCAGTGCTGTGAACTCAGGGTTGAAAGATAGAGCCCCTTGTTAGGCTCCATGCTCAGTACAGGGTATGCTTAAGACTCTCTCTCCTTCACCCTCTGCCCATCCTCCCTGCACTCTCTCTCTCAAATAAATAAATCTGAGTGGCTCAGTCAGTTAAGTGTCTGCCTTTGGTTCAGGTAGTGAGCCCAGGGTCCTGGGATCCAGCCCCATGTCGGGCTCCCTGCTCAGTGGGGAGTCTGCTTCTCCCTCTGCCCCTCCCCCTGCAGCTTGTGTGCTCTCTCACTCACTCTTTCAAATAAATAAAATTTTTGAAAAAAATTAAAAATTAAAAAAAAAAATTGTGCCAAAGAGCTACTTCAGTTTCTTGCCATTCGCCTATAAATGTAATTGCATCTACAATCATTTTTTTCTTTCTTGTCTAAATTAGTCCCTCTACCAAATTCTCTGTATCTCATTTTACCACTAGAAAGATTTCAGTCCTTCACAACCATATTCCTACTCTCTAGCTCTCCTGCTTTACTGGCTCCTTTCCTACCAGTTTGTAAGTATGTCCAATTCATTCAATTACAGGTCTCCTGACAGAAGTCGTTCTTTTGGATTATAAAAACTTTTGAAGAGCTGATGAAAGCTTTATGGCTTCTCTCCAAAAAAATGTATGTACAGAGTTTGCATATAATATTGAGAGTGGGGTGTCCATAAATTCCTAGTTAAGAACCCATACTCTATAACTTCTTTTTTTAAGGATTTTATTTATTTGACAGAGAGAGAGAGTGGCAGAGGGAGAGGGAGAAGCAGACTCCCCACTGAGCAGGGAGCCCAATGTGGGGCTTGATTTCAGAACCCCAGAACTCTAGGATCATGACCTGAGCCGAAAGCAGACACTTAATCAACTGAGCCACCCAGGAACCCCATACAAATTCTGTTCTCTTTTCTCCTTCATACCCAAGCTTTATCAAAGAGTGTATACTGTCTCTCTCCACTTAAATTCTCTCCCGAGTCTATTGCAATCCTGCATCCCAACCTCACAACTCCACTAAAAACACTTGTGCCAAGGGTGAGTGACCCTTGTTACTAAATTCAGTAGACATTTTTTAGTCCTTATCTGCAGAATGTGATGCTGCTAATAATTCCCTCCTTTTTGAAACGCTATCTTTACTCAGCATCTGAGACCCTCTAACTCCTCTATACTTTTTCTAATTCTCTGGGTTTCCTTCCTCCTGCCCACTCTCCCTCCTTTCCTTTCGATTCATTCATTATTTGAGAGAGAGAGAGAAAGTGCATGAGCAGGAGGGGCAAAAGGAGAAGAGAGAGCCTCAAGCAGACTCCCACAACCCTGAGATCACAACCCAAGTCAAAACCAAGAGTCAGATGCTTAACCAACTGGGCCACCCATGTGCCCCTCTGGACATTCTTTCTAAATCTGCCAGAGGCAACTTTTCCCAGGCCAGTTAGGGTATCATTAGAGATTTATGTTTAGTTGTCTCCTTAACCACCACTCTATACAGCCAAGACATCATAGACTGGCAGTCCACAAGGCTGATTTTAATGGTCAGAACTCTATACCTGTTACAATGCATACTCTCCCCCACCAACTCCATTCTCAGAATTTTCTGATTTGCCAACACTTAAAAATCAGGGAATTCCACTCAAAATTTTCATTTCTGGCTTCTCTCAAAAAACTGGAAGTTTTGGAAATTCTGTGCCCATTACCACAAAGAAATATTCCCTAGAGGCTCCCAAATACCTAAAGCGAAGTATCAGTTATTATTTTCATTTTGCTGGTATAGCATTTTTTAAAAAGTATCTGGCCTGGGCACCTGGGTGGCTCAGTGGGCTAACCCACTGCCTTCTGCTCAGGTCATGATCCCAGAGTCCCTGGATTGAGTCCCGCATCAGGCTCCCAGCTCCAAAGGGAGTCTGTTTCTCCCTCTGACCTTCTCCCCTCTCATGCTCTCTCTCTCTCAAATAAATAAATCTTAAAAAAAAAAAAGTATCTGATCTGGTTCACTCAATGATACTTATAGACATGTAAGTTTGCAATAATCTGGTCTGTTACTTTCCTGGGGTAATTTCATGCTATAGGCCTCCAAATCTTATTTCCAGCCACCCAGTCCCCACAGGGTTATTTTCTATGTGTAACTCATGCTCAGTACCTCTTCAGGGAAATTTCTCAGATTTCCCCTCCCCCCAGCAAGACTAAAGTGACCCTCTATTTGATACCATAAGCATTCCCTACTTATCCCTATTATAGTACTTGTCAGTCTCTGTGAAAATAACTTCTTTTTTGTGGTCCCTACTCGCCTCTAAGATCCTAAGAAAACAGTGTATAATGGTCACCATTATAACCTCTTTACCTAATATTGTGCTGAATCTCCACAAGTATTTTGTAGAGTTAGTAATGGAATTTCCTGATATACTAATTAATCCTAAATTCATCAAAGCAAACAATGACTAAAAATCCACTGTAAAGAGCTTAATAAAAATATCTGGACCAGTATTCCCCTTCAGTGGGGCCATGTACTACCATTTACTGAATGTTTACTTACTATATGGCAGGTATTATTCTAAATTATTTACATTAGTAATTTATACCATGTTACAAATGGAAAACTGAGGCACAAAGAGAAAGAGATTAAGTAACTAGCCCTTGCCCAACTAGTAAGAGTTAGAGCTGGGAAATGAACCCAAGCAGCCTTGCTTTGCTCTAGATTCTACCATTTTAACCACTTTGAAGACTACTTCTTACTCATACAGAAATGAACGGTCCTTTTTTAAGCCAAGAATTTACAACATGCTTTGGGAGATGATTTTGAATGAAAGTCGTCCGTCCTTCAGAAGTCAACATCTTAAACAAATAAAATAACTAGGAAAACGTTTAAACAGGAGTACCAAAATGAAGTTTTGATACTGCAAGAATGTCTGAGCAATTCTTACTGGATGGAGAGTAAAAAACTTAACATAAAATGCTGTATACACATTTTCAACATAAACTTGTAGATTAACTTAGGGGGTCATTGAAAGAATTCAATATTACCCAATAAGTTTTTCCATGTAACAGAAAATGCTGTTTTTTTTGTTTTGTTTTGTTTTTTTTTAAAGATTTTATTTATTTGACAGAGAGAGATCACAAGTAGACAGAGAGGCAGGCAGAGAGAGAGGGAGGGAAGCAGACTCCCTGCTGAGCAGAGAGCCCGATGCGGGACTCGATCCCAGGACCCTGAGATCATGACCTGAGCCGAAGGCAGCGACTTAACCCACTGAGCCACCCAGGCGCCCCCAGAAAATGCTGTTTTAAAGCAGTCTCATTACATTGTGGAAATTGGTAACAATGAAAATTCAAGCCTATTAACTGAGTATTCTAAGAAAATTAATTTATGATTAAAATGTAACAAAGAACCACTGGACCAGTAGACAAAAATACTGTCCTATGAATCAAGGGAGCTAGGCTTCAGTCTTAGATTTGCCACAACTGATAATGACCAAATGGGGTCTTGGAGCCAACAGCTGTTTGTTTGTTGTTTGCCTATTTAGCATCCATTTCTCCATCTTTGGCAATAGTAACACACTGCATCTAATAGAATAACTCCTTCCCCATATGTACATCTAAGTATATCAAGGTCTCTTCCTATCCCCTAGGGTAAGGGCCTAAGGAATGGACACATAATCTAAATAAAGCAAATTGGATCATTTCTTACAGGACTTTGGAACCTGAGCAAAATGATGCAAAAATGCAGTGAGACTGGAAATCCCAGACAAAGTAATTAGGCAAGAAAAAGAAGTAAAAGGCATCCTAATTAGGAAGGAAAAAGAAAAACTACTTCTATTTGCAGATGACATGATCCTAAACATAGAAAATCCCAAAGAATCAAAAAATGTTGTAGGGTTCCAAGATCAACACATAAAAATATGTGTTTCCAAAAATAGCAATGAATTCAGCAATGAACAATCGTAAAGGAAATTAAAAAAAAAAACAATTCCATATACAACAGCATCCAAAAGAATAAAATACCAACTCCATGAAATTGAAAATCCATGTATAACTTCTGACTCAAAATTTATCTACTAATAGCATATTATTGACTGGAAGCCTTACTGATGACATAAACAGTTGATTAACACCTATTTTATATGTTATATATATATTATATAATGCACTCTTACAATAAAGTAAGCTAAAGAAAATGTTACTAAGAAAATTGTAAGGAAGAAGTAATACATTTACAATGCTATACTATATTTATCTAAAAAAATCCATGTATACATGGATCCATACTGTTCAAACTTGGATTGTTCAAGAGTCAACTGTATTTGCAAATCCTAAATCTGATAAGGGTTTAATACCTAGAATATATAGAGAACAAATAAAGAACAAAAACAACTCAATCAAAAAATGAGCAAAGGACTTGAACAGAATTTTCCAAGACATACAAATGGCCCATAAGCACATGAAAAGATGCTCCACATCACTAGTTATTAGGGAAATGCAAATCAAAACCACAATAGGTTATCAGTTCGCGCCTATTAGGATGGTGGCTATTATCAAAATAATGGAAAAAGACAAGCATTTGTAAGGATCCAGTTTAATAGTAACCCTGGTGCATTACTGGTGGGAATGTAAAAATGTACAAATGTATGAAAATAGTTTGATGATTCCTCAAAAGTTAAACATAAAAAAGTTAAACATCAAATTACAATATGATCCATTAATGCCACATCTAAGTATATGACCCAAAGAATTAAAAGCAGAGACTCAAAGAGATACCCAAGACACCAATATTCATAATGGCATTATTCACAATAGACAAAAACTAGACAACCTCATGTATATCTGAAGAACAGACAAAATGTGGTGTATACATATAATGAAATTCTTCAGCCTTAAAAAAGAATGATATTCTGGGGCACCTGGGTGGCTCAGTCATTAAGCATCTGGTTTCGGCTCAGGTCATGATCCCACAGTCCTGGGATCAAGCCCCCACATTGGGCTCCCTGTTGGGCGGGAAGCCTGCTTCTCCCTCTCCTGCTCCCCTTGCTTGTAATCCCTCTCTTGCTGTCTCTCTCTCTGTCAAATAAAAAAGTAAAATCTTAAAAAACAAAAAAAGAAATTCTGATAGACTACAACATGAATGAATCTTTTTTTTTTTAAAGATTTTATTTATTTATTTATTTGACAGAGAGAGAGAGAGAGAGAGAGAGAGAGCACAAGCAGGCAGAGAGGCAGGCAGAGGCAGAGAGAGAAGCAGGCTCCCCACTGAGCAAGGAGCCTGATGCAGGGCTCGATCCCAGGACTCTGAGACCACGACCCGAGCCGAAGGCAGAGGCCCAACCCACTGAGCCACCCAGGCGCCCCAACATGAATGAATCTTGAAAACATTATGTGCTAAATAAATAAGCCAGACTAAAAAAAAGAACAAATATTGTATGATTCCACTTATATGAGGGAACTAGAATAGATATATTTATAAAGACAGAAAAGTAGAACAGAGGTTACCAGAAGCTGCAAAGTAAGGGAAATGGGGAAATATTAATAGGTACTGAATTACTGCTAAGGACGATGAAAAGTTCTGGAAATGGACAGTGGTAACAGTTGCACAACATTGTAAATGTACTTAATGCCACTGAATTGCACACTTAAAACAATGGCTAAGGGACGCCTGGGTGGCTCAGTTGGTTAGACGACTACCTTCGGCTAAGGTCATGATCCCGGAGTTCCGGGATCGAGTCCCACATTGGGCTCCCAGCTCCACGGGGAGTCTGCTTCTCCCTCTGACCTTCTCCTCGCTCATGCTCTCTCTCACTGTCTCGCTCTCAAATAAATAAATAAAATCTTTTTAAAAAATGGCTAAAATAATACGTTTTACATTTTGTATTTTCTTAGAACAATTTTACAAAATTCACAACCAGAATTTTTTCTTTTTGTCTTCCTACACAGTACTAGGTAAATGGCCAGGGTGATTTTCACTGAAATAGTCATGACATAGATAAAGCACTCTTCCGTTGATATAGAGAAGCAGTTTTCAAAGTGTGTTCCACAAATCCATGGGAGTCCCTGAGGCTTTTTCAGGAAATATATAAGGTCAAAACTATTCTCATATTTCCTTTTTCAATGTATACGGTTCAGTGATAGTGTAAAAGCACCTTGGATAAAAGATAAAGCAGTGGCATCGTACTATTTCATCACTATATGTACTCTATTCTCCATTATCACACACCTGGAGTTTTGTTTTTGTTTGTTTGTTTGTTTGTTTGTTTTTTTTAAGTCAGTGGTACTTTGGAACGCCTAGGTGATTCAGTTGGTTGAGCATCTGCCTTTGGCTTGGGTCATAATCCCGGGGTCCTGGGACTGAGCTCTGCATCGAGCTTCCCTCTTAGCAAGGAGTCTGCTTCTCCCTCTGACCCTCTCCCCTCTCATGCTCTCATTCTCCTCTCTCTCAAATAAATAAATAAAATCTTTTAGGGGCACCTGAGTGGCTCAGTGCGTTAAGCCTCTGCCTTCAGCTCAGGTCATGATCTCAGGGTCCTGGGATGAAGTCCTGCATCCGTCTCTCTGCTCAGCAGGGGGCCGGCATCCCCACCCCTGCCTGCCTCTCTGCCTATTTGTGATCTCTCTGTCAAATAAATAAATAAAATCTTTTAAAAAAATAAATAAAATCTTTTTTAAAAATGACTAACAAACTGTAATTATTCAGAATTGGGTTTTGGCAGACATATTTCCTAAAAATAAAGTAAGCCTGTCACTTTACAGAAAACTACACTGTTTGTTGTCACTGATAAAATCAAGCTTTCAAAAAAGAATATTAGAATTTTCCAAAACTTGAAAGCTTCCCAATAACTTAAAAACTGTTCTACTGAGATCAATGGTGAAATTAATGTGATTACTTCATACTGCAGAATAACATGTGAAAATATCTGGAAGATCTACATAATTCAGTCAACTGATATTTCCAAAAAGAATGCTATAGACAAACAAATAAATGAATGAATACATACATATATGCATAAATACATAAAGTAAAAATAAAAAATAAAAAAAGAATACTATAGACAATGTTTGTATCCCCAGAAAATTCATATATTAAATCTTAACTCCCAGAGTGATACTATTTGGAGCTGGGGTCTCTGAGAAGTGATTAGGTCTTGAGGGGGGCCTTAATGAATGATATTAGCACCCTTATAAAAGAGAACTTAGAGAGTTCCCTTGTCCCTTCCACCATGTGAAGACATCATGAGAATACAGCCTTGAAGTGGGACCTTATCAAATACCAAATCTGATGGCACCCTCATCATGGACTTCTCAGCTTCCAGACTGTGAATAAATGTCTGCTGTTGGGGCACCTGAGTGGCTCACTTAAGTGTCTGACTCTTGATTTTGGTTCAGGTCATGATCTCAGGGTCCTGAAATCGAGCCCCATGTCAGGCTATACGCTCAGCACAGAGTCTGCTTATCCCTCTCCCTCTGCTCCTCCCCCCTTGCTCATACTCACTCGCTCACTCTCTCACTCTCAAATAACAAATAAAATCTTAAAAAAAAAAAGTCTGCTGTTGATAAGCCATATAGTCTATAGCACTTTTGTTATTGCAGCCCAAACAGACTACAACAAAGACCAATTCATAATGTTACAAAAACATGCATGAGTAAGAAATACATTAAAGTGTAAGACACACCAATGAACTGTAATACAACAGAGTATGAAAAGTTCTTTCATACAGTTTCTGCTTCCATGTTTCAAATAATCTTTAAGAAACTACCACTTGTGGGGCACCTGGGTGGCTCAGTCATTAAGCATCTGCTTTCGGCTCAGGTCATGATCCCAGGGTCCTGGAATCAAGACCCATGTCTGGCTCCCAGCTTGCAGGAAGCCTGCTTCTCCCTCTCCCACTCCCCCTGCTCGTGTTCCTTCCCTTGCTGTGTCTCTCTCTGTCAAATAAATAAATAAAATCTAAAAAAAAAAAAAAAAAGAAAGAAACTACCACTAGTCAAGTTTTGGTGTAGTATCAAGGAAGAACTTAAATATTAATATTAATTGATATTAAAATAGTCTTCCTGTTTGCAGTTATGTGTATGAGGCAAAATTTTTCTTCATAGACTTCAACCAGATTGAAAGCAGCAGCTATAAGAAACCATCTGCCTTACATTAAACCAGAGATTAAAGAGATTTGAAAAAAATGTAAACCTATGCCATTCTTCTAACTAAATGTGTTTGAGAAATTATTTTTCATTAAAAATGTGCCATATATGTTCCATGTAACAGCATTGTCATGTTATTTTTAAAGATTATTTATTTATTTATTTATTTGATTTTTTTTTTGACAGCCAGAGATCACAAGTAGGCAGAGAAGCAGGCAGAGAGAGAGGAAGGGAAGCAGGCTCCCTGCCGAGCGGAGAGTCTGACGCAGGGCTTGATCCCAGGATCCTGAGACCATGACCAGAGCCGAAGGCAGAGGCTTTAACCCACTGAGCCACCCAGGCGCCCCTGTCATGCTTTTTAAAAAATAAATAAATACCATCTTCAATTTCTAATATAGTACCAAACAAAAAGTCTATAGGGACTTCAATAATGTTTAAGAGTGTAGAAGGTCCCAAACCAAAAAGTTTGAGGGTGGCTCAGTCGGTACAGCATGCAGCTCTTGATTTTGGGTGGGTGAGTTCAAGCCCCAAACTAAGTGTAGAGATAGCTTAAATTTAAAAAAAAAAAAATTTTTTTAGGGGCGCCTGGGTGGCTCGGTGGGTTAAAGCCTCTGCCTTCGGCTCAGGTAACGATCCCAGGGTAGTGGGATCAAGCCCCGCATCGGGCTTTCTGCTCAGCGGGGAAACTGCTCCCCTTCCTCTCTCTCTACCTGCCTCTCTGCCTACTTGTGATCTCTGTCTGTCAAATAAATAAATAAATAAAATCTTTAAAAAAATTTTTTAAATAAAAAATAATAAAAATAAAATTAAAAAACCAAAAATTTGAGAACCGCTGATATCTGTTTCAAAAAGGGACTTTTCATTACTCCTTTTGTTCAGGTACAAAAAGGGTTTATATATAACTGAACAGTACTCTGAAACAAATGAACAAAAAAGGGCTAGAATAAAGAAAAGGCTCAAGTTCTGAGCCTCTACAATCTATTCAAAAAGCCGTATTTGTTAAGGAACAAAACATGCTCAGTGAAGGGAATAAGAATATGCCAGCCCAAAATATGTCACTTTGGCATAAGGAGTATTGGCAATTTAGAAACAGTAAACACAGGAGGAATTCTGTGCCCTCCTGCTCTCTGCCTAAAAAGCAGGGCATATATTTCCATTTATAAAGATGTCTTCCACTCCCATACAAGAAGAGGAGAATGACTCTTAACCAGTGGGGATTATTCTTATCACAGGCGTCAGCCAACTTGTGTCTGCATAAAACAAACTTTACTGAAATAACCCTTAACCTCCATTAGTTTATCCCACATTTTACCTTCCCATAATTTACTGCCCCCAGAAGCCTAAACCCCCTTTACTTTGTTTAATCGCTTCTCCACAACTTAACCACTCTTCCTTAAACTGGCATATAAACTCTAAATGGTTTTTTGAAAAGATAAACAAAATAGATAAACCTTTAGCTAGACTTAGAGCTAAAAGAGAGTTAACATAAAATCAGAAATGAAAAAAAAAATCAGAAATGAAAGAGAGGTTACAACTGATACCAGAGAAATATAAAGGATCACAGGAGATTGCTATGCACAAAAAATTAGACAACCCAGAAATATGGATAAATTTTTAGAAATATACAATCATGACTGGATCATGAAGAAATAGAAAATATGAATGGGCTGATTACTATTAAGAAGACTTGATAGAAAATATGAACGGACTAATTACTATTAAGAAGACTTGTGTCAGTAATCAAAAGCCCCCCTACAAAAGTCCAGGACTAGATGGCTCTCCACTCTTGAATTCTACCAAACGTTTAAAGAAGAATACCACTCCTCAAACTTTTCCAAAAAACAGAAGAAGGAAGACTTCCAAAATCAATTTGCAAGGCCAGCATTACCCGGATACCCAAACTAGACAAGGCTATTATCAAGAAAAGAAAATTACAGCCCAGTATCTCTGATGAACATAGCCACAAAATCCTCAACAAAGTATTAGCAAACCTAATTCAATAAGACATTAAAAGGATCATACACCATAATCAAATGGGAATTATTCCAGGGATGCAAGGATGGTTCAACACGCACAAATCAATGTGATACACCACATTAACAAAATGAAAGATAAAAACCATACGATCATCTCAATAGACACAGAAAAAAATATTTGACAGAAGTCAACGTCTATTCAATAAACTCTCAATAAAGTGGACTTAGAATATACCTCAATATAATAAAGGCCATATATGATAATTTTATAGCTAATATCACATTTGACGGCAAAAAGCTGAGAACTTTTTCTCTCAGATCAGAAATAAGACAAAAAAATAAATAAAATATTTTAAAAAAAAGAAAGAAGACAAAGATGCCCAACTCTTAACATAGCTGTTTTATTATTTTTCTATTTTGCTTTTTTTTTTAATTAGAAATGGGGTCATATTTATAAAGTAACTTAAAAAAAGATGCCCAGTCTTTTTTTCTTTCTTTTTTTTTTTTTTTTTAGTTTGTTTATTTGAGAGAGCGAGAGCACACATGCAGGAGCAGGGGGAGAAGCTGAAGGAGAGGGAGATGTATGTATGTATGTATCAACTTGGAAGAGAACGAGAGCAGGTATGCAAGAGCAGAGGGGGAAGCAGAGGGAGAGGGAGAAGTAGACTCCCTGTTAAGCATAGAGCCTGATGCGGGGTCTGATCCTAGGACCCCAACATCATGACACAAGCTGAAGTCAGATGCTTAACCTACTGAGCCACACAGGCACTCCACTCTTACCACTTTTATTCAGCACAATACTGGAAGTCGCAGTCAGAGCAATTAGTCAAGAAAAAGAAATAAAGGTATCCAAATCAGAAAGGAAGAAGTAAAATTGTCTCTATCTGCAGATGACATTATATATAGAAAACCCTAAAGATTCCACAAAAAAACTGTTAGAATAAACAAATTCAGTAAAGTTGCAAGATACAATATCAATATATAAAAATCAGTTGCATTTCTATATACTCATATCAGAAAGAGAAATTAGGAAATCCCATTTACAACTGCATCAAAAAGAATAAAATACCTAAGAATAAATTTAACCACAGAGATGAAAGATCTCTATACTGAAAACTCTAAGGAACTGATGAAAGAAACTGAACACACACGTATATGGAAAGATATTCCATGCTCATGGATTAGAAGAATACTGTCCATATTATTCAAAGCAATCTATAGATTCAATGCAATCCCTATAAAAATTTCAATGGTATTTTTCATAGAAACAATCTAAAATTTGTACAAAACTGCAAAAAAACCCAAATATGTAAAGCAATCTTGAGAAAGAAAAGGAAGCATCACATTTCCTGATTTCAAACAGTATTACAAAACTAAAGTAATTAAACAGCACAGTATTGGCATAAAAACAGACATGCAGATCAACAGAATGGAACAGAGAGCCCAAAAATAAACCCACATATATGTGTCAATTTATGAGAAAGGAGCCAAGAATATAGAGTGGATAAAGGACAAGTCTCTTCATGATAGTGCTGGGAAAACTGGACACCCACAAGCCAAAAAATGAAACTGGAACACTATCTTTCACCATACACAAAAATCCACTCAAAATGGATTAAAGATCTGAGTGTAAGACCTAAAACCATAAAATTCCTAAAGAAAACATAGGCAGTAAACTCCTGGACATCTGTCTTGGTGGTAATTTTTTAAATTTGATACCAAAAGCAAAGGCAACAAAAAGTGGGACCACATCAAATTAAAAAGCTTCTGTACAGCAAAGGAAGCCATTAACAAAATGAAACAGCAACCTACCAAAGCAGAGAAAATATCTGCAAATCCTATCTCTGAAAAAGAGTTAATATTCAAAATATGTAAAGAACTAATATAACTCAACAGCAAAAAACAATCTGATTGAATGGGCAGAGCATCTGAATAGATATTTTTCCAAGGTGTAAAGATGGTCAATAGGTACATGAAAAGGTGCTCAGGATCACTAATTATCAGGGAAATGCAAATAAAGACCATAATGAGATATATCCTAACACCTGTCAGAATGGCGATTCTCAAAAAGACTAGAAATAACAAGTGTTCAAGATGATGTGGAGAAAAGGGAGCCCTTGTGCACTGTTGGTGAGAATGCAAATTGGTGCAGCCACTATGGAAATAAATAAAATCTTCAAAAAAAAAAAAAAAAAAACCAGTATGGACATTCCTCAAAAAATTAAAAATAGAAGCATGCCTGGGTGGCTCAGTCTTAAGTGTCTGCCTTCAGCTGAGGTTATGAGCCCAGGGTCCTGGAATCGAGTCCTGAATTTGGCTCCCTGTTCAGTGGGAAGCCTGCTTCTCCCTCTCCCTGACTGTGTTCCCTCTCTGTGTCTCTATCAAATAAATAAAATCTTTAAAAAATTAAAAAATAAAAACAGAACTACTGTGTGGGCCAGCAAGTACACTTCCGTATATTTATGTGAAAAAAAAGAAAAACTAACTCAAAAAGATATCTGCACTCCCATGTTCAATGCAGAATTGTTTACAATAATCAAGATATGGAAACCCTAAGAATAAATGGATAAATAATATATATGTTATTGAATATACATATTAATATGTATTATATTTATATATATATATGTGCCACATTTGTGTGTACACACACACAGGAATATTATTTGGTCATAAAAGACAAAGGAAATCTTGTCATTTGGGACACTATGAATAGGACTTGAGGGCATTATACTAAGTGAAATAAGTCAGACAGAGAAATAAACATACCTCACTTACATAGGTCATCTGAAAAAACTCAGAGAGGGGCACCTGGGTGGCTCAGTTGGTTAAGTGTCTGCCTTTGGCTCAGGTCGTGATCCCAGGGTCCTGGGATCGAGCCCTGCAGCGGGCTCCCCGTTCAGCAGGAGTCTGCGTCTCCTTCTCCCTCTGCCTTTCCCCCCAGCTTATGTTTTCTCTCTCAAATAAATAAAATCTAAAAATAACAACAACACCTAAAAAAACTCACAGAGTACAGATTGGTAGATGACAGCAGGTGGTGGGAGATGGGTGAAATGGGTGAAGGTAGTCCAAAGGTATAAACTTGAAGATATAAAATAAATCCTAGGGATATAATGTACATTATGGTAACTATATTTAATAATACTATACTGTGTATTTAAAAGGTGCTAAGAGGGCTGCCTGGGTGGCTCAGTTGGTTAAGTGTCCAACTCTTGGTTTCAGCTCAGGTTATGATCTCAGGGTCGGTGGAATCCAGCCCTGTGTCAGGTCCGTACCCAGTGCAGAGTTGGCTTGAGATTCTTTATACTTCCCTCTTCCTCCCCTTCTGCTCCTCCCCCTGCTTGCGCACTCTCTAAGATAAATATTTAAAAAAATATTTTACTTATTTTTTATTTGACAGAGATCACAAGTAAGCAGGGAGGCAGGCAGAGAGAGAGGGAAAAGCAGGCTCCCCACTGAGCAGAGAGCCTGATGCAGGGCTCGATCCCAGGACCCTGGGATCATGACCGGAGCCGAAGGCAGAGGCTTTAACCCACTGAGCCACCCGGGTGCCCCAATAAGTAAAATATTTTAAAGAGTCACTAAGAGAGTATCTTAAAAGTTCTCATCACAAGAAAAAAATTTGTAACTACATGTGATGATGCCTGTTAACCAGAGTTATTGTGGCGATCACTTTGCAATATATACATATACTGAATCATTATGCTGTACACCTGAAACTAATATGTTATATTCAAATATAGCTCAATAAAAAAGAAAAAAATGGCATACAAACTATCAAACTTAACTGCTGCTTTGGGGTTCTACTTCTTTCCTGTGAAGATTCCTGGGTATATGAGTAATAAACCTTTTCTCCTGTTAACTAGGTGTTTGTCAGTTTAATTTGCAGACCCCAAAGTATGCCTACGAGAGTAGAGGAAAAGTTTTTTTTTCCCCTCTGCCCTATATTTAAGCAAAGGCGATGCAGGTAGTAAGAATTTATCATCTGGGGGCGCCTGGGTGGCTCAGTGGGTTGGGCCGCTGCCTTCGGCTCAGGTCATGATCTCAGGATCCTGGGATTGAGCCACCAATCGGGCTCTCTACTCGGCGGGAAGCCTGCTTCCTCCTCTCTCTCTGACTGCCTCTCTGTCTGCTTGTGAGCTCTCTCTGTCAGATAAATAAATAAAAAATCTTTAAAAAAAAAAAAAAGAATTCATCATCTGATGAAATACTTCAGGTTTGTCATGTGTGTTTGATAATATTTAACTCTGGCAATATTTAACAGGATAATCTTTTTATGTACTTAGTATTTAGACACAATACCTCCAATACTATATAGCAAAGGTGTATGTAAATGAAATAGTTTTCTTACACTGAGAAATTTTTTGTCAAGGATATTTGTAGAAGATAGGATTTACTATTTGGAGGGTAAATATTAGTAACTGAAACCAGGGCACTTGGGTTGGGTGGCTCAGGCAGTTGAGCCTCTGCCTCTTGATCTCAGCTCAGGTTCTGATCTCAGGGTCAGGAATTCAGAAATTATACAAGGAAGTTTTAACCATGGTTTTCCGAGTGAACACATTAGTAGAAAGCCATCTTAAGGGGCACTTGGGTGGCTCAGAGGGTTAAGCATCTGCCTTTGGCTCAGGTCATGATCTCAGGGTCCTGGTACTGATCTCCACACTGAGCCCCACATCAGGTTCCCAGCTCAGCGGGGAGTCTATTTCTTCCTCTCCCTCTGCCTCTCCCCCTGCTTGTTTTTGTGTGCTCTCTGCCTCTCCCTCTCTCTCAAATGCATAAATTAAAAAAAACTAAATAATTTTATTAAAATACTTTTCCTAAACTCATTATTTAAGAGGAATACAAACAAAAATATGCACCTGAAACTAATACTGTATTTTAATTATACTCAAAATAACACTAATAAGAATATTAAAACAAAAATAATTAAAACTATCTTAGATGTTATGATATAATCTTAGATGCAGAAAAATGCTTAGGAAAAAATGACTGGTTAATGAAGCTATCCAAGTAACAATTATCTTCAGGGGAAGGAAAAAAAAATTTTTATTTAAACTAAAACTTCAGGGGCACCTGGGTGGCTCAGTTGGTTGAAGTGTCTGCCTTCAGCTCAGGTCATGATCCCAGGATCCTGGGATCGAGCCCTGAATTGGGCTCCCTGGTCGTCTGGAAGCCTGCTTCTCCCTCTCCATCTCCCACTGCTCGTGTTCCCTCTCTAGCTGTGTCTCTCTCTGTCAAATAAATTAAATATTAAAAATAAATAAATAAATAATAAATTAAAACTTCAGTTTTTGAAACACTAAAAAATAAAATTATAAAATTATAAATGTAAAATTATGAATTATAAATTATAAAATTATAAATTTAATTATAAAATTAAAATTATAAATTATAAATTATAAAATTATAGAAACAGGAGGAGAGAAACAAAAACAACATTTTATCTCCCTAAAAGGGAAATCTTGCTATTTGCAACGACATGGATGGGACTAGAGGGTATTAATGCTGAGCAAAATATGTCAGTCAGAGAAATACAAATACCATATGATTTCACTCATATGTGGAATTTAAGAACAAAACAGATGACATAGGGGAAGGGAAGGAAAAATTAAGTAAGATGAAAATTGAGAGGGAGGCAAACCATAAGAGACACTGAATTCTAGGAAACAAACAGGGTTGCTGGAGGGGAGGTGGATGGGGAGAAGGGGTAACTGGGTGATAAGCAGTAAAGAAGACACTTGATATGAACACTGGGTATTCTATGCACTGATGAATCACTAAATTCAACCTCTGAAACTAATAAAAAATAAAAATAAAAGGGAAAAACTGACAGCTTTAACGAACTTTTTTAAAAGGCAATGATTAAACAAAATTTCCCCTCAGCATCAGTGAACTGCCACATTCAAATCCAGACTTCACTGACTATTTGGCATGCAGCATTGAACTACAGAACAATTCTGATCATATGTGGACAAATGCTATTTTTCACCACTAAAATGATTTATCTGTAGCACACTCATTAGTAACACTAACCTCCCCTTCATATGTCCCAACAACCAACCTGCTTTGTGAGCTAAATCTCAATCCCAAATCAGATGTTGTTGGCAAAACTAATCCCTGAATGAAAACAGTACAGCAGCCAATGAGAATATAGAATTTGGATCGTATGTTACCGATGTTGTGAGAGAAAACCATGAGGTTTCCAGCAGGTAGTTTTAGTCAGGTTTCTAGGCTCAGCAAAGTTGAAATATCATCTTTGGAGACATATATGATATTTTCTTATATTGCTGTTTTTTCTTCTTGGAAAATGTTTTTTGGGGTTTCTTTATTTTTTTTTGGAAAGTATGTTTTTCTAAAAGACAGTCTCACAACAAAGCAATGACTTCAACAATTAGGAGAAATAAAATGTAATATTTAATTAATTAAAAGCTAAAACATTGAGGTTGAAATAAGTAACGGGATTTTCTCTTTTCTGTGTTCTTCCTCAAACTAGAGACAGAACTCCTTCAGATTTCAATTTATTTTGACACTACCATTTTTTGCCCACTCACTTGATATAATTTAGGTAAACAGCAGTTTGTTCAGTTTTGAAGATTTCAAAATGCTAATAATAATTTCTTCCCAATAATGACAAATTAATTATATTTTCAAGGACTTCTCTAGTTGGAGAATAGGATGATTAAGGCATGATAAATTTTAGACATTCCATTCAAATAAACAAAATACAGTTTCTTAGCTTTGCTGACAAATACATAGATGGAATTGAAACAATTTTTTTTTAACTTATCCTTTTCACAGATTCCTAATCACTGGTGAATGAAAGCTATTGGCCTAAAATAAAATCTGGTTCAGGGGCACCTGGAGAGCTCAGCTATTAAGTGTCTGCCTTTGGCTCAGTTCATGATCCCAGGGTCCTGGGATTGAGCCCTGCATCAGGCTCCCTGTTTGGCGGGAAGCCTACTTCTCCCTCTCCTACTCCCCCTGCTTGTGTTCCCTCTCTCACTGTGTCTCTGTCAAATAAATAAATAAAAATCTTTTTATTATTTTTTTTATTTTTTTAAAAGATTTTATTTATTTATTTGTCAGAGAGAGAGAGAGAGAGAGAGCGCGGGCATGCAAGCGCACAAGCAGGCAGAGTGGCAGGCAGAGGCGGAGAGAGAAGCAGGCTCCCTGCTGAGCAAGGAGCCCAATGCAGGACTCCATCCCAGGACCCTGGAATCAAGACCTAAGCCGAAGGCGGCGGCTTAACTGACTGAGCCACCCAGGCGACCCAATAAAAATTAAAAAAAAAAATAAATAAACAAATAAAATCTAGTTCAGCCATAACCTAGCAATATAATTTTGGACAGTTCTCATACTTTTTTGACTGCTTATCTATAAAATATTTGATTACATCTACATGATCCCTTCTGTCTCTCATTTTAAATGGACCCTTAAAATTTGCCATCCAAAAAAGACAGTATCCTAGGCAAATTTCACAAATTTCATTAAAACTTGAATGGCGGGGGTGGAGGGGGAGCAGGGAATGCTCAGTCTCTTGGGCATCCAACTCTTGGTTTCAACTCAGGTCCTGATCCTAGGTTCCTGGAATTGAGCCCATGTCAGGCATCTTGCTCAGCAGGGAGTCTGTTGGTGATTCTCTCTCTCTCTCTCCCTTTGCCCCTCCCTCCTGCACTCATTCTTGCTCTCTCTAAAATGAATAAATAAATGTCTAAAAAAATTGACTAGGTACCATAAGTCATATTCCCAACTGGTAACCTAAATGCAATTACAAAGACCACAACGTTTTTCTGGGTGTTCATAAAAAGAAAAAACCGGAACCAAAAAGAAAACCATTAATATTTTTTTAAAATAAGTAATAAAACTGAAGAAAACTAGGATGAGATTTAGGGATAAGGGAGTGAAGAAACAAAACAGAGGAGGAAACACTTTCCAAATCATTGTATGAGGCCAGTATTACCCTAATGCCAATACCAGAAAAAGATAATACAAGGGACACCTGGGTGACTCAGCTGATTAAGCATCTAATTCTTGATTCTGGCTCGGGTCATGATCTCAGGTTTGTGGGATTGAGCCCTGTGTGGGGCTTCGTGGTGGGTATGGAACCTGCTTAAGATTCTCTCTCTCCCTTTTCTTCTACCCCTCTCCCCACACCACTCATGTGTATACTCTCTGGAAGGAAAAAAAAAAAAAGGCAAAACAAGAGAAGAAAACTACAGATCAATACCAATATCCCTTAAGAACACAAACACAAAAATCCTCAACAAAATACTAGCAAACCAACTCCAACAACCCATTAAAAAGGATTATATACAATGACCAAGCGAGATTTATTCCAGGAAGGCAAGGCTAGTTCAACTAACAAAAATTAATAATGTATACACCATATTGACAGAATAATAGAATAAAGGTTTGGTTATCACAATAGACGTAGCAAAAGCATTTGACAAAAATCAAACGCCCTTTCCCAATAAAACACTCAACAAGTAGAAAAGGGCATTTCCTCAACCTGATAAAGGGCATCTACAAAAATCCTACAGCTAACATCATACATAATGGTGAAAGACTGAATGCTTTCTTCTAAGGTCAAGAATAATACAAGGATGTCTTCTCTTGCCAATTCTATTTAACACTGTACTGGGGTTCTAGCCAGAGCAATTAGGGAAATAAAATAAATCAAAGGCACCCAGATTAGAAAGAAAGAAGTAAAACTACCTCTACCTGCATATAGAAAACTATAAAGAACACACACACACATACACAGAGTTAATAAACAAGCTCGGCAAGACTGGAGAATAGAAGATCAACACAAAAATCAACTGAATTTCTATACACTAGCAATTAACCATTCAAAAATGAAATGAAGGGGTGCCTGAGTGGCACAGTTGGTTAAGTGTCTGACTCTTTTTTTTTTTTAAGATTTTATTTATTTATTTGACAGAGAGAGATCACAAGTAGACAGAGAGGCAGGCAGAGAGAGGGAGGGAAGCAGGCTCCCCACCGAGCAGAGAGCCCAATGCGGGACTCGATCCCAGGACCCTGAGATCATGACCCGAGCTGAAGGCAGCAGCTTAACCCACTGAGCCACTCAGGCACCGCCCCCCCCCCTTTTTTTAAAGATTTTATTTATTTAGTGTCTGACTCTTGATCTCAGCTCAGGTCTTGATCTCAGGGTCAGGAGTTCAAGTCCCACACTGGACTCTGCACTGGGCATGGAGCCTACTTTTAAAAGAAAGAAAAAATGAAATTAAGAAAACAATTCTCTTTACAATAGCCCCCTAGAGAATAAAAAATTGAACAGATACTTCAGCAAAGAAGAAATACAAATGTCCAAAAGCATATGAAAAAATGTTCAACATTATTAGTCATTACGGAAATACAAATCAAAACCACACTGAGATACCCCTTCTCACCTACTAGGATGGCTATAATTAAAAAAGACAATGGACTAAATACAAAAAGATAACAACAAGTGTCAGTGAGGATACAAAAAAGGCAAAACCCTCATAGAAGCTGGCAAAAAAATTGTAAAATCATGTAGCCACAACACAACATGTAGAAAACAGTGTGGCAGTTCCTCAAAAAGCTAAAGGTACCATTATGACCCAGTAATTCCCCTCCTAGCTATATACCCAAGTGAACTGAAAATGTCCACACAAAAATTTGTGCATGTTCATAGCAGCATTCTTTGTAACAGCTAAGAAGTGGAGGAAAGTCAAATATCCATCAACTGATAAGTGGAAAAACAAATGTGGTACATCCATAAAGTGGAATATTATATAGCCATAAAAAGAAATGAAATACTGACACATGAAACAATTGGATGAACCTTGGAAACACTACACTAAGTGAAAGAAGCCAAACACAAAAAGCCATGTACCATGTCACTTAATTTATATGAAGTGTCCAGAACAGGTAAACCCATGGAGACAGAAAGTAGATTAATGACTGAGACAGACGGAGTAAAGGGGAAAGGGGAGTGACTGCTAATAACTACATGGCTTCTTTTTAAAGTGATAAAAATGTTTTGGAATTAGATGGTAGTAAAAGTTGCACAACTCTGTGTACATACTAAAAGACACTGAATTACAGGGTCACCCGGGTGGCTCAATCAGTTAAGTGGCCGGCTCTGGATTTTGGCTCAGCATGATCTCAGGGTGATGGGATGAGCCTCACATCAGGCTCCACACTCACTATGGACTCTGCTTGTCCCTCTCCCTCTCTTCCCCACCCTCCACCTCTGGCTCATGCTCTCCAAAATAAATAAAATCTTTTTTAAAATAAATAAATAGGAGCCCCTGGGTGGCTCAGTTGGTTAAATGTCTGCTTTCAGCTCAGATGGTGATCTCAGGGTGGTAGAATAAAGCCCCACATCAGGCTCCCTGCTCAGCGGGAGGTCTTGCTTCTCCTTCTCCCTCTGCTGCTCCCCTCACCCCTGCTCATCCTCTCTCATTCTCTCAAATAAATAAAATCTTCTTAAAAAATTAAATAAAAAAAAATTTTTAAGCCCACTGAATTATATGCTTTAAAATGATGAATATTAAGGCATGTAAATTAGATCTCAATAAAAGAGAGAAAAAGTTGGGGCGCCTGGGTGGCTCAGTCAGTTAAGCCGCTGCCTTAGCTCAGGTCATGATCCCAGGGTCCTGGGATCAAGCCCTGCATCGGGCTCCATGCTCAGCAGCAGAGAGCCTGCTTCTCCCTCTCCCTCTGCCTGCTGCTCTGCCTACTTGTGCTCCCTGCCAAATGAACGAGTAAAATCTTAAAAGAAAAAGAGAGAGAGAAACAGAGAGAGGGAGAGAGAGAGAGAGAGAAGAGCCATAGGTACTTTTAAAATTCCACCAAATTTGGGCCCATGGACGGCTGGCTCAGTCAGGCATCTGACTCTTGGTTTGGGCTCAGATCATGATGTCGGAATCATGATGTGGAGCCCCCAAGCCCGATATCTGGGTTCTGGGTTCTGTAGGGAGTCTGCTTCCCCCTTTCTCTTCCTCTGCCCCTCCCCTTCACGCATGCACTCTCCCTAAAATAAATGAATCTTTATAAAACATAAAATAAAATTCCACCTAATTTATTTATTTATTTTTAAATTCCACCTAATTTAAAACAGACTTTTATCAGATCTTTTAAAGTCATGGCAAAGAAAAAAATAAAAATACATAAAAAGATCAATCATAGAGAGGAGGATGTGTTTCAATTCAGGGCTTAGTTTCAACCCATTACCACAATTTTATATATAACAGAAAAACTACCTGGTTCTGAACCTTTGTAGTTATATGTTTAGTTATATGTTCTTGTTGCTCTTTTTTAGGCTCCTAGCCTCACTTTTCTTCCTCTGCCACTGTTTTCACCCCTTCCAAGTTCCCTTATTTCTCCCCAGGAGCTATGTCTCTCCCAAATTTGTCAGTTTATGACTTTTGCATAGGAGGAATTACCCCGTAATATTTCATTCTACATTGTGCTTTTTAAAAAAAAAAAAAAAAAGATTTTATTTATTTATCTGACAGAGAGAGATCACAAGTAGGCAGAGAGGCAGGCAGAGAGAGAGGGGGAAGCAGGCTCCCCGCTGAGCAGAGAGCCGGATGCAGGGCTCAATCCCAGGACCCTGGGATCATGACCTGAGCTGAAGGCAGAGGCCCAACCCACTGAGCCACCCAGGTGCCCCTACATTGTGCTTTTTTAAAGATTTTATTTATTTGAGAAGGAGCAAGCACGACAGAGAGAGAGAGAAAAAGAGCAAGTGAGCAAGTACAACGAGGTGGGGAGCAGCAGAAGGAGAGGGAGAAGCAGGCTCCCTGCTGAGTAGCGAGAATGACACAGGGCTAGATCCCAAGACCCCAGGATCATGACCCGAGCCAAAGGCAGACGCTTAACTGACTGAGCCACCCAGGTGCCCCTCATTCTGCATTGCTTTTAAGGTTCACTTATATTGATACATTACATGACTACTATTACATGACTACATATAGTCATATTATATGACTATTCTATAAATTCTTCATTCTATTATTGATGAATTCTTTGGTTATTTCCAGCTTTTTGCTTTAACAAATAACATTGCTATGAACTCCTCTTCTACTTGTCATGGGTACAAACTCTTGTCTACCTCCTAGAGTTGCCATAAGATATATACTTTACTAGATATTGCTAAAATTATCCTTTTCTAAAGTGGGGTTCCAATGGCTACTCTATTCCCCACAGCAGGGTATGATGAGTTCTCATTATTCCACATCTTCAACAAAATGGTGAGTATAAAATATTGAGATTTTTTACTTGCATTTCTGTAACAACTAAGGAGATTGAACACTTTTTCATGTCCACAGGTCATTTGTATTTCCACTTCTATGAATTTCCAACCCATTATCTATTATTACATTGGTTTATAAAATATTCTTTATAGCATCTGGATACTAATCCTTTTTAAGTTAAATGTTCTGCAAACATTTTCTCCCAGAGTATTTTTCATTTCATGTTGTCTTTTGATAACTCTATGTCTTTAATTTTGATCTAGGCCTGTTTATTGATCTTTTCCTCCACAATTCAAATTTGAAACCTTATTAAAGAAATCCTTCCTACCCTCCCTGCCCTGATATCATAAAAATATTCTTCCAGGGATGTCTGGGTAGCTCAATAAGTTAAGTGACCAACCCTGGGTTTTGGCTCAGGTTATGATCTCAGGGTCGTGAGACTGACCCTGGAATTAAATTCTGCACCGGGTAATGGGGCCTGCTTGAGATATTCTCTCTCTCTGTCTCTCTCTCTGCCCCTCCCCCTCCACCATTCATTCTCGTTCTCATATATATATATATATATATATATATATATATATATATATATTAAAATATTCTTCCATATTTTTTAAAGGTTTTGCTTTTCACATTTACATCTTTAATCATTAGAAATTTACATATATGGTGTGAATAGAAATCCCATTTTATTATTTCCCATATAGATAACCAACTGTTTCATTATCATGTATTGTTTAGTCAGTTCATCATTGTCTCACTTGCCTGCAAAACTCTATCCATATGTTTTAGTTTCCTTATATGAAATTCAGTTTCTGGTGTCTTTGTTCTGCTCCATTGTTTGGTTTATCCTGTGCCATTAACTAACACATTGTTAACATATTAGCATATTGTTTTGTTTTTTTAAAGATTTTATGTATTTGAGCAAGTGAAGAGAAGGGGGGAGAGAGAGAGAAAGAGAGCACAGGCAAGGGGAGAGTAACAGGGAATGGGAGAAGCAGGCTCCCTTTTTAGCAGGGAGCCTGCTGCAGGGCTCGATTCCAGGACCCTGGGGTCATGACCTGAGCCAAAGGCAGACACTTAACCAACTGAGCCACCCAGCATCCCCCCCAGCACATTGTTAATTAGTATGGCTTTAAGGAAATTTATTTTTTTTGGCAGTTTGCTCACCTGTTATAAATTTTGGGTACTTGTTTTGGGAACTTGTTGCATTATTTGAAGTATCCTATCATTATATTAAACAGAATTGTATTACACTTATAAATTAATTTGGAAAGAACTAATGTGCTTATGGTACTGAGTCTTTCTATCCATTAATATGGTATCCCAATTTATTCAGATCTTCTCTAATGTCTTTTAATAAAATTTTGTCATTTTCTCCGTAAAAGGTCATGTGCATCTTTCATTGGTTGTGTTCTAAGGTACTTTTTCAAATGTTGTTACAATTCCATGTGTTCTAGAAACACAAGTGTCCATCGACAGATCAATGGATATACAAAAGGTGGTATGTGCACATAATGGAGTATTATTCAGCCATAAAGAATGAAGTTCTGGAAAAAAAAAAGTTCTGATACATGTTATAATATGGATAAACCTTGGAAACATCCTAAGTGAAATAAGCCAGGCAAAAAAAAGGACAAAAATTTATGATTCAATGTTTATGAAATACCTAGAACAGGCAAGTGCATAATTATTTTTCTAGACTCAAGAGTTTATCTTAAGCTATGATTATCTGTAAATATCTTATTATACTCACTTATAAAACTATATAAGCCTGATTTGGGTGACTACTATTAAAAAAAATGAAATAACAAGTGTTGGTGAGTATGTGGAGAAACTGGAAACCTGGTGCACTGGTGGTTGATAAAAATGGCACAATACTTTGGAAAATAGTATGGAGGTCCCTCAAAAAATTAAAAATAGAAATACCATATGATCCATCAATTCCAATTTAGGTTTATATCCAGAAGAATTGAAAGCAGGGTCTAGAAGAGACATCTGGACACCCATGTTCATGGTCGCACCATCCCCAATAGCCAGTAGTGGAAGGAACCCAAATGTCCACTGATAGATGAATAGATTTTAAAAATGTAGCATATGCATACAATGGAATACTACTCAGCCTTCAAAAAAGGAAAGCAATCCCACAACAACTTCTTGCTAGACATGTCTCCAAAGGCAAGGGAAACAAAGACAAAAATGAACTACCGGGACTTCATCAAGATAAAAAGCTTTTGCACAGCAAAAGAAACAGTCAACAAAACTAAAAGGAAACCCCCAGAATGAGAGAAGATATTTGCAAATTTCGTATCAGATAAAGGACTAGTATCCAAAATCTATAAAGAACTTCTCAAACTCAACACCCCCAAAATCCAAAAAATCCACCCAAGAAATAGGCAGAAGATATAAATAGACATTTCTCCAAAGAAGACATACAAATGGCTAACAGACACATGAAAAAATGCTCATCACTCTACACCAGGGAAATACAAATCAAAACCACAGTAAGATACCACATCGCACCAGTCAGAATGGCTAAAATTAACACGTCCAGAAACAACTGGTGTTGGTGAGGATGTGGAGAAAGGGGAACCCTCCTACACTGTTGGTGGGAATGCAAGCTGGTGCAGCCACTCTGGAAAACAGTATGGAGGTTCCTCAAAAAGTTGAAAATAGAGCTACTATCCTACGGCCCAGCAATTGCACTTCTGGGTATTTACCCTAAAGATACAAATGTAGTGATATGAAAGGGCACCTGCACCCCAATGTTTATAGCAGCAATGTCCACAATAGTTGGCCAAATATGGGAAGCGTCCAGATGTTCCAAGACAGATGAATAGATAAAGAAGATGTGATATATTCAGAGTTTTTTCCACTTTCCTTTTCCAGCCTATCAGTTCCTCTTTCCCCAGAGGTGGTCTGTAATTTTTTTTTATGGCAACCAACGTAAATTATATATGACCATAAATAGATTACACACACACACACACACACACACACACACACACACAAACACCAAAACAGAAGATGTGGTGCACATGTGCACACGTGCACACATGCGCGCATGCACAAACACACACACACACACACAATGGAATACTACTCAGCAATCAAAAAAATGAAGTCTTGGGGCACCTGGGTGGCTCAGTTGGTTAAGCAACTGCCTTCCACTAAAGTCATGATCCTGGGATTTCGGGATCAAGTCCCGCATCAGGCTCCCAGCTCCAAGGGGAGTCTGTTTCTCCGAGCTCTGACCTTCCCCCCTCTCATGCTCTCTCTCTCACTATCCCTTTCTCAAATAAATAAATAAAAATCTTTTTTAAAAAGCCGGGGAGAGCACCTGGGTGGCTCAGTGGATTAAGCCTCTGCCTTTGGCTCAGGTCATGATCTCAGCGTCCTGAGATCGAGCCTCGAATTGGGCTCTCTGCTCAGCAGGGAGCCTGCTTCCCTTCCTCTCTTTCTGCCTGGCTCTCTGCCTACTGTGATATCTCTCTCTCTCTCTCTCTCTCTCTCTCAAATAAATCTTTAAAAAAACAATGAAGTCTTGCCATCTGCAACAATGTGGATGGAACTAGAGGGTATTATGTTAATCGAAATAAGTCAATCACAGAAAGACAATTATATGATCTCACTGATATGTGAAATTTAAGAAACAAAATAGAGGATCATAAGGTTAGAGAGGAAAAAAATAAAAGGAGAAAAACCAGAAGAGACTCTAATCATAGGAAACAAACTGAGGGCTGCTGAAGGGGAGGGGAGTAGAGGGATGGGATAACTGAGTGATGGACATTAAGTGGGGCTTATGATATAATAAGCACTGGGTCTATACAATTGATGAAACAAATAATACATTATATATTAATTAACTTAATTTAAATTTAAAAAAAAGAAATCCTGTCACATGCTACAACAGCAATGAGCCCTGAGAACATTATATTAAGTAAAATAAACCAATCACAAAAAGGCAATCACTGTGATTCCACTTTATATGAGGTAACCAAAAATAAAATACACAGAAACAGAAAATAGAATGGAGGTTACTGGGAGCTGAGGAAAGGAGGAAAGGGGAGTTGTTATTTAAAGGGGATCGCAGGGGTGCCTGGGTGGCTCAGTGGGTTAAAGCCTCTGCCTTTGGCTCAGGTCATGATCCCAGGGTCCTGGGATAGAGCCCCGCATCAAGCTCTCTGCTCGGCGGGGAGCCTGCTTCCCCCCTCCCCCCGCCTGCCTCTCTGCCTACTTGTGATCTATGTCAAATAAATAAATAAAATCTTAAAGAAAAAATAAAGGGGATGGCATTTCAAATTTGCAAGAAGAAAAAGTTGTAGATATATATTCAACAACAATGTGCATAATGCTTAATGCTACTGAACTATGCACTCAAAAATTTTTATGCTGGTAAATTTTATGGTGTTTTAAAAATTGTAATTAATTATATGGGCCTGGAATTGATTTGGTAGGTAGATTTTTTTTTTAAATTACTAATTCAATTTCTTTTATGGCTAAAAGACTATAAAGATTTTAAATTTCTTCTCAAGTCAGTTTTGGTAATGTTTCTAGAATGTGCTTTTGCTACTGAAGTTACCTTTTCATGGCTCATTAAAATGACTACATTACCTTTACTTCTTTGTAGTTACCAGATGGGCCCTATTAAAAAGTATCAAGTATTCATTTAAAGCCATAAGCCAGGGCGCTGGGGTGGCTCAGTGGGTTAAGCCTCTGCCTTTGGCTCAGGTCGTGATCTCAGGGTTTTGGGATAGAGTCCCACATCGGGCTCTCTGCTCAGCGGGGAGCCTGCTTCCCCTTTTCTCTCTCTCTGCCTGCCTCTCTGCCTACTTTCTCTCTCTCTGCCTGCCTCTCTACCTACTTGTGATCTCTCTCTGTCAAATAAATAAATAAAATCTTTTTAAATAAAGCCATAAGCCATTACATATGGACTTGATCTAAAAATTAGACAAATTATAATGGGGACTACTTCTTATAGAAATCTACAGATGCCAATTATAGATATCTCCAAATTTAAAAACTGATAAATAATATATCTACATATGGCAATCCCTACTTTAACTATGAATAAAGTGAGATCAATCTTATTAAGTCCTTTCTGGTAATTCTTGAAGATTCCTCATATGTAAAATGTTTTATATTGAAATGCTTCTTCCACTAAAACCACAGAATGAAAGTGCCAAGACTGGGGAAAAAGGTAAGTGGAAATTTAACTTAAAAAAAGTCCTGGGGCGCCTGGGTGGCTCAGTGGGTTAAAGCCTCTGCCTTCTGCTCAGGTCAGGATCCCAGGGTCCTGGGATCGAGCCCTGCGTCGGGCTCTCTGCTTGGCAGGGAGCCTGCTTCCCCTCTCTCTCTCCCTGCCTCTCTGCCTCTCTGCCTACCTGTGGTCTCTGTCTGTCAAATAAATAAATAAAATCTTAAAAAAAAAAAAAAAGTCCTAATTTTTCCCCCTTTAGCTCAGCATGGAAGAGCGAAATCTCAGGTTCAGTGGTTCAAATGACGTGTTTTTTTCCATTAACCATAATAAGTACTGAAATATAAATGATTGTGTAAGGGGAAAAAGAACTAGATAGAGAGATTTATACTTATATTTGAAACCCATTCTAGAAGCCTACCAATGAGTTCATGATTCAACTTGTAAAGTTAGTTGGAAGACATTATTTCTTCCATTCCCTCCAAAGCAGTCTCAAAAGTGATGCACTAGAGATCCAGAAATTATGTTCAGTCCCTTTATGACATCTACATGTAAGTTGGTCTTTCATTAAAAATAAGCAAGGGGGGAAAAAAGCAAGAATAATATTGTTTTTTAAATCTGAGCAAATGCTCCAGAAACATGATATAGACTATTAACCTTTTTTTAAAGGTGAAAAAAAAAACAAGTCAAAGAGACCCCAAAAATAAGACTAGTCTACATATCCTTAAGTCCAATACCATCGTCTCCAAAGACTCTTCTACCCTAGTCCACAATACCTCCTTCGGCTGAACTTCTAAAGCACTTGTTGGTATCACTCTTTTGAAACTTATCTATTCCTCATACTATTATTCACCTCAGAATCTGTTTTCTTAACTGGAAAATAAAAATTAGAGCAATACATGAGGAAAATATTAAGTAAGACTGGGTATATAAAACAATGTTTGACACAGTAACTATTCAATAAGTACTGTAAAAGTTAGCTCTCTGCCATTTACCAACTTTATGACTCTGAACAAGTCACTTTTGCTAACTCTCATTTTCTTCATCTGTAAAGTAGAAATAACAACCTCTGTCAAATGATTGTCTATGTGCTAATATGGATGACCAATACTCATTGGTTTTCAGAGTATTTTTTCATCATTATGCCTAACACAATCCCTTGCCTATTCTAGTTCATCATTATTTTAATTTTTTTTAAGATTTTTATTTATTTATTTGACAGAGAGATCACAAGCAGGCAGAGAGGCAGGCAGAGAGAGAGGAAAGGAAGCAGGCTCCCTGCTGAGCAGAGAGCCCGATGTGGGGCTCGATCCCAGGACCCCAGAACCATGACCTGAGCCGAAGGCAGAGGCTTAACCCACTGAGCCACCCAGGTGCCCCTAGTTCATCATTATTAAACCTTTATATAACATACAACACTTTACCTTACCATTATAAAATAAGCACTTTATAAACTATAAACATAAATTTCAATAGCTACAAAAGAGTTTACATGAATGTGTCAAAATTTACTTAACTATTCCCTCAAAGTTGTACATCAACTACTCTCTTGTATCTCCACCCAGCTTCTTGTTCTTTCACAACACCAGCCCAGTAAATTTCTCAACCATGGGGAATCAATCCAACCACCTGCTGAATTCAAGAAAATCACAAGCTGGCAATTTGTGTCACTACAAATTTACAAGTCTTTACTCTTTGAGATCAACTACCCTATTAGTAATTTATCTACATGCTGACCTTACCCAGTTTTCCAATCTACATTCTTCTTCAAACCCATCTTCTTCCTTACAAGTGTTGGATAAAAGTATCTCTCCTTCCCTGGGGTTATAATCTCTTCTTACCACCAAACTCGGCCTTCCTGTTCCATCAAATCACACCTCATATAACTCAAATTTACCTCTACCTTACCATCTCTGCCAAAACATAATACACATGAAACTCTTCTATCTTTAAAAAAAAAAAAAAATTTAGATTTACATCCCTCTCTATCTACTCACTTCTGTTTCATAGCAAGTTTCCTAAGAGTAGTCGATACTTGTAGTCTCTATTCTCTTACCTCCCACTCACTCTTGAATCTAATGTAATCTGATTTCTACCCCATTCACGAAATATAATCTTGTTAAGGTCTCCTCAACAACAGAGTCCAGCAGAATATTTTCTATTTTTATTTCACAATTACTTCAAATTTTTCACCATTAGCCATTTTTTCCTTCTGAAAAAGCTCTCCCTTGGCTTCCCCAAAGACCAGTTTCCTTGTTCATTTCCTACCTTTCCTGCTGCTTTTGAGTCTTGAATCTAACATGTTGGTTGACCACACAATGTTTCAAGAGTTCCTCACTACCCAAAGGATAAATGCCAAACTCTTCATTCAACATGGACTATAAAGCCCTTCACAGTTTGGCCCCTGTTTAATCCTTTTTTCTTTCTTTCTTTTTTTTTTTTTTTTTGAGAAGGGGGAGAGCGTGAAAAGAGAGCAAGTGGGGAGGGGCAGAGTGAGGGAGAAAATCAAGCAGCATGGAGCCCAACATGGGGCTGGATCCCACAACCCAGAGATCACACCTGAGCTAAAACCAAGAGTTGGACACTTACCCGACTCTACCACCCAGGTACCCCTCTGCTTACTCTTCTAAGCTCATTCTCCTATTACTTTCCCACAGGCACCTTTTACCCTAGCCACACCAAAAACACCCACAGCTCATCCAAATACACAACACTTTCTTCCTTTTTTTTTTTTTTTTTTTTTTTTTTAAGATTTTTGTTTATTTATTTGACAGACAGAGATCACAAGTAGGCAGAGAGGCTGGCGAGAGAGGAGGAAGCAGACTTCCCGAGGAGCAGAGAGCCCGATGCTATGCGGGGCTCAATCCCAGGACCCTGGGATCATGACCTGAGCTGAAGGCAGAGGCTTCAACCCAATGAGCCACCCAGGCGCCCCTACACAACACTTTCTATGTCTTTGTACTTATGGCTCCCTGTACTTCACAAAACACTCATTCCTTCCTCCCTCCCCTCCACCCCTTTCTCTCACCAGGATCCTTTATATCCAGCTACTTCTGGGGGGGTAGACTCAGGTCATACATTATTTTTTCTGTGAAACCATCCCTCACATCTTTAAACACCACTATTTTTTTTTTATTCCATAGAGCTTTTCTCAAGCTTCTAATGTAAAGCTTATTCATTATAGTTTAGCTATTGACCTGTCTTTGTGCTCAACTGTGAGTTCCTTGAGGACACACATTCTCTTATTTATCATTTCAATCACCAGTGCTGGGTGTCTCACAGAGAGAAGGCACTCAAATATTTGTTGAATTTATACACAAGATGATCAGCTTTTAGGCTTACCAGAGAGAAATGAAGATCCAAGAATAATCATGCTGTAAGTACCGCATGGAATTTTACTGAAGGCAGGGGGAAAAAATGATCAGCCTGGACAGAGAAAAAAATTGAAATTTCCCACAGAAAAAGGTAAAATAGGCTAACAGAAAAAAATGATAATCAGCCACACTTGCTATAAATACTAACTCATTGCTTCCTTTTGCCCAAAATTTTACCCATACCGATCTTAGAGCCAAATACGAGTCACATAGCTTCTAGCAAGTAAGGTATGCAGTGGCCTCTAGCAAAACTTCTAGCATAAACCCCTCGCCTTAACCTCTCTAACATTTTCTCACTGTATCACAAAAACATCTTTCAGAAAAGTAAGTACCTGCTATATGCCATATCCAAGGTAAGATTTATAATATTTGTGTATATATGTGTGTATATGGAATAGTTTTATAATTCTTACAAAGATCTTTGTGAATTAAGTATTACTATTCCCATTTTATAGATGAGAATTGTTCAATGCCACACCATTTTTAAGCAGACTAAATTCAAACCAGTCTTCTAACAAAGTACAATCCTCTATCCACTCAAGGCAGCAACTCCATGAACATATGATTTGAAAGTTTCCAGTTGTCTTTCAGGCACCCCTCACATCATGTGTAAGGTTAACTCTAAGCTAGCCTTCTACAGCAGATGTACAAAATTCAAGACAAGACATTCATCAAATTCATTCTCTGCTATTAAGGGTCCTCTCTCTTATCTGTACTTCCAATTCCTCATTCATCAAACCCTAAGAAACAGGGTTAGTGAAAATTTTATTCTCAAGATTAGAGTCTGTAAGGTAGACAGAATAATAGCCCTATAAAGATGTCCATATCCCAATCCCTGGAACCTGTGAATATATTATATTATGTAGAAAAAGGGATTTTGCAGATGTGATTAAGTTAAGAACATGGACACAGAAAGATTACCTTGGATTATCCATATGGACCAAAGAAATCACAAAAGTTGTTAAAGAGGGAGGCAAGAATATCAGAGTCAGGGAAAGAGATATGACAAAGGAAGTAGAGGATAGAAAAAGAGAGAGACTTAAAGATGCAACACTACTGGAACCAGCAGCCAAGGAATGCAGGAAGCTCCTAGAAGAAAATGGATCCTTCTCTAGGGCCTCCAAAAGGAATGCAGTCTGCTGACATCTTGATTTTAGGACTTTTGACCTCCAAAACTCTAAGATGAGAAATAGGAGCTGGTTTTTTTGTTTGTTTGTTTGTTTTTAAGATTTTTTTTTTTAATTTATTTGTCAGAGAGAGAGAGGGAGAGAGAGTGAGCACAGGCAGACAGAATGGCAGGCAGAGGCAGAGGGAGAAGCAGGCTCCCCGCCGAGCAAGAAGCCCGATGTGGAACTCGATCCCAGGACGCTGGGATCATGACCTGAGCCGAAGGCAGCTGCTTAACCAACTGAGCCACCCAGGCGTCCCTGTTTGTTTTTTTTTTAATATTTTATTTATTCAGTTGACAGAGATCACAAGTAGGCAGAGAGGCAGGCAAAGAGAGAGAGAGAGGAGGAAGCAGGCTCCCCGCTGAGCAGGGAGCCCAATGCAGGGCTCGATCCCAGAACCCTGAGATCAGGACCCTGAGATCACGACCCAAGCCAAAGGCAGTGGCTTAACCCACTGAGCCCCCCAGGTGCCCCAATAGGAGCTGTTTTAAGCCACTAAATTTATAGTAATTCATTATGGCAACAATAGGAAACTTGCAAGAGTTTCTACTTATCAATGCCTAAGAGTAAGGGGCAGCTCTAAGTCTATCTTTCTGAAGATTAATTTTTTGTATTTAGTATTTACTTGTAAATCTTGTAATTTTTTATGTACTTTTGACATTGTTTTTGCTATATAATAATAAATCAAGGACAAAAATTGTCCACAATGCTGTTATCAAATCAATGTTTTCATTTGATCATATTCTAGGTCTTTCCCTTCACCAAAGTCTATTTGTACGTATTTGTGGTAATATCAAGGAATAATTTTATAATCTATACTTTTACTAGTAATGCTTACTCCATGAGTTTTTTCCCCATTTTGCTTCATTTTTTTCTGAGATCCCCTTAACCTGTTCTCCTTTCCAACCTCAGGTCAGCATCTTTTGCTGCTCCTGCAACATTTCAAAAATAACTCCTGCATCAGGTTCTTTGCAACTGCTATTCACTCTACCTCTAGTACACTTCATTTAGCTATCCTCACAACTCAACCCTTCACTTCCTCCAAGTCTCTGCCCAAAATGTCACCTTAAGATATTGCAATACAGGGGTGCCTGGGTGGCTCAGTGGGTTAAAGCCTCTGCCTTCGGCTCAGGTCATGACTCCAGGGTCCTAGGATCGAGCTCTGCATCGGGCTCTCTGCTCAGCAGGGAGCCTGCTTCCTCCTCTCTCTCTGCCTGCTTCTCTGCCTACTTGTGATCTTTATCTGTCAAATAAATAAATAAATTTTTTTTAAAGATTTTATTTATTTATTTGTCAGAGAGAGAGAGAGGGAGAGAGAGCAAGCACAGGCAAACAGAATGGCAGGCAGAGACAGAGGGAGAAGCAGGCTCCCTGATGAGCAAGTAGCCCGATATGGGACTCGATCCCAGGACGCTGGGATCATGACCTGAGCCAAAGGCAGCTGCTTAACCAACTGAGCCACCCAGGCGTCCCATAAATAAAATCTTAAAAAAAAAAAAAAAAAAGATTTTGCAATACATGTAATAGACAAGAATATCCAGAATCTTTAACTCCAATAAACCAGTAAGAAAAAAAGACAATCCAATAGAAAAAATGGGCAAAAGACATGAAAAGGTGTCTCATACAAGAGAATAACCAAATGGCCAACATGTGAGAAGATGATCAATCGCATTAGGAATAAGGAAAATGCAAATGAATTTAAACCATAATGAGATACCACCACACACTTAGGAGATGTGCAAAAATGTGAATGTCTGACAACATCTAGGGTTCCTCTAAGTGTCATTAATGCTCAGATACCATTACAGATGGCAATAACTTGGCACTCTCTAGAAGAGCTGAGATACACACATTTTATAAACCAGAATTCTCAATCCTAGATATACCTTACAGAAATGCATTCACATGACATGTGCAAAATCTTCATAACAGCATTGTCCATAATAACCAAGATAGAAACTATCCAAATGTCTATTAAAAGTAGAAATCAACTGTGTTCTACAATGAAATACCATATAATAACAACAAAAAAAGAAACTACAGCTACATAAAAACAGTATAGATGCCTCGGCATGATAGTGAGCAAAATACCCAAAAGAATACATACAGTATAATTCCATATACAGCAAATTCAAACAGGCAAAACTAAAATATATTCTTTAGGAATATAATTATAAGGAAAAACAAGAAAATAGTTACCAAAGAAAGTTAAATCAGTGGTTTACTCTGGTGGGAAGAAGGGGGGATATATTTGAAAAGGGGCATGCCTTTGGTTTCTAGGAAACTGGCCACCTTCAACATCTTTATCTACATGGTAGTTACATAGTTGTTCACAAATGTTAATAAACTACATTTATGTTTCTATACTACATAAACTACATGTATGTTTTATACACTTATTAGCATGTATTTTATTTCACAATAAGAAGGTTAAACCACCATATCAGCGAGGCCTCTGATTATCCAGAATAAAACAGTAATTCCTCTCTGCCCTCCATCCCCTTTAGCCAGTTGGGTTTTTCTCCACAGCATTTATCTTCACCTAACATACTATATATTTACTTCTTAATTTATTGTCATACCTGCTCCTGCATAAAACAAGGACTTGGTTTTGTTCACTACTATATTCCCAGCCATTAGAAGAGTACTTAGAATAAAATACACCGGGGTGCCTGGGTGGCTCAGTGGGTTAAAGCCTCTGCCTTCGGCTCAGGTCATGATCCCAGGGTCCTGGGATCGAGCCCCGCATCGGGCTCTCTGCTCAGTGGGGAGCCTGCTTCCTCCTCTCTCTCTCTCTCTCTCTCTGCTTGCCTCTCTGCCTACTTGTGATCTCTGTCTGTCAAATAAATAAATAAAATCTTAAAAAAAAAAAGAATAAAATA